>NC_022010.1:35771421-35773455 GCF_000317375.1 Microtus ochrogaster | reverse complement strand
AGTCACACCATCTCACGGCCGCTGCCCTGTAGTCACACCATCTCATGACCACTGCAGTAGAGTCACACCATCTCATGGCCGCTGCCCTGTAGTCACACCATTTCACGGCCACCGCCCTGTAGTCACACCATCTGTATCTTTTGAAACGCACCCCAGTTGAGGAAATATCTAAATGTGTCCCAAACTTGGTTATGGGAAAAAAGTTATAGAATAATTTTTTTCAAAAAAATCACTTTTGGTTATAAATCACTGTATTAAAATTCTCTTGAAGTTCTCTTTAAAGCATCAGTATCACCAGAGTTAGCATGCAGTGTTGGAGTGGAAGGGAGAAAAGGATAGTACCATTTATCTTCATTTTAACAAGGACAGTGAACACAGGACAAACGGAACTGGGAGGGTTTGGGGTTCTGCAGGTGGTGGTTCACACACTGTAGCTGAACTCAAAATAAGGACAGTTCCTTGCTCTGTTTTCAGAGGCTAGCTGAGATTTCCAAAGCCACATACTCTGAGTAAACACGTCTTAATGACTGTAGGGAAGGTCGAGAACTGGGCTTGGGAACCAGCATTCAGCTCCAGCAGTGTAGCAAGAACAGGAGTAGAGCTTTGGCAATTCCAGGACTGTGATAATGTTGTTAGGATTCTGAGTGAAAGATCTGAGATCACAGAGAGTGAGGAGGAGCTCGAGGGTCAAGCTCCATTCATTCCTATAATACTGGTGAGGGGAGAAGGGGCCCAGAAGGAAACAGTCTGCTGACCATATCAAAACGAATTTATGGCAGAACCAGTCAATCCAAAGTATTTTGACTTCCAGCCAGAATATTTATATAGATATAGTTCTATAAAATGCTAAGTTCAATTTTTAAAAATTGTATGTGTGTATGTGTGTGCATTCATGCATGCATGTAGACATGTTCAAATACATGTGAATGCAATCAGTGTATGTGTACGGGTACTTGTATACGTGTGCACGTTGAGGCCAGAGCTGGACATCAGAAGCATCATTCGATTGCTTTCCAATTCATTTATTGAGACGGTGTCTCTCACTAGAACCTGAGACTGATAATCCCACTAGTCTAGCTAGCTAGTTTGTTATCCCTGCTTCTCAAACCCTTAGGGTGCACTTGTACTGATACACACACTGGGGCTATGGGTGCTTGAGATGGGAACTTGGGTCCTCACACTTGTATGGAAAGTGTTTTACCTGTGTCTTACTCCCCAGCCCCCCGATTTTATTTTGTTTTATTCTACTTAGACACTAGAGAACGTAGTAGACACGGTGTTGAGATCTCAGCAGTCTCTTTTGTTCCAGGAGGTTCTGGGGAGGACAATGATAAGTTTCTCTCTCAATAGATTTCCATTTGAATGAGATGCACTTGGCCTGATTATGGTTTCGATGCAGTCTGCAAGTAAGGATAGAAGGAGTCCTTGGGAATGTCTGGGTAAAGAAGCCACAGGCTGGGGTCCAGTAGGTGGTCAGGTGATCAGAAAGTTAGACTTTGTTTTCTAGAGGAGCCAAGAGAAGTAGCAAAGTCAGAATTTAAAGCATCATGGATGAGTGAGTCCCATACTGGTGAGGTTAATGAGTCCTAACATTTTTTTAAATAAATTCTTTGAAATCATGACATTAAGTAAAGTGCTAATGTTAAATACAGATATACTTGATACTTCAAATTTAACAAATTAATTTTGTTCCTAAGACTTTGTTTAATGGTTTAAAATTTCACTAAAGAGCCTAGGCAGTTTGGATGCTCACCTTACTAGACCTGGATGGAGGTGGATCGTCCTTGGACTTCCCACAGGGCAGGGAACCCCCGATTGCTCTTTGGGCTGACGAGGGAGGGGGACTCGATCTGGGGAGGGGGAGGGAAATGGGAGGTGGTGGCGGGGAGGAGGCAGAAATCTTTAATAAATAAATAAATTAAAAAAAATAAAAATAAAATAAATAAATTCAATGCCAATTTCTTTACTAAAAAGCAAAACAAAGCTGTTTTCTTTCTTCCTTTAGATTTTTCTCCTGTGTGTGTGTGTGTGTTT
>NC_022010.1:35767290-35771321 GCF_000317375.1 Microtus ochrogaster | reverse complement strand
TGTGTGTGTGTGTCCCCTACTCCAATCTCATTACCTTTTCAAGCATTGATACTAAATCACACTCAAGGTTAATATTTGCAACAACAATCATATTTTGGCAAATATTAGGTATGTAATTGAAATTATGCTTCTTCAAATTAATTTCTTTTAGGTTTTCATCAGACAAGGGTGTTTGCTAATGAGATTCTGAAATTTCTAGCGGTGGAGAGGGACCTCCTGGGACTTGGAGAGGTTTTATCCTGCAGTGGCCTGAGGTGAGCCACTCAGACATTCAACATTAAATGACAAAAGAGAAGGGGAAACTTAACAGTGGGATAGAAGCAGAGATGCTAGGGCAAGTGCGTCTTGGGTTTCCTCGTCCATTCCGTTGGGCAAAGTCAACAAGGGTGAATCATTGACAAAGCAGTCTAGGAGGAGAGGCAGGTAGCTGGTGGTGGAGGTCAGGGCATCTTAGCAACTAAGGCTTCCGTGTCCTTGGCTCTTTCTAATTCTCTGTAATTCCACCCTGTGGAAGTTTGGAGCCTTTCAGAGAATGGTTAGAAAAGTTCCTAGACTTGATAGCCTGTTATTTGGAGGGATTCTTTCATTAGACTCTGGTACGGAAAGGAGACTATCCTCGGTTATGTGGGTTTAGGTTTAGATTGAAGCATAATTCTGCGACTGTTGTTTATCTCGAGTCTACCTGCTCTAGTTAATTTCTATTGCTGTAGCCAAAATGCTGACCCAAACCAATTTAGGGAGGGATTGATTTGGCCTGCACTTCCGCATTGGCGTTCATCATTGAGGAAAGTCAGGGCAGGACCTCAGGCAGTTCCTCGGGGATTAACTTGAAGTGGAGACCATGGAGGAAAGCTCTTTATTGGCTTGCCTCCTCTGGCTTGCTTGACACCTTTCTAATATGGCCCAGACTCATCTGCTCAGGGGAAGCGCCACTGACAGTGGCCTAGGCTCTTCCACATCAACCAGAGATCAAGAAATGTCCCACAGACCATTCTGATGGAGAAAGGAAATTTTTTGACTGAAGCCCCAGGTGACTCTAGTTTGTATCAAGTTGACAGAAACTAACTGGTACGCTAGCTAGCTCTTCATTTGTATACCTGGCTTAGCCTCTTGAATCTCTGTTCATCGTATCTGAACAAAGACAATAATTTAACACACCACAAGGGAACTTGATGCAAATTGCCCACAAATTGAGCGTTGGGACTATTCTTATGTGGTATGTTTGGATTTCCATCTAGATGCTGCCCCCCCATGCAAAAACATTAAACTTTTTATATATTTATTTATTTATTGGAAAAGGTTTCAAAACATCATTATTTTGAAGTGGACTTCTCCATCCTTTTCCCACTGAGCTGAGACCAGAGAGGTAGTATGTATTTCAGCTTTGCTCTAGGCAGACTCAGGACAGAGCCAGCCAGGAGTCCTGCCAGAGGAGTGCAGGCCAGCACCCGAGGGATGGTTCTAACATGGTTAGAAAAGCATGGGGGACCACACTTAGGCTACACCAGCAGCTGAAACCCAGGCATCCAGGACAGAGATGTCCCTATCAAGGTTGTCTTTTTCCTCTTTCTCTCCCTCTATATTTTCATCCCTTCTCTTTTCCCAGGGAGGGGTCAGGACCTGGCCTGCTGGGATTTGAAGTACAGACCATGCCTGGTGGCTGGGATAGATGCGACAGGACTGGGGCCTATGCTCCCAACCTAACACCTTTCCCCTTTTTCCCACTTCTCCTTTCACAGCCCTGCCTCCATCTCCCTCTCTTGAGCTGCCTCACTCCACCCTTTTATGCTTCCTTCATTTCTGCACTGTCTCTGGGTTCGAATTCTCACATGTAATGATGCTTACTGTGTGAGGGCCCACAGGTATGAGCCTCTTCCACCTTGACTGGAGGTAAGAGAGAGAGAGTTTGAGTTTATTTTTGCTCTTTCAAAGTTGTTGCCAACAGCCGTGGCGATAACCAAGAGATTCTGACCTAAACTGTGGGTAATTCGTATTTTGGGTATAGAGAAGGATCTGCTCCACCTCCACTGAAGGTCGGAGCATTTAAGTCTAATCCTTATGTCATGTTAATGAAATTTGTTGCTTTGCCCCGCCCCTTTTGGAGTGGGAGTCTGTGAGTGTGGGTAAAATAAACGCAGGTGGGTTCTGTATTCACTGACTGTCCCTCCTGACGCTGTTCTGTGTTGCTGCCTCTCGTTTCTCTCATATCTCTGTTCCTTTGGCTTAACAGTTGTGATCTTCAAGCTCCTGCCCCGGCATGTACGGATTTCATTGGGGCTGGTTTTGAACAGTACTACTTTGATTTTTATCATGTTTTTATGACTGAAGGATGCAGTCTTCAGCAGTAGGTTCTTACCAGTAATTATAGCCCATTGTCTTTGTTCTTGGTTATTCCCCTGAACCAGAACAGAAACTATGGCTTTCTCAGTTTGCTTTCTTATACAATCCAGGACTACCAACTCTAGGATGGCACTAACCATGGTGGGCTGTGCCATCAATCATCAATTAATGAAATGCAATTATTTACTTATTTATTATTTTTTAAACATCTCTTTCCTTCCTTTTGATTCATTTTACATTCTAACCTCAGTTCTCCACCCCACCCCTTCCTCTGCCTCCACTTGCCTTTCCCACAGCCCACCCCACATCCACTCCTCTCAAAGGGTAAAAAAAAATTCTCTTTAATTACAAATTAATTTATTAATAAAATGCCCTATGGACATGCCTACAGGCCAATCTGATGGAGACAGTTTCTTAGTTTAAGTTCTCTTCTCAGGTAACGCTAGCTTGTGGCAAATTGACCAAAAACAAAAATAAAAACAATAAAAAGAACCCACAGAAAGTTACAGTAATAGTGTTTTGTTCAAAGGGACTCTTGAAAGTTAAGTGGCAAGTACTTATGCAAAGACTGCCAGGCACGGCAGTCAGACTGCATTTCCCTGCGAGTCACGGGTTGTTTTTTTTCAGCCCCTTACATTTCCATGGGAATAATTAACATTGTTTATTTATACGCCTCCCTTTCTGCTGTTCAACAAAAATATGAGTCCTCGCAAGGAAAGGGTTAGACATCACCGTGACATGAGCAGAGAGGTGGAGTGTGTCCATGACTTGTTTAGTTTGGAATTTTAAAGTTCCATCAAGAACGAAGGTAAGCATAGAAAAGGAGCCACTAAGAAAACTGGAAAGAAACACTCAGTCTTGGAATGTGACAGCCCTGTTTGATTTTAAATGTAGGTTAAATATTAATTTTTGTAAAAATAAAAAAAAAGTTCTTCTTCCTAGAGGAGGCCTTTTTCTTCTCACTCTCTTATGCTGACAGACTGTTGACTGGCCTTTCACACTAAATTGGTTGGAGGGAAAAAAGCTTCAGATGACCCTATTTGCGTAAGAAAAAAAAAAGTCTTCCAAACAACTCCCTTGTCGCCAGCATCAACAGCAGCTGAACACGGGCTGAGTTGTTGCACAGTGAGAATTATTCCTTTCATTTCAAAAGCATCTGATGTTTGGGGCAAGCGAGAGCCCTGGCTAAGGTTAAACATGATCAAAATAAACTAGCATCGCATTTGCTTATGGAACACATTGATTCAATCTCCTGCTGAGGTCTGAGGACACATTTTGTTTCTCCAGAAAGGTTTTCTAAGAAGGGAGGACAGTTCAAAAGTCTAAGTTGATTGGGAGAGACTAAGAAGCATTTGAAGATCTTCTCTTTCCAGAATTCCTTTCTGCTGATGAAACCCTGCAGCAAGTGCGCCCAAGCTGTTGATGACTTAAAAACAGAAGTCAAAGGGAGATGGAGCTTCTGTCAAGACCCATTCCAAATATAATAAAAAGGGAGTTGATTGGATGTCTCTTCAAGGCTCTGGATGAGCTCTCTTGTGCTTTGGCTGTTCTTTAAAATTGCAGGGTGCGGGAATGAAGACTGAAGTTTCTGGCTCTCCTTTGTTACCTATCTTGGCAGAAATGTCAACAGTTTGTGTTTCCAGTAGCTCTTGTCTCAAGCCATTGCTTTCTTCTTCCTTTCTTTCTTTCTT
>NC_022010.1:35751617-35767190 GCF_000317375.1 Microtus ochrogaster | reverse complement strand
CTTCCTTTCTTTCTTTCTTTCTTTCTTTCTTTCTTTCTTTCTTTCTTTCTTTCTTTCTTCCTTCCTTCCTTCCTTCCTTCCTTCCTTCCTTCCTTTTTTCTTTCTTTCCTTTTCTTTCTTTCTCCCATCTTTCTTTTTTTTTTCCTTTCATGTATTTCTTTCACCTTCAGAAAGAAGCAGTTCACAAAAGTACTATCACCCAGTGTTCTGGGACACAGTATACCTGTTATGCCCAAATCCGTGGGTCCCCACAAAAGCCAACAAAGGAGACCGAGTCCCATATGTAAAAGCAAAGAGCCTTTATTTTAATCAGGTTTGCAAATTCGGTCTCTCCACATGTCCAACATATTGGAATATCCAGAGAGCCTCAATTAGAATTGGGTTTTTATAGTAGTAAAGGTGGGGGTGAGGGGTCTCTGAGGTTCAGGACCCCTGATTGGCTGAGATTTATCTAGGGTGTCCCAGTGAAGTGCTGGCAGGTGTTTCTATCTACAGTGCTTGGAATGCCAGGAATTTCCTTTGAATGGTCTGCTCTTGGATGGGTGTTGGGTAAGATTGGCCTCACAGGCATTGTCTCCGGGTAAACTATTGAGACTCCAGACTCCATTTAAATTTATCAATGGCCAGAGACCCAGGTGATAATGTTGGAAGTAAAGAACTTCCTTTGGATGACCTGCCCAGACTTAGCTTTCATGGTTGGCCCCCGACATATACATTTTATACTTTGTCATGTGCGATTAAGCATTGTTTTCCTGTCTGTCCCTGTGCTGTGACCTGTGGGTCTCAGCTTCCTCGTTTGTATATGGGAATTGGACAAAGTTTGCAATGCTAAATTACTGTCCCAAGATTCTTGAAGTTTAGCTGTGGCCTTGATACTTAAGGCTTATTAGCCAGTTTTTTAAAATGTGAGACTAGTCCTGTACCTTACAAGACATTCAGCACCATTCTTTGCTTCTACCTCCTAGACACCAATTGTAGGATATTCTTTCTCACACCACTGAGCTGACAGCGAAAACTGTATCTATTGTCAAGTGCCTCTGGGTGGGGACATCATTCCAGGATCTCAGATTTCATTGTGTATCAGAATATCCGAGATGGGAGTGCAAATGGGGGGGGGGGCAGGCTTGATTCCACTTCGAAATGTAATTTTTTTTATTGTTGTTGTTAATTTCGTCTTTGGTAATACCATAAAGTTCAAAATTGATTCTTTATGAGAAATTAGATAACGAAGCATGGCATCCTGCATCGGGAGTTCCAGCATCAAAAAGGAAATTGACAGAGAGGCAAATTTGAGGTCCTGTCACAGATCTATGATAAGCCAGGAACTATCAAATTTGGGGTCCAAAACTTTTCGTCCAACTTCAAAAGGTGAGTCAGATTGGGCTTGCTAGGGAAGCATATCATCAAAAACCCTTTTACTCCAGAGTCTCATGAAGGTAACACAACATCCCGTTAGTCTCAGGAACATTCCCAGACCACATGGAGCCCTACCTCCATGTGAGGCATTTTTTTTTTTTTCTTTTGAGACATAGTAGCTTTGGAGCTTATTGTGGAACTTGCTCTGGAGACCAGGCTGGCCTCAAACTCACAGAGATCCGCCTGCCTCTGCCTCCTGAGTGCTGGAATTAAAGGTGTGCGCCGCTGCCACCTAGCACATGTGAGGCATCTCTAAAGACAGTGTTCTCAACCTTGGTTTGAGAATAGAAGCATCAGAGTGACTTTGGCAAATCCCGTTGGTTAGGTGGTGTCATAGGTTAGGTTAGTTGTACCATACCAATTAAATCCAGAACTGGGACCACATGAAAATGTTTACATTAATCAGGGGCTGGAGAGATGGCTCAGCAGTTAAGAGCATTGCCTGCTCTTCCAAAGGTCCTGAGTTCAGTTCCCGGCAACCACATGGTGGCTCACAACCATCTGTAATGAGGTCTGGTGCCCTCTTCTGGCCTGCAGGAATACAGGCAGACAGTACACTGTATACATAATGAGTAAATAAATAAATATTTTAAAAAATGTTTACATTAATCAGGTCATTTCAGTGTTCTGAAAAATCTCAGGTGCTACCTTGTAACTGGAGGTTTCTCTCCTGTCTACCAGTTCTCAAAAACCACTCTGAGCCTTAATATTAATTACAAACTGTTTTGGCTTATTAGCTCAGGCTTCTTATTAACTAGCTCTTACAACTTAAATTAACTCGTTCCTATTAGTCTGTGTTTTACCACAAGACTTGTGGCACATCTTTGCTTCCCCAGTGGCTTCTAGCATCTCTCTGACTCCTCCCTTTTTCTCACTGTATCTCTCTTTGGATTTCCAGCCTGGCTCTATTCTGCCTGGCTATTGGCCAAATCAGCTTCTTTTTTAACCAATGGTAATAAAACATATTCACAGTATACAGAGAGACATCCTTGTAGTGATATTTCATTTGTATTTTAATAAATAAAACTTGCCCGAAGTTCAGAGAGTAAAACAGCCCCGCTAGTCATTCTTACAGACTAGACAATAGTGACACACACCTTTGATCCCAGTAGCCATGCTAGTTTGTCATAGAAACCACGCAGTAGTGGTGCACACCATTAACCCCAGCACTAGAAAGGAATATAAAATGGGAGGAGACAGCTCTCACTCACAGTCTCATTCTGAGACTCCTAGAGGCAGCATAGTCATTTCAGACTGAGGTAGAGGTAAAAGCCAGTGGCTGGCTGTTTTGCTTTTTTGGCCTTCAGGCTAGCTTTACACATTCAACACTACCTGAGTGAATTATCTGTCATTACCTTGTGGCTGTGCACAAGTATGATAGACAAAAGGCTTGAAAGCTTGTCCCTGTCACAGCTGGAAGCCAGCAGTTTGTTTGTGGACTATAGACCGTAGGCTCTTGATTCTGTCCTTGTTTCTCCCAAGGTTTCTTAGCTATGTCCTGCCAGAAGGTTCAGCTGCTCTGTTACTAGAGCACAACTAAGTATGGTCCACATTCTTAACTTGTATTAGAGTCCTGTATTTTGTGTTCATATCTGCATAGCTCTGTAATCTCCCTGAAATAAGGACTCTGGTATGACCATCTCTTCCCCCATAATAATACACCAGGGGTAGGCACTAAAAATATTAAGCTAATGACACACATTTAGTGACACAAATTTCTCCTATGTAGAGCTGAGGTATGCAAAAGCATCTTGGCATTTGGTCTGCATCCCAAACACTACTTCTAACTGTGTGCTTCTAATCCTTCTCCAAATGGATTGATACACTTTAGATTCCAGTGTCTTTATCTGAACAGTTCATCACTAGGAGGAAAAGTCTATGCTAATTCTGGAGCTCCAAGTCAAGCTCCAAGGTAAGTCCCACACTGGAGCTTTGGCTCCAGCAGAAAGAGACAACTTAGACATATTAGAGAATTAGGTGGGAAAATAAATATGTACCTGAATCAGTTATATAGTCAGGAATGTTCATGGCCAAAGTGCCAAAACTCAACAGAACGAACACGGGAAATGACATGACACTCTGGCAAGCTTCTTGGATAATTGCCATTTCACACAAAACCTTTCTTTGGGAAATTCAGATCAGCTGGAGAGTATACGTGGTTCTTTCCTATTGGTCATCCTCCCCGTCTTCCAGAGACTATGATAAGATTCTCACAGACAATTCTAGACAAGCAGAATTCCTCCCAAGAAATTGCAGGCTGGACTCCAGAGTCTAGCACACACACATTTTTTTTTTTCCTCTGAGTGTGGAGCCAAGGAGCAGAAAAGAGGGGAACACCTTGGCTAGGAAGGTATTTATGACCCAGGAGAAGGGGAGAAGCAGGAAAGCCTCCAGCTAGTTCCCTGGACTCTGGCAGCTGTTTCTGTCAGAGTTCCCACTTCTAGATTGATGTTCATTGCTTAAGTCCCAGAGTACTGGGTTTGTTAAACTGCCTCTTTGTTTAACTCTCACAATAGGGATTTATGTCCAAAGAGCACTGGACATGTTGGGCATTTGGCGGCCTTAGAAGAGGTAACTGAGGCTCTGCTGCACAGAGTCACACATCTGGAATACTGCCAGAAGCAGCTTCACCTTCCTCCAGAGGTCTGGACGGGAAACTCGGGTCATTTATCGTCCTCTCCACACAGTGCAGGAACACATCCACACACAGCCAAAGGAGAAGGCAAGAGAGAGGGAGACCCTGCCCTCCTAGAGGGGGAAACCCTGCCCTAGAGGGAGCAGGAAGCTTCTATTCCCGTGGCCCAGAGTTAGGTCCATCCTTTGCTTATGCTTAGCTGTATAAACTTAGGCAAACCAAATCTACTCAAGCTGGCCTGAGCCCCTCCCTCTCCCAAGTGCGTTCCACAGAGGCTGAAATGGATCTTCGTGTTGCCTCGGAGGGTGAAGGACTGCGAAGAGCAGAACTGCAGAATGCGACAGTGAACCTCACTTCCTCAAGTGCAGAAGAGATAGCAACACTATCCTCTTCTGCCATCCACAAGGGACTCCCACACGCAAAACTTGTCCCTGGGGTTTGCCTCTCGTGGCGCTAGCTCTCAGGCCGCTGGAGCGCGGCTCGCGAAGGCTCGGCGGGTGGCAGGAGGAGCGTGTGAGTTGGAGGCGTCCCTTTAAGAGCGGCCAGGCGGGCGAGCCTCCGCCTCCAGGACCGCAGCGCGCCGCCGGTCACCTGGGGCTGTCGGGCAGTAGGCTCGCGGTGGGACCGGCGTGCTAGATCGGGGAGCCTGAGCGGGGCTCGGACGCGAGGTGCGGCGGGGGCAGGCACGGAGCGCAGCTGTTCCCGGGTGGGTTTGGCGGAGGATGCGGGAGAGCACGTGGGTGTCGCTGCTGCTGCTGCTGCTGCTGCTGCCCGCGCCGCAGTGGGGCGGCCCCCAGGACGGCCGCCCGGAGCCGGAGCCGGAGCCCGAGCGCGGTCCTCTGCAACCCTTCGATCTGCTCTACGCTAGCGGCGTGGGTGCCTACTACAGCGGAGACTACGAGCGTGCGGTGCGTGACCTGGAAGCCGCGCTGCGCAGCCACCGGCGCCTGAGAGACATCCGCACGCGCTGTGCCCGCCACTGCGCGGCTCGCCGCCCGCTCGCACCCCTGGGCGCCGGCCCGGGAGCCGAGCTGCCCTTCTTCCGAGCGCTGCTCGAGCGGGCGCGCTGCTCCCGCAGCTGCCAGAGACAGCGCCTGGGCGGCCCCGTATCCCGGCACCGCGTCAGCGAGGACGTGCGCAGCGACTTCCAGCGCAGAGTGCCCTACAACTACCTGCAGCGGGCCTACATCAAGGTACTAAGCGCGTCTGCCTCTAAAGCCCGCGCGTCCCTTCCTAGGGCTGGCCCCGGGGCATTGCTCCCAGTCTACCTTTCACAGTGGCTGTCCTGTGCGTGAAAGTAGACGCCCAGAGACTAGATGGACTTAGGCAGGTCCCCTTTGCTCTCTGTCTCAGCATCAGCTTCACTCGCAAAAGGGGGCTGGGCCAGTAATATTGTCTCAAAAGTGTGCTTCATGTGCCTGTAGTCTACCTAAAATGCTAAATTCCTTGACATACCCTAATCCTGATTTCTCTTTCTTCTCCTGGTCTGCAATCTGAACCTTCTAAGTTGAACAAAGTTTTCTCAAGCTAAAAGGAATCATGGTCCCAAGCGAAGTTATTTTTCTTCAACTATAGAAGAGCAAAGAGAAAAGATGGGGGCAGTATGCTTGAGGCTGTATGAGGCAGTCTCATTGAAAATATGGACTTTTGGGGGTACTGTTTCAGGTTATTAGGGGTTCCTCCCGTCCCGGTTTGCTTTACCTCAGATGCCCAATGCTTTCTGGTTTTTATTTGCATCTATTTAACTTCCGTGAAGGTACTGTCAAGAGGTATGCAATCCAACTGCCATAGTTTCCAAACCCACAGTTTAAAAGACCTAACTGGACGCATAGCAGGCAGATTCAGAATGAATCCCTTAGTCTCCACTTCCACAAACTCATGTTTCTCCAGTTCTTCCTACCTTCGACTTTCTGTCGAAGTGGGTGGATATATCCAGGGCTTTCCCACAGCGGTGGGAGGAGTTAAAAACATCACAACAGAGACCTCATCTCAGGGCTCCATCAAGCGCAGTGCTGAAGTTCAGGAGTTGACTAGACCGGGTCAGGCAATGGGGAGAAAGCCAAATTTCTTTCCAGGACTTGTGAATTGTTTTCTCCTGCTGTTTCCAAACGGTTTGCTAAGGCATGCATTAAGCATAGCGTTGCTTTTTAAAAAGAGAGTGGTACGGTATTTCCTGTTCTTCCAGGTATCAAGTCAATTCTGGGAGAGGGCCCCATGAGGGTCAATAGCAAAAATATTCCAAGTCTGTTCCCAGAGCAGAGTGTGTGTGGTTGGGTGGTGTGACCTCCCTCCCTCCCCCATGTATGATCCTCCTGGGAGTTTCAGGTGTGAGGGGGGATGATGTAGCCATTTTGTTGAAGGTTCTATAGTACATGGTAGGCAGATTTTCTTTTCTCAAGAAGAAAAGGAAAAAAGAAGATGCATGCTCATATTGGGTCTTCTGAAAAATAACCATGGATTCGTTCATGGTCACCATGGATTGCTGTGGTTCTGTAGTTATATATTTTCATATAATATTAACATTGTTTTGTTTTCCTTTGCCCCTGTTCCGGAGATGGAGGTCAAAGAAGATGAAACCACAGGCCTAACAGCCTTCAAACTTTTGTAGTGACCTTCTTTCACATAACTGACAATTTCTGAAGAAGGAAATATGTTCCCCGCTTTGGGAATTTGCTTGTTAATACCTAAAGGATACATTATAGTTTTTCTCTCCTCTGTGCTACATGGAAACTCTAGGAAGAAGCCTTTCCTTTGCTTCCCAGGGACACACACACACACACGCACACACCAGCCCCAACATCATATAGGCTAAAACATCCAAAATAATAAAAGACCATTCTTGAGCAATAAGAGCTTTTGACTGTGGGATTCAATGGCAGGGTGATCAGCTCCTGTGTACTTGGATATAGTCATAAAGCCATGTGTTACTGAATTGCTTCTGATATCTGCGATCTAGTTTGCACTTAGAAGTCTATTCCTAGGCCATATGTAACTCTGAAGAGCAGAAGATGCCTCAGAGTTAAGGTAGCACAACCATTCTCAGTGAGAAGATAAACATACTGCGCTTGCACTCAGGAGTAATATCCTCCTATATCCTGGGTCATGAGCTGCTGGTGGCAACAGATCCCTGATGCTCGAGTTGGAGAAATAAGAAGAGTTGAGAATTGTAAACTCTGATGATCTCTTGCACTCAGATTTCTCTTTTGAGAGATGAAGATTGGGATGTTCAGAAAGAGAAAGGGTCTTGGTACTTGCCACCTGAGCGGTATCATTTTAGCACGATTTGGTGAAGTGAGCTCAGGACCTAAAGTCAGCCTGGGCTCTGAGGCTAATGGACTCTAACCTGCGCTGTGCCCACAGCCGCTGCATGGCTCCAGGTCTGTTGAATGCTGCACTGGCAGGGATTATGCTGAATAATCGTAATTATTCAGTAATGGAAATCGTAATTAGACAGTTCTGGGATGAGTAGGTTTTTGTTCCCTGAAGTCCCAGGTACTCCTCTGTAGTGGTGTTGTATGCATTCTCCCCAGAAGCCTGGCATGTAGGGGAATCTTCTGAATAGTGAGGTGGTGTTAGCTCTTCAGAGGGATGGTTGGTGTGCATGTTTGCAAAGACAGGGTAAGACTCCTCCCAACTTAAAAATCTATCCTTTGTAAGATATCGTTCAACCATAGCCTGAACCCTAAGATACACCTATTAATGTTACGTTTCTTGTGAGAGTGTACAATGGTTTCTCTTTGCTGCTGGTTAAAGCCTAAATAAAGAGTTTAACACAGTCTCTCAGTCCTTTCCCCTTTACCTTCCTATTTCCTTATGTCTGACACTTTGGATCTTAGCCTTGTTATTCTTCCAGGGGAGCTAAGATCGGAAGTCTAAGGCCACCATAGACAATCCCAGTTTCCCATCTCCACAGTTGCAAGGTGGGGAAATGCTAGACTACCAGCTTGGTTTGAGTTTAGTTTATGACAGTCTGGGGCCTGACTCAGACAAACACTACAGGCGCAACTATTTGCATTGTTATTGTGGAAGTCAAGGACTCCCTCTCTTTACAGTGTTGAAGTCATCACTCTCCTAAAACCAAGAGAGACGTCTGTGAGGTTCTTGGTGTCCTTCCGCAGCTCCCAGCAGCTGTACTGAATGGCCTGGCAGAGAACTTTCCCCCTTTGTCTTTTCCTTTTATTTTAAATTATTATTATTATTATTTTTATTTTGGTGAGGGTGTTGAGACAGGGTTTCTCTGTGTAGTTTTAGTTTTGGAGCCTGTCCTGGAACTCACTCTGTAGACCAGGCTAACCTCAAACTCACAGAGATCCGCTTGCCTCTGCCTCTCAAATGCTGGGATTAAAGACCTGTGCCACCACTGCCTAGCCTAATTGATTTCTTGCTGTTTTGTATTTAAGAATTCTGGGTGTTGTTACAAAACCCCTTTCCCCTCTATCCACTTAGTTGGCTTGATTAGTTTTTCCTTTCTTCAAATTTATCTTTAGCCTTTATCAACTAAAGCTGTACTTCAGAAAAGCCTCAAACCACTGTACCTATGTTATGAACATCTTTGGTTTTAAAAACAAATGCAAGGGAGAGATTTTTCTGTTCTTATCTGTGTCCTGAATTGTCCGGAATGGTTTTTCTGTATCTTTTTCTTCTGGAATGGTTTTTCTGTATCTTTTTTTTCCACTGTTTCTAGCTGCTTAAAAAGAAACTAGTGCTGTTGTTTATTTTCTTACTTAAAGCGTGTTTGCTCTTGCATGTTTTGTCCTTGAGTTGGTGCTTTGTGAAATCTGACCTTTGTGTTTCTTCCTAGGATTAAGGGAAGGTGGGGGTGGTGTTTAATGTAAGCAATTCTGCCCCGCCTCCCGTCACCTTCCAATCTCCTTATCTGGACCTATAATCTATATGTTATTTGTACAGAAGAAAAAAAAAGTAAGCTCAAGTTATTTCCTCACTCCAGCTCTGCTTTGCAGCTGCTTTCTCTTTCTGGACTGAATGCCTTCGACAGGAATTGAAAGCCAGAAAGGACCACTAAATATGGCTGTTGTTGGTTCAGAAGCAAACCTTGTCCCGATCTGACATTTCAGTCTTTTTTTCAAGGGTTTCTAGAATATGCACAATCACTCTTCATCTATTTCAGAAGGCAAGCGTTTATCTGCTTGAAACACTATCCTGAAATATTAGTTATTATTCAGAAAACGAGGCTTCCCCTGCCTCTAAAAAGCCTTTCTTCTTTTGTCCCTGAGTCAGCAAAATATGTCACCAACCCATCCCACGTCCCATTCCTGAGGAAGGAATCCTGTGAAATTCATCACGAAGCCAGTTGCTAGGTCCCGCGTGGTCATCCCAGATGTTTCCCTGTCAGGCTTGTGCATCCCAAGTCTGTGCACCTCTGCGTCAGTCCACACTGACGTTATAAGTGTTATAAGCCACAGGGGCTGACAGTTCAGTTAGATCAGAAGGGAACAGTGACTTCTCAACCTGGGCCTTCAGGGATTCCTTTATAGATGTTAATAAAGGCAAGTAATAAAACTGACCTCCTCAGTTATTATTTTTTTTTAAACAGACCGTATCTCTGGGAATCAAAAAAATTCTGTCAGTAATTACTTGATTATTGATAGACTCTGAAGAGGTTGTTGTCCAGGAGCAAAGTGTGAATTTCTTAGAAGTTTAGGTCTCAGGGCTAAGGGACTCTAGGTGAGATTCTTTTCATCAAATAATAGTGTTGGGACATGAAAGCAGGAGAGATAATGGTGTGATTCTAGAAATCCAGTCCAGCAAAGGTAGAGATGCTGACTATGGGCACTTAAATGCTTTGTCCGAGAGAAGCCCGAAGACCATGAAGGATTCTGGCCCTTCAACAATGTCACTAGATTGGCCCTAGATTGGTAAAGCAAAGCAGGGCAGCCATTGGGATTGTGGCCTAGAATACAGGCATTCAACCCTCTCTAGTCCTGTGTTTTTTTTTTTTTTTGTTTTTTTTTTCCCAAGCTCTACATAAAGGGCATAGTACCAGCCTATGGCTTCCTGTGGAATCTGTGATGCTGTGAGATTGACCTCTTGCCTTCAGAGGCAGAGCAGAGAGACAGCAAGCCTTCCTGGGCTCCCCACCCCTAGCCTTTCCATTCACAGGGTACATAATTCATTCAGCCAACCATCGTAGTTGTCTGGTGGAAAATTTTGCATTTCTCATTAGGAGCAACAATTCTTTTCTTTTTTTTTTCCATTCCACGTTCTTCCACAATTTTTTTCTGCCTTTTAATTCATCCCTCCTTTCCTGCTGTCTGACTTCCTAACTAATTTCTCCCAGACCTGTCCATCACTTGCCAGATGGATGATTGGAGGGAGCTTTCCACAGGGTGTACTGGGCTCATGGGGCCTTTTGTGTTCAGTGCTGCAGAGGACTGCAGATGCTGGTGGGAAAGAACTGGGTTTGTTTGTACCCTGTTCTGCTGACTTGTGCTGTGTTGCTGTCTATACTTTCCTCAGGCATTGTCTTCTTGTTGGTCCACAGGATAAAAGCATGTCTGAGAGCGGAAAGTTAAGGTGATTCTTGCGGGAACAGCTAAACCAAGCAAGCTAGACAAGGAGGCAAGGTCAGCTTTCTGGTTCAAATATAAAGGAAAAGCATAGATTCCCCTACTAGTGAGATACACAGTCTGAGCATCTCCGCTGAGCTTCCCTTTCTTTCGTGTTCCCCCATGTGTTAGCCTTTAGCACGGACTAGAGAAGAGATTGTCCAGATCTGCATCTTTCTGCAGCTCCTCCTGTTACACTCATGGAACGCTGTGCTCCAGCCAGCTGCTTTTACAGAGGAGAAAATGAAATTGGAGGGAGGACAGGGCTGCTCAGGTTGAATTCAGTTAAATAGAAGAGCTGAGAGCTGAACTGATGGACCCGGACTCCCTCCCTCCTTTGTGATATTGCCCTGACCATTGTGAGTGAGACCTATGCTTCACTTCGGATGCATAAGACTTGAATGAAAACTGGCACATTTATAATACAAGTGTAAAGCACCTACCATGATAGAAATTGGAGGACTATTTTTATAGTGTCCCTGTGTGTTCTATTTAGGATAAGAAAAGCTACTCAGCTCTGGGGTAGTAAACATTTCTATGAGCCTGACTCTCTCCTTCTGAGCTCTTGTCCTTCTTGGTTGCACCTACTCAATTGTGTAGGTTCCTCCAGCACTGAGATTCTGAGACAAAGGCTACGGAGAACGCCGTGGACTCCGAGAGTTCCTGTATTGGGTTGGGTCACATTAAAAGGACTTTTCCTGAAATTTGGGAAAGTTCAAGGGGAAAGGGAAGGTCTCCTCCACGTGCTGAGCAGGAAGAACAAGCAAGGTGCCATGGAAGAAGAGATGACCCAGTGAGCCCATTCTAGAATGCTAGTTTCCAAGTAGCCATTTGGATAAAAAGCAACCGTTTGGAAGAAAATGTAGCCATTTTGAATTGAAGCTGCAACAGGGACTCCACTTAAATATGAAGGAGGGCCTTTGATTGAACTGGAGCAGATGGCCCTCCTTCCCGCCAGTCCTCCCCCTCAGCTTTCCTCAGTGATGTCCTGCCATACTCGTGGTGCCTCAGAGCTTCAGCGATCCTGTTTTACAAACAGTAAATAAGTCCCCAAAGAGACTGCAGCTGCACAAATTCGTGCAGAAACTCGATGGGAAAGCCAAAATCCAAGGTCTCAGACCCCTACTTCCGTGACCTTGCCCTGGATGCTGCTTACCGGACGCACACTGAAGAGTCTAAAGTAGCAAAAGACAACAGCGTGTCACGTGCATTGTCTGGTCAGCAGGAGTCTCTACAAATAAAAGCCACAGTCCCGTTGTGCAATGATGTCGGGTGTGTTACTACTCAGCCTGTTTCTGGGGAAGTCTTAGCAGTACCACCTGGGTCAGCGCTGTTCCCTGGTGAGCGAAGCGAGGGATCTTTGCTGGAAGAGAAAAAAAAGGAGTCAGAGCCAGAAAGGGAAGGAGCCAAGATGTCAGAATTTCCAGAAGTCCGGGCTATCATAATGAATCCGCTGGAATTCGTCATCTGAAAATAATTGATTCGGGTTTTGTGAAAGTGCCAAGACACTACTGGGGATTGCAACATGAGTGTGAGGAGACTCAGGAAAGGGTTGGATGAAGGTAAAGAAACAATACACAATTTATCAATGAGTACCGAACCAAGAAGCGTATGGGAGGTAATTGAACCAATCTTTATTATTCTTGCTTGAATGCTAAATATTTAGCCTTAACTCTGCCAAGATCAATAGTCTTGCATGTTAAATACCAACACATGGTTAAGAAGCCAGGCACAGGGAATCCCTCCTCCACCAGATTTGTCTGGTTGTAAAAATCATCTCCAATTATGCTATCAAAGATTAATTCAGTAGACCCTATGAATTATTTTTTCGCTGAAGCAAGATGTGCTTCCTAATATTTTAAGGTTGAATCTTGGATTACTCTCTGATTCTAATAGATGGCACTTACAAATGACATCAGGGACAAAGACGTTCAGCCACTCATGGCTTCTATAGGATTTCTAAGGGGATTAATCCTGCAGTGGGACCAAGGGCAAATTTCAGGTCCATAGGTTTATAAGCCAGGGTCTCTCAACCTTGGCTTAAATGTTTAGAGAAGTGAAATTCCTCATACCGGGAGTGTTTCTCTTCCTCTTAGGGTGGTGAACAATATCTCTGGCCCTTAACTTCTTAGTAGTTGTCAGTAGCACACACCCCATCTTTTTAGTATGACAAGCACAGAATGTTCCCATACGCTGTATTCTGCAGAGGTCCCAATGGCCTCAGACTCGAACTGCTGAAGTAACCCGAGCCATATACAGCATGACTGTACATCAAGGGTAGAAGATCTCAAGTCAAGTTGTGGTGGTGGATACTTGATGACCTTGTGCCCACTGATGAATGTTTATGAAAAAGTTGGCTACAGCTTGCCATCATTCTGAGGGAAATCCACTGGGAACAGACTTTCTCCCTTAGCTGAGGAGCACAGGGTTGACATATCCTGGATGGTCCTGCCTCTCTGCCCTATTCAGATAGGAGGAAAGAACAGAGTTTTTATATTTTCTCTGCTTTTCACTCCAATATGTTGTTTTAGTGATGCAAACAAACACCTCTTGGTTGTGAACTCTAGACTCCAGAACATACTGGGTGTCTTCCTACATACCATCCATCCATCCATCCATCCATCCATCCATCCATCCATCCACACACACATCTCCTTCCTTTTGGAAGTTGCCCAAACAGTATTCTACTGTGACTCTTGAATTTCTTGCGTTTAGGTGTGTTGTCTTAGTAACTAGCTTAAGCAAGCTGAAAAAGAGAAGTAAACTTACAGACATTTTGAAGTATGGAAAATCAGAGTCTGGGGGCTTGGAGAGAGACACACAAACACTGTGGGGGCAAAGCAGGCTGCAGAGACAAGAAAAATAAATTAAAGACATCGTAAGGCTGTAGATTAAAAAGTGAACCAAGCTGGGTGTCTGGGATAAGAGGAGGCTGCTCTAAGGAGCATATGGATGTTGTACTTTCCAATATGCCTGTCGCTGATAAAAGCAAAGACTCAGAGATAGGTATAGGGCTTTACCTATTCCTGTCTGACCACCATCTCTGCTCCTTTGAGAGAGTTCGGCCTTGGTGAGCCAAACCAGAGTGGCTAAACCAGTTTCCTTTGAAGAGGGAAAAACCCCTCTTGAGGGAGATTCCATTTGCTCAGCATATTTACCAAAAGGCATACTCCCCCTCCAGACAGCAAAACAAACAGTACAGGGAAAGACTGAACACCACCCCCCCCAAAAAAAGCTAGCTGCTAACTTACATTAAAATACCCTTCTTTTCCAATCAAAAAATTAAAAAATTATTATTGATCCTTTTAAGGTGTAGCTTTCTTTTTAGGTCTGGGAGTTAGGAAGAATAAGGTATTTTGTCTGTCTTCCAGAGGGTCACAACCTGGTGAAGGTTAAGAGAGGCAGAGGTGGCCCTGTGTGCTTAAGCAATGGCTGTGCATGGACGATGTATTTGGAAGCAGTGGGATTAGCTATGGAAAATGCTTACAAACACAAACAAAACAACAAAATTACAAGAGAAAACAAAACAAAAACACAATGTTGTACAAGAAGGAAGTTAAAAAATAATAGCAATTTAAACATTTGATAGAAAAGAAGGAATGAGATTCTGTTAGACGCAGAGAGGAAAAAAAAACACATGAAGAATTTTTTTTTAGTAAGAAGTAGCTCCAGGCTGCACACAGAGATTTAAACTTGGGACTCCAGAGCTGGTGAGACTGAGGCAGGAAGTGAGTTCCAGGCTGGACTCTGACTCAGTAAACAAAACAACAAACAAACAAACAAAAAAAAAAACAAGATGAGATAAGAAGAATACAAGCAGTCTAAAAACTAAATTTGCTGGGTCATTTTTTCTTAAAGAATAAATGCACTTCTGTGAAAATTGGAAGGTGGGAAGGACCTGGAAAGAATTGGAGGAGGAGGAACAATGTCAGAATATATTGTATGTAAAACTCTATTTTCATTAAAAATGTCTAGTGATAATGGATTAATTTTAGAGAATTTGACTAGTAATTATAGAATATATTACTTCAAAGTAATATATATCCCCGTGGAATATAGATTTAGTGATTGTTTTTTAATTTGTTTTTTTTTTAAGTTAAAAACAAATTTATTATTCAAATTCCAAGGGTTGGAAAATTTGAGGTTGCAAATCTTTCTTCATCTATTGGGCACTATTCATAAAAAACATCAATAGCTAGTAGCAGGTTAAGTATCACAATTTCATAATCACACTAGTTTAGCAGTGTCTAATGCATATGAAGAGCCAACAGGCAAATGCGACCCGTCTCAGGGACCATCTGCAATTTACCGGAATGAGATGACATCCTGCTGTCCACAGCTTAATTCTCCTTGGCCTGGGAGCGGAGGCAAAGTCAAAGTCAATGGGTTGTGGCTGAAGATGCATCCCGGGACCACAATGCAAGTGGTTTATTTCTCGAGAACACGCCCCCCACCCCCACTGCACTTTCATTTGAATGCAGTATTTGGGATAATTTGTCCAAAAGGGCTGGCATTTCCAAATGTAATCAGATCATAATGAAATAAAATGAAATAAGCCATAGAACAGTACTTGGGATTTTTCTCTCCCTCATCATTGAGACTCACTGCCTCCCATCATCAATATTTATTGAGCATTTACAGTGTACTAGGCACAATAGAACATACAGAAAACATTGTCCCTGCTCTTGAGGAGCTTACATTCTAAAAGAAAAAAAAATACACCTCTTTTAAAATGGCATTTTTGTTTGGTGTTTTCTGTAAAGTAGTGAGGAAATACTCGGTACGTGTGAGCTTTGGGTGTGACTTAGCCCCATCTTTACTGGAGGAAAGGAGGAGGGAGGGCTTTAAAGGGAGACGGGACAGACCATTCAGGGTGGGGTTCCCAGGGAGATAAACACAAGCTCAACCAAGGAGAGCTGGGCTGTAGGAAAGAGGATGAGGGGAGGCTGTGGGATG
>NC_022010.1:35742513-35749377 GCF_000317375.1 Microtus ochrogaster | reverse complement strand
GGCCAGCTTGGCCTTCTGCACCAGCTCATTTTTATCCATAACTGGATATTCTGTGTCCGGAGTGGGTGGCGGCACACGGACCCGGCTCGGCAGTCTCTGGGCGGCGGCGGTGGCGGCGGTGGCGGCGAGGCTGAGACTCTTGTTTTTTAATTTGTTAAAGGAAATGTCATTTACCATTTCAAGTTTCCTTAGAATCTTGGAAATAGCTATTTTTCTTTTTATGACTTTTTTCTTTTCCCTTTGTGAGTCTTATTCTGTATCTTTATGGAGAACAATAATTTCTAGCTCACAGAGAGGATGAAAGGATAAAATGGGAAGGTATTTGAGGAGCTTATTTATGAAAGATCTATATGTATATCTTGAGGGGGGAAAGGAAGGAATGAAAGGGTGTCACCTGTTATCCACAGTGATGCTATGAAAAGGTGACCAGAGGGAAACCTGCCCCTGCTGTGTGCAGGGGAAAAGGCCACAGGGAATTCAGCTTTATCAAAGTAATCATGCAATTATTTTTGTGCTATGAAAGGTAAATATATATTTATCTTGATATATATGCACACACACACACACACACACACACATATATATATATATACGTATTTATATATCTATAAAGCCATTAAACTGGTGAAAGAATCTTTTGTGCATGTGATGCAGAATCAGACCATAGTAAACACATAGACCAATTATCAAACTCTGAGAACCATATCAGATAATCTTCTTTATTTGCCTTGTTTGCAAAACAGTTTATGAAGAAACTTAACATGCCAAAACAGTCATTAAAAAGTCATTGAAGACAAACAGCCAGATTTAGCTTTGAGGAATTTATGACTATAGGTTATTAGCAATACTAGATATCAGTTATTAACTACTCCTGTGCTCCAGGTATGCTGCATTATTTATGAGGATTTTCTTACAATAAGCTTAAGATAGACATTCTAGTGAATCTTCCCTTTGCAGGAAAGATACTGAGGGTGAAAGATGAAATAGCCCCGCCCACCGACCTCCAGATGGCAGGACTCGTACTGAGCTGAGCCGGAATCTGAAAGATTCCAAGTATTTCTGGTCACAAACTCTGAGTTCTTGTACACCTTTTTTTTTTTTTTATTCATTCTTTTCTTGTACAATACATCCAAACCCCAGCCTCCACTCCTCCTAGTCACCACCCACCTCCTCCCAGCCTCCCTGTTCCCTGGATCCACTGCTCCTCCATTTCTCTTCAGGAAAGAGCAGGCCTACCAGGGATTTCAAACAAGCTTGGCATAACAAGATGCAATAGGACTAGACACAAAACCTCACTTCAAGGCTAGATGAGGCAACCCAGAAAGAGGAGGAAAGGATCCAGAGAGCAGGGGAAAGAGTCAGGACACCCCCTAACCCCACTGTGAGAAAGTACCATAAAAACCCAGGCTAAACAACCACAGCTTGTATGCAGAGAGCCTGGCCCAGAACCATGTAGGCTCTGTGGTTGTCTTTACAGACTCTGTGGTCCCCAAGGAGTGCTGCTTAGTTGATTCTGAGGGCTGTGTTCTGGTGTCCTTGACTCCTTTGCCTTCTATAGACCTTCCTTCCCCTCTTCTGTAGGATTCCTGAGCTCCACCTAATGCTTGGGTATGGGTCTCTGCATCTGCTCACATCAGCTGCCAGAGGAAGTCTCTATGATGACGACTGGGCTATGTAACCATCCATGAATATAGCAGAATATCATTAGGAATAATTTTGCTGACCTTCTTCCTTTCCTTCCTTCCTTCCTTCCTTCCTTCCTTCCTTCCTTCCTTCCTTCCTTCTTTCCTTCCTTCCTCCCTCCCTCCCTCCCTCCCTTCCTATCTCTCTCTTCCTCCCTCCATCCCTCCCCTCCCTTTTTCCTTCCTTCCTTCCTTCCTTCCTTCCTTCCTTCCTTCCTTCCTTCCTTCCTTCCTTCCTTCCTCCTTCCCACTCTCCCTCCCTCCATTCCATTCTTTCTTTTTCCTCTTTGTCAGTTGTGTTTGAGTCTACCCTGGGTCTCTGAGCTATCTCGCTCTGGTTCTCATCCAGGCAGTGTCAGGTGTGGGCTCCCTCTCATGTTGTGGGCTTCTAATTAGACCAGTCACTGACTGGCCACTCTCACAAGTTTTGTTCCTCCATTGCCCCAGCTTATCCTACAGGCAGGATAGATCGTAAGTCGAACGCATTGTGCCTGGGTTGATGTCCAGTCCCACCCCTTGGAGTCTTGCTTGCTTATAGAAGATGGTCGGTTCAGGCTCTGTATCCTCCATTACTTGGAGCCCTTGCTAGGGTCCCCCTTAGGTTCCAGGAAATTTCTGCTGCAGTAGGCTTCTACTCAATGACCCCCAATTCCAGTCAGCACTCCCCGAACTCTGTCCCTCGGTCCCTTTCTCCTTAATCCTGTCTCCATGCCCACCTGCCCTCAGTCCACCTGCAAAATCTATTCTATTTCTCTGCATCCTTCTGGAGTTCTCCTTGTTACTTAGCCACTCTGGGTCTATGGACGGTAGCATGATTATCCTTTACTTAACAGTTAATGTCCACTTATAAGTGAGTACATAGCATGTTTGTCTTTCTGGGTCTGGGTCGCCTGGCTCTGGATGGTTTTCTACTTCCATCCATTTGCTTGCAAATTTCATGATGCCATTTTGTATCTAGCAGCTGAGTAATACTGCATTATGGATATAAATGACATTTTCTTTATCGATTCTTTGTCTGAAGGACATCTGGGTTGTTGCTCTAGGTGAAACTATCATTTCACCAGCATGACGCCTATGACCCAGAAAAGAACCAAGACCATTCTCATGGTCATAGTAAATCCAAGATAAACTGGAAGCTGGAATCAGTGCTTCCTGTGTAGCAAAACATTCTCTCTAGTGACACAATCACCAGTGATGTTTTTAATTCTTTATTGGTGTGTGTACATGTGTGTGTGTGTGGTGGGTATGTGTGTGTAGTGTGTTTGTGTGTGTGTGTGTGTGTGTAGCATGTGTGGAGGTCAGAAGAAACATATTTTTTTTCCTGTTACCTTTGCATAGATTCTGGGGATTGAATTCAGGTCTCCAAGTCTATGTGAAAAGGATGTCTGCCCATCAATCTGCCTCACTGGCCCTGATGTCTTTTATTGAGAATTGTTAGTATACTTGTAATGTTAACCAAGACGGTAGAGATCTATGTTTATTACTGCAGACATTGAAAGATAGTTTCTTGAATAGCTTCTAGCCCATGAATATATGTGGTTCTGTAAAGAGGCTAAAGGAATGGAGAACAGACTTCTTTCCAGCAAGAAAAGATTGATTTTTTAATTGCTTGACAAGTAATTACACAAGTTATCTAACCATCTGCTGCTCTTCTGTCTAAATAATTAAATATGTTCCTTGTAAAGAATTCTTCATTTAAAACTGTTGTTCTTTTTTAAATGACTACTATATGTTTGCTTTTATAAAGTATTTGTTGTTCAATTTTAATTACATTTAATCCCTTTGTAAGTTTGGAAGACACAGAAGGGAAATACCAATATTTATATATAAAACTTACTTATGTGTTATTGTCATATTTGATATTTCCTTGATTTTCCATGTACTCATAAACATACTTCATGAAATACTACATGCCTTTATTTTGGTGACAACACTTTCCCTAACTTATTATATCTCAAACATTAAAATGTACACTTTTTTTCTTATAATTCCTTTTACAAATGTCAAAGCATGCAACAGTGTAAGCTCTGAATTACAGGTTTTCTGGGTAACCCTTTCCATTGGTTGTTTCCAGTTACTGGATATTATGAATAAAACTGATATGAACATAGTTTAGCCAGCGTCCTTGTCGTAGAAGGAAGTATCTTTTGAGTATATGTCCAACAGTGGTATAGCTGGGTCTTGAGGTAGATCGATTCACAATTTTTTGAGGAACCACATGCTGATTTCCATATTGGCTGGACAAGTTTGCATTCCCATCAACAATAGTGGAGCATTACCCTTGCTCCCAGCCAGCCTGAGCTGTCACTTGTGGTACTGATCTTAGACCATCCTGACAGGTGTAAAGAGAATTCTCAACGTAAGTTTGATTTGCGTTTCCCTGAGGAATAAGGATGTTTATTTGTTTCTCAGTCAGTTGAGATTTCTCTATTGAGAATTCTCTGTTTAGATCTGCAGTCCATTTTAAAATTGGACTGAAGTGATTCACTGTCCAAAGATGAGGACTGAGTGACAGGCATCCTGGGAAGTCCTTTCTTTTGCTCTCTTAATGTCCTTTCTCTCCTTTGCACGCATAGTTCATGTAATATTAGCTCATGATTTTTCTCCATAGGTACAGTTTTTGCTCCACATATCAGTACTAAAGAATTTGAAGCTCTGGAGCTGGGTAAAACAGAGGAGCACTTAAAGTTCATCTGGCTCAGAACCACTCTTATTAGGGTTTCTCTTAAAGCCCTCCCTTTGGATAAGAGCCCTTCAAGCAGCAGCTGAAAAGAAGATGTGCTAATGTTTAACTCTGTGGTACTTTGATGTGGTAGACAAAGTAGGCCATTTTCAAGACACAAAGCTGGAGTGATAACTGAGAAAACAGTGGCACGTGAGAGAAGCTATTGAAATGGGCGAGTAGGCCAACAGAAGACAAGGGACAACCCAAACCTCAATTGCTCTGGGCCTTAGTGACATTGAGGAATCAAACCTTGTTCTCGGAACAAGGTCCTGTTTAATAGGAAAGTTGTTCCCTAGACTAGCAACTTTCCTAAGATGTGACAGGATGCTTCAGAAGAACATCAGACATGAGCCAGTCAGATGCTAACAGGGATGTCATGTTTAGGTCCAAGAATTTAGTGATGTCAAAATAAGGTGAGGTTTTCTAATGTAGCCTTAGCAGTACTCTGTGGTTCCAAAATTTGTTCTTTACCCACACATGGAATCCTTAAAGACTTCCAAATTGGAAAGACTTATAGTTTTGTATCTCATTTTTCAGTCTGCTTAGTATAACCCTTTAGATAATTCACCAACATACTCTCTGCAGGTAATCTACAAGCTTCAAGAAAGCAATTGGATGAACAATACCAAGACATTAAAGCATTCATAAGGATCTACCTTCTCAGAGTAGTAACAAGATCTGCCTGTGTGATCAGCAGACCTTTGACCTCTGCTCAATCTTGATGGCATCTGAAGTAGTTTTAGTCATTACAGGGAAGCCTGAAAGCTTTAGGTTAGATGCTACATTCCCTGCAACCGACCAGACATTCCTGTGTAGAACTGTGTGTATACCCCTCTTTAGAACAGACTAAAAAAATCATTCCTATTCTGAATTGCTTCCTTTCCTAATAACTTTGAGGTATGATGAGATTCTATGGTTTAGCTCCCAACCCTTTTCCCCCAATTCTGATCAGTTTGACATGTGCGTGGCAAGGGTGTCTGGAAGATAGTATGTATGAGAATATCCAAGTGATATTAAAAGAATATTTAAATGACATCCTATCTGGATGTTAAATTTGTACCTAATATGAATTAGACCTTGTTAGAGACTACTTTAAAACATCAATATACAGAATTTTATGAACGATATTGAAGTAGTATATTTGCTAGTCCCTTTTTGTCCTCTAAATCTCTTCCCACAGTTCCAGTTGGGAAAGGGTAGATGTTGGATACCAGCATGGGACAGAGTGGGGGTCAATGGCAGGAGATTGGGGGGATGGAAATCGAAGAGAGAAGGAGCATGAAACAAAATTCTGGGAAGAAAAGTGATGGGTGAATGGAACTAGAAACCCATGCTCTCGCAACATTATGCTGACACCAACATGTGTTGGCATGCCCTCTCCCCCAGGTTATCTTGCTACAGTGTGCTGGCTGTTTTAACATGTCAGACGTTTCAGCAGCTATGACTAACTCGTCCTGGTCCTTGGACAGGAGAGGACATGTGTTGTGGAATATTAATTTAGCTATGTAAAATGAGTTACACTTGTTTGTGTTATAGAATAGTGCTTTAACCATGCAAAGGCGTGCTGCTTTTGCTGCTGTTTAATTATGTAAAGCTGTGTTGCTGTTTCACTTTGTCTGCTTAAGATATTTGATTGGTCTAATAAAAAGCTGAATGGCCAATAGCTAGGCAGAAGAGGGGTAAGTGGGGCTGGTGGGTATAGAGAATAAGTAAGAGGAAGAATTTATGTTCGGAAGAAGGGCAAAGGAGAAAGAGAAGGAGGGAGCCAGGGACACCCAGTTAGGCAGCTACCAGCCAGCCAGATGTGGAGTTGGACATGCAAAATGAAAGATAAGAAGCCCCAAAGCAAAATGTAGGTGAAGAGAAATGGGTTAGTTTGTTACAAGAGCTAGTGGGACAAATAAGGCTGAGCATTCATAACTAATAATTAATTTGTGTCATGATTTGAGGGCTGGTTGGTGGCCGAAAGAAAGCCTGCTGCAGGCATGTTAAGGTATTTTCCTCTTCAATTGTTTTTGCTGGCATTTCTAGGTGCAGGCTTCTTCAGGTTTAAGATACAAAAGCAAAGAGGAATCAGGAATCTATCTCTATGGTCATCAGGTGCTATGGTCCCTAGCAAGTCCATCTTGTTTCCTATGTTAGGTTTCTTTCTCTGACTGTACACTGTGCTTTGTCCAGAATTTTTTTTCTGTGCTTAAGAGGAAGTCTTAGTAAAAAGTTGGTTTGTTCCATCATTTTCATAACCAGAAGTCTTTGCACAGATTCTGAAAGACTTGATGATGATGATAATGATGATGATGACAACAAAGACAATGGTGGTGGTGGTGGTGGTGCCGATGGTAATACTCTTTGGAATAGATTTCTAGGATTCTAAATGGGGTTACTAATAATAGTTTACCACACCCACATTCTCTCTCTCTCTCTCTCTCTCTCTCTCTCTCTCTCTCTCTCTCTCTC
>NC_022010.1:35724553-35741908 GCF_000317375.1 Microtus ochrogaster | reverse complement strand
TGTGTGTGTGTGTGTGTGTGTGTGTCTGTGTAGGAGGGGAGTAAGCAAGGGAAGAGGGCTAAGAGAAATTCATCTTCAACCAAAACCAGTAAACAGTTCACCTAATATATTATATATGGCATAATGATTTAGATTAGGAATAAGAAAAATAATGCTTCCAAGCAATGATTTCTGACATACTGTCTCAGGGTAAATGTAGAAGTGTGATAATCAGTACTTTGTAAATTTTAAATTCTTGCATGTATTTGATTTAAATTGGTCTAAAGAGGTAGCCTTGGTACTTGGTAGAATTTCAAAAAATACTTACTTACTTTAAACTATCCATTCTCACAGATTTCCTGGAGAATTACATATTTTTAAATATTTAAATTAAAATATTCTGTGCACTTGGTCACAGTTCTTAAAAGATCCTTCTTGAGCAGAGACAGTAATGTAGTAAATGGATTTGTGATTAATCATAGTGAGCTGGGTGAGATGCCAGGTTAGGACATTCTGACTCTGATTTTATAATAACCTGCCACAAGTTCTGTACTGCTCTTTTGTACTTAACCGCTTCATTACTTTAGAATCTTCGTTTATATTTGACTTTGTGTGGTAGTTGGATCAAATTCAGGTCCTTGCACTTGGTGAGTACCCTGCCTCTGAGCTACATCCCCAGTCTGTGTCTTCATTTGCAAAATGGGGTAACTGGAGTGGATAATCTTGGGATTCTCTACCAAACCCAGGCTATTTTAATACTTGGCATAAGATTTCCTCTGACAAACAATTCTTTGCATGTTACAGATCTGTGCTCTTTAGTTGGATCTTAATAAGCCCCCGTATCCTGCCCTTTACAGCATAAAAGTGTTGTTTAGATACTAAGAATAAGTAGAAAGTTTTGGCTTGTCACAGTGGCAGTCAGCTGTGGAGCGGTAGGTACCTTGTACTCTAACCAGAGAATGGTGGAGGTCTTTCTTTATTGCACACAGTGTTTTCTCCTGTCCGATGTTCCCCAGTACCACTTGGAAGGGGAACTTGTCTACAAATTCATTGTTTTTAACCTTCTAATCCCAATGCATACTAACTTTGTGATGCTTTTCCCAAGCAGCTATGCGATTTTCATTAATGTAGCTATTTTTGCTACATTGCTGCCTCCCAGCCTCCCCAGCTTTAGCCAGTTACACAATTTTTAGTTCTGGTATCTATTACTACTGTAGTCTCTATTATCAGACTTTCAACTAAGAAACACTGTGTGAGTTTAATCAATGTATATATAGCAACATATAAAGGTAATATTAACATTGCAAATTTAATAAAGCATTGATGTCTGAATATATAGAACTAACAACATAAAATGTTTCTTGGTACTTAATTGGTGGCTATCAATCAACTGACAGTAGAAGCTACTGACGAGCATGTGTGAGTTTTACAATGCCATAAATATTGAAAGCTAATGAGATTGCTTTGAAAATCATAATAAAAGCATGCACTTCAAATTTGTGCAATATACCTGTATCGAGTATCTCTTTAATCTCTGAAATTGTTGGAGGTCCATACAGTAAGCCATCTGTGACTGCATTTGCTTCATGAGTTTTCAGTGAGGACTGAAGAAAACGGACTTGACATGTTCAGGACCCTCAAGCCTGCCATGGGAAAGTCGGAACAGGATCTCACTCCTGGGAGTCTTGTTTCACTGATAGCTTCTACTTGGTAAAGTAATGTTGATGAGTTAATGAAATGTTCCTTCTTATTTTTCAGAACATCAGCTTGCTCATTTCTACTTAAGTACACTGGTTAAAAAGTTCAATAGATGTGGAATAATTTCCCCACCACTTCCTAGTTTACATACACCAGATATGGGTAATGGAGATATAAATGAACACAGAATTTCTATTTGACCTCCTTTAACACATTCCAGACTCGTGAATACCTTTATCCTTGGGACAGGCGTAGACACAGAGCTTAGAACGGTACTTGGGGAATGTGTGTTGGGTAGGGGGAGCTGCATGAGAAAGCCACTGGGTAGACTATTTGTAGCTTCTTGCTTTGAATTCCTATGGTAACATCCACTCCCCAGGATTATCTAGTGACGCCTGAGAAAGTGAGCAGTAAGAATTGGGCATTCAAACCAGTTGTTCTAGAGGGCATGCGTGAGACAGAGTAAGGAGCTCTGAAAGTCTGCAACAAGAGTTCCCAGGCAGCCCATATCATCGTAAGGGTCTCAGTTATCTTCATATTCTAAGAAGTGTGTGTCCTAGTTGTGTGTGCACATGCACATGTGAGATTGTGTGTGATCATGTGTGACTGTGTGTAGCCCGTTTGTGGGTGTGTCGGTCTCTGACTAGCTTCTTTACCGCATGGTGCATGAGAACTCAGCATCATGACTTCTGACTGTCAGTAGCCTGAAAGGAATGAAGATCGGGAGGCCCAGAGCAGTCCCTGTCTAAGTCACACAGTCAGTGAATCGGGATGTGAGCTAGGTGACCGAGCGTGCAGATCAATCCTCACTCATCTTAGGCTTATGAATAGGAGTGGTTGGAGTGGATAAGACAGTCGCCTCCCATCTTTGCCTCGTGCTGTGAAATCAGGAGCTATGCTAACATAGCTGTCTTCAGTGCCTCACAAGAGCCCGCAGAGGAGGTTGAGCATCAGTGAGTCAGACCCTGAGAACAGCAGAGAGGTGTGACTCGGGAGAGGATTGCAGACCCAAGACCAACATTCTCGCCAAAATGTCACAATTGCCATGGGTTCTGATTTGAAGTACTTTGTAGACACAGAGCAGCAAATTCGAATACATTTCCATTTTAAGACCTTCATAATGCTGTTTCTGTGAGTGTCTATGCTCAGTGTGGTGTTTCCATGCTACAGAGATCACATCTTTGTCTGCAAAATACCGTGCACTGTATGACTATATATGACTGCATGCTATGTATATGAAACATCTAGAATGCACAATATAGAAAGACAGAGAGAGTAAATAACATTTTCTGAGCCTTGACTAGTATAGGGGGTTTGAATATAACTGCATACAGAAGAACAGGGTTTTTGATGAAAAAATTATAAAATTATATTGCAGAGATGTTGTATAAATATCTGAGTATGCTGTAAACACACTGAATTATACACCACAAACTGAAGTTCTGGCATATGGGTTAGATCTCAAAAATGCCCTTACTGGGCAGCGAGGAGGGTTAAAATCTATTCATTCCACCCTTGAGTGTTTGGAGACCCTTTGGCCTTTTAAAGACATCTGCCCTTGCTGGATGCTGGTGGTGCAAACCTTTAATCACAATACTTTAGAAGCAGAGGCAGGTGGATCTCTGTGAGTTTGAGGCCAGCCCGGTCTACAAGAACTAGTTCCAGGACAGGCTCCAAAGCTACAGAGAAACCCTGTCTCGAAAACCAAAACCAAAACCAAAAGACATCTGTGCTGACTGATCAGGGGCAGTCATACATAGGAGGAGCTGGTTATGAGAATATTGTTTCCAACCAGAAGTCAGCACAGGAGCACACCTAAATGTGGGGTCATCTAAAAGCTTTTCCATTTGAAGCAGATAATACTGGAGCCTAGATACTATTTCCAACTGGCTATCGAATTCAGCAGATAACACAGCTGTATAAACTCAGGTCTGTTTGTGTGGCTCCTGGTGTATACGCTTGTGTTTTGCTTGTAAACTTCCTTGTTCTGTTCTGTGTAAACACTGATGGATTTCATTCTCTTGTGTGAGTTTCAGAATCTAAAATAGGACATTGAAGCGGTGTATCCAGATGGCATGTGACGTTAGTGCTGTTGTCGTTAGTGCTGCTGTCTTTAATATTGTGAGGACTGGCTCTTCTTAATCAGACTCAGAACATGTTATCAGTTTTGGTTTCTGCTTAACTTGGCATAGCCCTGTGGGTTTGATTGTCTCTTTAACCTTACTCGACATGAGATGTGAGAAAAATTTGAATTTAACGTTTTGAGTGAGATGTGTTATTCTTTCACACTAGGAATTACAAGCAAAATATTGGGCATTGTATTGTTTTTTTTTTAAAGAAAATGTATGTGCTTAACATCTGAGGAGTTACTCTTTATGCTATAGAGTGAGATAACTTGCCGTGAGATACAGTTCAAATTCAAACTCTTTTGTACAGCTGTGTAGTGTTGGAATGTCCCTAATAATGTCCCCAATTGGTGTTAATGTCCCTACAACTACCCAGGTAAGGAGGCCTGGCTAGTCTTCCTGGCCATTTTCTTTCTCGCCTCTTTACTTCGTGCCATGACAATACTTTTGCATCTTTGTTTCTCTTGGTTGTCTTTGCTGGGATGAGAAACAGTGCTGATGAGAAACAGTGCTAAAGTCTGTCTCTTTCCCCAGTGACTGCATCAGGAGGATATTCATATATATATATATATATATATATATATGTGTGTGTGTGTGTGTGTGTGTGTGTGTGTGTGTGTGTGTGTGTGTTCAGTGCTTTTCAGATGATACGGAATTATGTGCATGCATCCCTATAGCTCAGGTTTATCAATTATCTGGGCTTGTACAGACAGAAAGAGACACCCAGTACCCACTGTTGTTGGTGCATTGTACACAGGCACAACTAAACAGTTACATCAGGGATGTCACCTTGAGTCAGCCTTTCCAAGGCCACTACTGTCCCAGTGACTTACGAAACTACGTGTGAGTTCTTTGGAAATCATAGGAAAAATGTGAATCAGTGAGCTGTTTAACTTGGTTGCTAAATTTAGCCCAGGGCTTCTCAGACTAAGACAAATCTGTCTAGAACGGTTCTTGTTGCTACCAGCAACAAGGGTCATAGAATTGAAGGACATCAGATATACAAGCAAATGGAAAACAACTTCCTAAAGTAATGCCTTCCAGAAGAATCCCAAGGCTAGTTACAGAGCTGAAAAAGAGCTAGCTAGGAAGTGTTGCTTATCTTGGGATCTCCCGTTTGTGATTCAGAGCGGTAGTGGCTATAGACTGGAAGATGTGGCCCAGGATTTGGATGTAAGCTAACACTGGTAATGGGCTGTCAAGTAGCATTTTTTCAATGCGTGAGCTGCAGATCCCATCAATCAAGCTGAGGTTCATTTTTTTTCCTGAATTCTGGCTGTCTGACACCCCAGGCTGCTGGACATTGCTCTCTATCCAAACTTGTGAAATCACTAGAATTATTCAAAATTCTTTCAGTTTATGACTTGTAGCATTTTTCTCCTGGGGAGCAAGGTGACCATGTGAAATGATTCCTTTTATTATGCAAAAGAAAATCTAAATGACCTTATTAGAATCTTATAAGCTTGGATTATTTTGTTTGTTTTTATTTTTCATGACAGGTTTTCTCTGTGTATCCCTGACTGATCCAGAACTCGCTCTGTAGACTAGGTTGGCCTCCAACTCAGAGATCTGTATACCTCTGCTTCCCAAGTGCTGGGATTAAAGACATTTGCCACCACCCTCTGGGTTTGTCCTTGCTTTTTATCTACTACAGTTACTACCTTCCTTGTAAATCCAACAGCCATGAGGTTGTCTCTTCAGTAATCTTCCTATGTCTTATTTTGCCCTTATAAACTTTCCAGCACCTTGGAACTTCCCTTTCTGCCCTTTCCTCCTCATTTTATCTTTCAGCCTGGGCCAGATGCATGCCAGTGAGGGTATAGAGGCAGATGGCCATTTGTATTGCCATTAAGACTGACTGCCACTTTTCCTAATGTAGCTTGCTAGGCATGGTGACACTCAACTCCTGTCCATTGAACACTGCAGGGAAATGGCACATAGTCTGTCTGTGATGCCTGCTAGCTATGGCCATGTGATCACAACTGTGGGATTTGAACTGGTAAGCACTTTTGTGCTAATGTTGCTTAATACAACTTCTCCAGGTTGATGTTCAGATCATTCATAGTATGGTATTGGCATCCATGGTGGCACCCTTTTGTCTCCAAGTCTTTTAAGGTTAAGCTTTCACAGGGGATGTACATGTAAGATGGGGTGTGAGGAAAGGAAGGGAGGGCACCCATTTGAGACAGTAAGCAGGTAAGGTGAATGGGTGTTTGTATTTTCATATGCGTAGCAAGGAAAGTGGGAAGGCCAGGGATGTACATCTGGATGACATGACAGGCATACTGTCCTTCCATGAGCAGGAAGAAGAACCATGGTGGAGGATGCAGAAGAGGGAGAAACAATGTTACTCTCGCTTATCTTTGCTCTCTACAAAAATCTCATTGTTTGTGCCCAATGGCCTTTCATACAACCAAATACATTATTGCCTCAAACAAATGGACTTTCAAAATAATAGGCACATGCCGGAAATAGTCAAAAAGAGTTCAGGTCCTGGCTTCCGGGACAAATAATCCTCTTACCCAGTGTGCTCTGGGCTCCCTAATGACAGATAGCTGGAGTAGCAGCCTGCCTCTGGGCACCCTTGACTCTCCTCTTATTTTTAAACACACCCATTTAAGTACGGTGCATCTCTGAATAGAAACAGTTTCTTGATTTTTGTGTCTGGCTTTAAACACATACTATTTGCCAGTTGACCCTCTTCTTGACAGGATCTGTGGAGGGCAGAGGCTGGCAATTGGTGATAGATGCCTGGCATTGGGTAATTTTATCTACCCATTATTGTGTGTGGCCTTGCGTATTGGTTAAGAGAAATGCTTTTCCTAGACATTGTGGCTGAGACCCACATTAACATGTACAGTCTCCAACAGGACCCCACATTCAGCATCCCTATTAATAGAACTTAGCAACCGAGCTACTCTTGTCATAAAACATCAGGGCTCTGTGCTCTGTTGTCGACAGGGTTTTCTCCAACACCCCACCCTCTGCGCATCTGGGCTTTACTATGTTATAAGAGATACCTTGAGCTGGCAAAATGCTATAGCCAACAGCTCTCTTAGTGCTACTCAGTGCTAGCTTCTGTGAGCCCTGGTGATCTTCATGTTATACCCTAGGCGAGAGAGCAGGGAGCAAATTGGAGCTCAGTGCCACACCTGGGCAAACTTAACTTAGTGGGAAAGCTGTCTCTGTAAACTATGCCAAGGTTTGGATTCTCTAACCAGCACAATCAGTAAACCCAAACACACGTAACCATACATGCCGTGGGATTGCCTGTTATTTTGATTTGTTCATGATGATAGCTCTCTTTACTCACACAGTGAAAATTAACCTTGATATTTACAATCTGTAAATATCACTCAGTAAATAATGCAGGCCCCCTCTCACAGTGTTTTCAAAAGAGCACAGGCTTACAGAGTTCCATCACACGTTGAGGAGGGAGTAGAAGACTCAGGTATGGTCCCCAGAGAGCTGAGCACTGGTTGGTGTACGGCGGACTTTGGCACAGTTAATGAAAACTCTGGGGCATAAATATCAGAGCTCTACATCCAGTTGAGAGCTGTCTCTAAGACAGAAGGATCAGGGCTGGGTCCTGCAGGGGGAAGGACATGTACGTCTAAGACGTGTCGCTGTGTGTGTGTTCTCCCGGCAGCCCATTCTCTAAGGTGCCAAAGAACTTTAGGGTCTGAAATACATATGCATAGTGTGTCTTGAACAAGTTATGTCTCCAAAATATTTGTCTGTTCACCTTTCAGTACCAATTAATGTTTGCCTCCAGGGTTTTACTCGACATTTTTCTGGTTATGGCATGGGTGACCACAGAAGGAGGAAGAAACAGGAAACAAATGCTGTGTTTAAAAGAAGTTTCTATTTAATTGAGAACATAGCTCTGTTTAGTTAGGTAGGAAACGTGTTTGAGTGATGTTCATGGATACGTGAAAAAATGCTCTGGGGACATCCAGGCAGGAGCAGTTCTGAAGTCTGACAGCCCTGAATGAGTCCACCCATAGAGAAGGTTCAATGAGTAGGTTCTTTCCACTTTAGGACACACAGACCAGACCACAAGTTCTTCACCAGCCACAGAGACTTCACCCGGGACTAGCAGCCTCCCTCACAAAGGCCCCATTCATCACGTCTTCACTCTGTGATTGAAATGAGATGTGGTATTGGTGTGACTAGCTAAATATGGAGTCAAAACCTCAAATTGCTTTAGGGTGGTGGCTTTGTGGCAGCCGAGCCTTTTCAAGCCGACCCCACAAACAGGACACCCATCATGTCTCGCCCGGAGTGTTACGACTCAGTGGGCTTAGCCAACCCCAGCGTGACAAGCGGCACTTGTCTCTCAGCTGCTAACATGTGTCTTCACACGTATATCAGATGCCTCCCTGGCTTCTTCCCACAGAGGCTGGATTCCTGCGCTGGCAGAGCACTGGAGGGGCAGAACGGAGGGCGAGCTGGAGGGTCAGCACTTGTGACCACTCTCTGGTCAGAAGAGACCACCCAGATCTGCCTCCTGCTTGGAGGGCAGGAGCAGAAGGTCACAGGAAAGGGGCGTATTAAACAGTTCTTAATAACCTAGCTTGAGGCCACAGAGGCCCGTCCTGTGCCGCACATGTTTCAAAAGATGACTCTGACATTTTTTTAATCCACTTCAACCCATGGTGCACTCATCTGGAAGCATTTTTTGTCATCGTGTGTGAACGGAGCTGGTAGAAGCCCTAGGAGATCAAATCAAAAGCTATAGCAGGATCTGAAGTGTGGGAAAGTTCCAGGGCCGTGCAGGTGTCAATTGCCCTCTCTCTGAGGATGGAGGTTTGCCGGTTCACCACATGCCAGTTATTACAGGAATTGTTTCTCCTGTCATTGTGTGTGTAAAAATACTATCTAAAACTTCCGAGTTTTTCTCTGTTATCTCCAGAGGCTGGGGTAAGAGGAATGGGAGTTTGAGACCAGCATGGGTTACATAAAGAGACCCTGATTCAAAAAACAAACAATAAACAAACAAACAAACAAACAAAAAACAACAAAAAAAGTTTTTCATTTAAGTAAAAAAGAATTTTAGCTGTAAGTTTTGCTGGGCAAGTGTTCTACCTCTGCGTTATAGCCCCAGTTTGTTTATTTTTAGTAAGAGAATGAGAATTTTGAAAAGAGAATGCTTCTGAACTTAATGTTCTCAAACCGATAGCTGTTCTGAGAAGAAAAAACTGTACCTATTTATCTTCTTTTTAATGTTTTCATCCACGTTCAGTTAATTTTCACCCTAACAAAGCAGGAATCAGTATACACCAAGAGCAGAGTGTGTCACTCACTTCTTCTATTATTACTATTATTATTACTGTTATTATTATTATTATTTTAATCTTTCCACACCACAACTGTGACTCATTTTGGTACGACTCAGTCTAATCACATGTTTTCCTTGTTATTGCTGGTTCTTTTGAGAAAGGGTCTCACTGTGTAGCCCAGGCTTCCCTGAAACTCTCTATGTAGACCAGGCTGGCTTTGAACTCAAAGTTCTGCCTGCTTCTGCTTCTGGATTGCAAGGAATAAAGGCATGTGACACCATGCCCAGTTTAATGTGATTTTTGTTTGTTTGTTTTTTAAATCAGAGATGGAGAAAAGAGCCTGAACTTGCCTGTGTTCCTGTAAAAGAGAACCTTTGAGTTTACTGATGATATTGTCTGTCGCAAAATTGTCTAGAATGGTCTGGCTTAGTTACTTCCCTCTGCACTGTGAAGAGACTTATGCCCCACCACATGCTCCTCTAGATGCACTTTAGACTTGTTTTTAGCCTGAGGAAGAGATGGAGTAATTCAAAGATTTAAGAAAAACAAAAACAAAAAAACTTGTGTTAATTTAAAACGTACCCGAAAGAAGGTTAAAAAAATGGCTTTAAGTTTTATTGTAATTACCAACAAGTGAGACTACATCTTTTGAAATAAAGATTATATCCAGATGTTCTCTACAGGATTGGTTGGATGGTCTCTGTTAGCCTTGCCATGAAAGTCAAATTGAAAATCTATCATGTAAGATTAGCTAAAAAATCTCCACTCTATAGTTCCTATGTTGAGAGATGAGAACGGAATTGCTTTTGAGAAATGTTGAAAAGTCCTGTATTTACTCATTTTGTTTCTCAAATGTGTCAAAGTGTGGATTTTCACTGGGCATCCTTCATATTACTTGTCTAAGGGCGTAGGTGTTCAATTCTGCTTTTAATTTACAAAAAGATAAGTTTGTTTGCAAGGTTCTTTTTTTGTTCCTGTGCTTTTTTTCCCACCCATTCTGCGATCATCATCAAAAAGAAACTCGGAATAAAAAGTAGCATATGTTGAATCATTATGGAATTATGTGTATCTGAATTTAGCATCCCTTAGCAACATTTTAATCAAACAATAGGTACTATAAAGGATCCAGATTTTTAGTATGTGTTGAGTAACCCAGGAAATGATGACGTGGACCTTCCTTTTCCTTCTTCTTCCTTTTTTTTTTTTTTTTTTTTTTTTTTTTTTGTTTTTTGAGACAGGGTTTCTCTGTGTAATAGCCTCTTGCTGTTCTGGAATGCATCTTGTAGACTAGGCTGGCCTTTAACTCACAGAGATCTGCATGCCTCTACCTCCCAAATGCTGGGATTAAGGCATGCACCACCACTGCCTGGCTGACATGAACCTTTTCTTAAGAATAGTATTAATTCAGGTGATACTGGTGAGTCAAGAAAGGGGAAAGAATGTGGAAAGTGTTTTGTTGTTGTTGTAAAGTTATAATACAATAGACAGATGGAATCTGCTCCATGTGGTGGCTTATTTTTGTTTGTTTTGTTTTGTTTTGAGTTAATCTGAACTGGATCTGGACCCAGAGCATGGGTTTGCAACATGTTCAAGATGAAATAAATCTCATTTATAGATTCTTTAGTACTGCTCACATATGCAAATAATTTGAAGCATACTTTCCATAACAAATCAAATTGTTCATACTAGTTCCCTTCCTACTGGGTAAGGTGGGCCAGAGGTTAAGCAGTGGAGAGGGCCTTTGACCTACTAATTAATAACAAACCATAGCTTCTTCCTTTTTTTTTTTTTGCTTGTATTTCTTAAATCTTTTTTTTTTAAATACTGTCTTTCAGATTTCTCCTCTCTTTGTGTGCTTCTTTCCAGAACAATGTCTCAATTTTATATAATTAGTGGCAAGATTCCTTCTGGTCTGTTTGCAGTCCTCTAGCTCTTGTTCTGGTATGAAATTTGTTTTGATCCCTGACTTTTGTAGTCCCTCTTGACCTCTAAGGGCTGGAATTCGTGATTTTCTAGTCCAGTCCTTCTGTGGTATTATTTGTATACACTGAAACCTTGTCACATGACCACATAGCCCTCACATCTGCTCATCTCCAGTTGTATGAGCTCAGAGCTAAAGCCCTTATAGCGGGACGCCTGCATCTCCTTCCAGCTGCACACAGGGTGAGCAGTCCTAAAGAACAGCTGCAGGATGTGTGGGGGAAAGAAGAGCTGGGATGGTGGAGCCAGCAGTGGCTCTGGGAGACAGCCAGGGAAGCAGACAAGTCCTAGTGTGGGACTTAGCTCTGTTAGAGAGCTCTAGTTGCTTCTACAGACATTCCACTGGGTTCTTCATCTTCTTTGCTCCTGTGGGAGGGGCCGTTCTGGTTCACCACTTAGGTTCTTGGCAACAGAGAATGAGATACAAAAACAGGGCATTGACTTTGTAGAATAAAGATCCATTGATCCAAGACGTAAGGAAGAGGGTAAGACCAATTATGTTTAAAGTTGGGGGGACAGTGGAAAATTCAGGATCACCTCAATTTTTGTTCCTCGAGTGATGGAGTAGTTAGTGATGCCATGAATCAAAACAATGCACTTGGAGGCAATTTAGCACAGGGCAGTTTTGGTAATAAAGAGTAAACCTTAGTAAGATTATTCCAGCAAAGCTTTCTGTGTCTAATGTAGTGTTTTCATTTCACCTTTAACTGTCCAATGAGAAACATTACCCTAGAAAAGTCTCTAATGCAGAGCTTACACTGCTGTCTGCCTTTATTGGTGCAAAACTATTTGTAATACAAAAAAGGTAGTAACTTAATTAATACAATTTCTGTGTGGTTATTGCAGGGGTTAAGCTAGCTGAGTGCTGGGAACGTGGCCCGCTCCTCCATGCTACAGAGATACAATAAGTTAAAGAAGGTATTGTTGCCAAAATAAAGGCATATTGTATTTCGTGAAGTATGTCCATGAGTAGATGGAAAATCATAGAAAAATTGAATATGGCAATAGCATATACGTAAGTTTTGTGTATAAACATTGGTGTTTTCCCTTCTGTGTCTTCCAAACTTTCAAACAAAAAGATTAAATGTGATTAATAGTGAACAAAAACATTTTTGTAAAAGCAAGCATACAGTAGTCATTTAAAGTAGGAACAACGGTTTTAAATAATGAGTTCTTTACAAGGAACATGTTCAATTGTTCAGACTGAGGAGGAGCAGATGCTTACATAATTTATGTAATTACTTGTCAAGAAATCAGGAAATCAATCTTTTCCTACTAGCAAGAAATCTGTTCTCCATTCCTTTAGCGTCTATACATATATCCATGGGCTTGGAACATTTCAAGACGTTAGCTCTCTTTCAATGTCGGCAATAGTAAATATGGACATGTTACCCTCTCTACTTTCATGGGTAACATAATAATAATGTTCATGCTAACAAAAGACAGCAGGGCCAATGGGGTGGATCCGTGGGTAGAGGTTCTTGACAAACAAATTTGGGGACCTGAATTCCCTGAAATGATGTAAAGGTAACAGGAAAAAAAAATCAATGCCATAAAGTTTCTTATGATTTCCACACATAACACACACACACACACACACACACACACACACACACACACACACACACACACACAGAGACATACACCACACAATACATACACATATGCACATATCACACACACAAGGATACTCACAACACAGACACATGCGCACACACACCAATAATGAATTAAAGCACCACAGGTGACTGTGTCATTAGAGATAATGTTTTGCTACTGAGGAAGCACTGAGAAGTTCATATAGTCATGGTCCTTATCTGGGTCATAGGTGTCATGTTGAACGTCATGTTGACACACTGACAGCTTCACCTAGAACCACTCAAGAATAAGCCAAGATCTACTCCCTCAATAAGCTGCCCTAGACCATGGTGGCATTTACACTTTATCTATCTGAGATTTAGTTGCTAGTGTTTTTAAGCCTTCGCTAACAGTTGAGAAAAAGGATGACCTAAGATAAAGTGGCCCAATCTGTATGTGCATGGACTCACCTGCAGCCCCCTCCTAAGAGGTGCTTAACTCAATAGACACAGAGGAAGCTGGATAAAACCTCAGGTCAGAAGATGGTAGAGCCAAGGTCTGCGTTCCTTTTGCATTGCCTAATGTTTTTTTCATTGTAGGAAAAGTGAAGAAATGGGGGGGGGAAAAACAAACACTTTTATGGAGTTAATGTATCCATCTGTATATGTGCACATATTTTACTTTAACTTTATATTTACTACTAATTAATTATATTTACCCAAAAAAGAATTTTAACTGCCCAAATAACATTGCCTCTGATTTATCAGAATTGCTGGCAGTTTAGCTCCTAAAAAGATGATCTTTTTATTTATTCCTTGAGGAGACCATGATGTATTTTGACATATTCACTACCCTTCACTAATTCCCTCCAGCATCCGCCCCGCCTTCTCGCCTCCTTCCCATTACATCTTTGCCTTTATCCTCTCTTTTAGACATGCGTTTAGGTTTTACAAACTATGTCAGTTCAAAGGAAAGGCTGTTGTCTACTAAGAGACAGAAACAAGACATTAAAAAAAATCTTATAGGCAAAAAAAAAAAGGTGTTAGTGTGCTTTTGAAAAGGACGGCAGAGATTTTTGAAGCTTAGTGGCCATCTGCATCCTCTTTGTTAGCAGAGATCTCTTATCTCCCTATTCTGAAGCTTGCCAGTTCCACACATGCGGAAGAGACTCTGGAGAGTCAAGGAAGTGATGGGTAAGAAAGAATTCAGGATGTTCTAGCTGTATGCATAGCCTGCATGCCATACACAATCAGGGTATTGGCGGACCTAACTTTTGGAGTAGATTCAAATCCCCAGTCTGTTCTTAATCCCCTTCTAAGTCTGGCTAAGTTGCTGAGGGAATATACTCCTTCACCCCACTCCCCATCACCCCTTTTATCATCTCAGTTGCTTTGAGAAATGTTTGATTTCATCCCCCCAGAAGGATGGATATGGAGAATATTAGACTTATAAAATGATCATTGTTAAATAATCAAAATATTCTAAGTTTTTTCAAACATTTAATCAAGTTCGTGGTTCATGTTCATTAGTTCATTTTCAATATGATCACTTGGAACACAACTAAGGGCCCAGAGGTAGCCCGAAGGATATGAGTGCTGTTCTTTAGTATACTTATCCAAAAAAGAAAAAAAAAAGTTCATCTGAACTGTCTCCGAGTGGTTTCACATGATATGAGAGCAGATTAGACATCTGTGGGTATCCGGGAAATCATTCTAGTTGGTTAATGTTAGAAGAAACTTTTCAGTAGAGATGTCTTTGTGCCTGGGCCAAGTACACAGCTTCAGAAGGGAGGACCTTTTAGTGACATGTCATTTCTAACCCTTCATTTTCATCCAATGAAAGGAGTTTTGAAAATGGTGTGATCCTGTCTGCATCAAGGAAGGTCAGAGTCTTGAGGGGATTCATGTCGTTATACTGTCTGGTCAAGAACACCAAACCAGGGGACTGATCCTCCTCCAAAACAGAAAGGATGGATGGGCCTTCTTTTATTTTTGATATATCCAGTCTCTTCTCTAGCAATTCTTAGGGCTCCAGTGTTTCTTACTAATGGACTTCACTGGTGCATTCAGGCCCTCTGTCTAGGGTTTTTATTCCTGTAAAGGGACACCATGGCCACAGCAACTCTTCTAAAGGAAAACAGGTTCCAGTGTTTAATTCTTTATCATTATGATAGGTAGCATGGTGGCATGCAGGCACACGGGATGTTGGAGAAGCAGCTGAGAGTTCTACATCCAGATCGGCAGGAAGCAGGTGCCCCTGGGCCTGGCTTGAGTATATGAAACCTCAAAGACCATCCCCAGCGACATACTTCTTTCAATAAGGCCACACCTACTCCAACAATGCCACACCTTCTGATTGCACCACTTCCTATGGGTCTGTGGAGGCCATTTTCATTCAAACCACCGTACCCCCTTTTCCTGGCTGTTTTACATTTCTTAGGCCACTTGTGTGCTTGGATAGCTGTACTGATGAGGCAAAACTGCTAGCTATTTTCATAATTGTGTTGTCACAATTTTGTAATATTTTATAAATTCAATGGAAAAGACTTGGACACACTTATTTTCTTTTTCCTATGGTGGTGGTGGTGGCAGCATGTGGGGTGCTGATGACTTCACATAAGTGGAGATACATTCTTCCCTGCGTTATGGGATTCATTAAACTAAACTTGGAGTCTTACATTGCTTCACCAAAATAGGATTATTAGAACACCCCAAATTAAGTTAAAAAATAAGTGTGCATAACATTTCTACAAATTGATTGTTCTCCTTGCCCTTGTAACAGTGGTGATTAACCCTTCTTGATCTTTGCTCAGTACAAATGCTAAGGATAATACCTACATCACCTTATTTATTCCTGCTGCATGTTCTGTGATCAGTGTTTCTAGACTTAGAGATGTGGAAATCTGGACTGTATCATGTACGCTCATAGAATTACAAAATTTGAGACCTGCGTCCGGGTTCATCTCAAAACAAGGTCAAAGTTTCAGCCGTTCTGAACATTTTTCTAGTCCATCAGTGATAATGAATCATGTTTGAGTGAGTGCCTGAGTATTCCCCTTCGCCCGCCTTACCATTGCCTGTTCTATGACTTCAGGTTCTAGCTCATGTAAATTATTTTATGTTCTAAAACATGGAAGTGGCTTAACCACAAGTGGCTTATAAGTTTTGTCATTCAACCTTCTGAGGATGATAATGGAACACGAAGAAATCTTGTGTTGGGCTGGCACAGAAAGCGTGCTGAGGCTAGCAGGTTTGTCCCCATGTCCTTGCCTGACCAGGATGATTGCCTTGAAAGAGTCACTTGTTCAGACTGCATGCTATTTCACTTTAGGGATGATTCATTTCCTTAAAAATGATCAAAGGTCTTTCCCTTTTTTTCCAAATCATTTTTCCTTCTGTTTATATTAAATTCCAAATTTGGTAAAGATGTACAAGTGACTGTAGTAAACTTTTCCATTATAGATGCTTAATTTGGTATGAGTTATAATATGTTTGGCTTCAGGGCTGCTTGTTTACAGTTTAATGGTCCTTAAGGGGAAGAGGAACTTGTTTCATTGTTCAGACTGTGGTGTTCATGCAGCTTGATGCAGGTGTATATGGAGGACTATGCTGTTAAGACACTGACAGATAAATTGTTTGGATGAGTGTGTGTATGTGTGTGTGTGTGTGTGTGTGTGTGTGTGTGTGTGTGTGTGTGCATACTATAGACTACTTAGTGCTCTATTACCAGAAGTGTGTCTAACCCAAGCCAAGTGGAATCCTAAATTTGCTAAGTTTTTCTTTATGCTTGTTTTCCTCAGTAACATAAATGTCAACTTTTGCATCCTAATACTATGTCAAAGTAAGAAAATTAGCTCAAGAAAATCTTAAATATATTTACCTGTTAAATATATAATTATGTATGAATTTGTAGTCTTCCATGTGCAAAAGTTCTTTTTTTGAACTATTTACAAGAATAAAAATAGTACCACAAAACCTATACTCTCTCTAGTTGATCGAGTGATTTATTTGGCTATATTATTTCATAATTTCTTTAGCTTTATTAAAAGACAGGGACATGTGTGCTGTCTCTGCTATGGAAATGGACAAGCTGAATAACAGACTGCCAGTGCTTTTGACCTAGGTGCCAAATAACCATTACTGGTGTGTTTATCAGTCATAGCTCTTCATGTCTGCATGCAATGTAAATAATAAATTTATTTCTTAAGTAAACTATTATCTGTGTAGAAAAGAAATACCAACTGTTCTTATTAAATTAAGAGATTCTCGAAGCCATGCCCAACCTGCAGATCTTGAGCTGAATTTATCTCAGGAGAGCTATGAATACATCTCAGTAAAAATAATTTCGAACTTACTTAAAACATTATTAGATTTCTTTGTGATTATTTTTATAACATGTTTGTGTGTTTCTCAAGAACAAACTTTGTAAATGATAGTACCATATCATAAGGCCAAAAGGTTGGGCATGCCTGTTAGCATTCCTGAATCTGAAAATGGGAGGCCATTATTATTTACATTTTTATTTCTTTGTCACTTGTTAAATGTTTGCTACTGTTGATATTGTTGTAATTTGTGTTTCATAATTATAGAGATCACCTACTATGAGGATTAAGAGGTTGTTGAACTCTTTTTCTCTCCCTTCTTATCAGCAAGCTTGCATGTTGGGTGAAACAATAAAATAAAGACCAAAATGTTTGTTGTGATACCCCAGGT
>NC_022010.1:35713382-35724214 GCF_000317375.1 Microtus ochrogaster | reverse complement strand
AACCTGAGTCTTGTAGTATACCCCAGGTTCTTCACACAGTAGAACCTGAGGCTTCCAGCCTTACAGCGTACCACTTGCACACATATTGTCTGTAGTCCTGTCCCAATGTTTAATTAGAAAGTGATCGAATGTTCAACCATGGTTCTCATTTTTTTTTGAGTTTCAATAAAATACCAGATGATTGAGAGCATTTTTTTGTATAATAGTAATACATATATGAGTTTTAAACTCAAATTGCTAACACAGTTCTGGTTACAGTATTTATTAATGACAGTTAAGGTGAAAAGAAAAATAAAAACAAATGAAACAGAAGCGTGATCTCTGAGTTCTTAAAGCCCTTAGGCCAGGGACCTTGAAAGGTGAGAAGTCACACTCCCTGTTGGTCATTACTATATTTTTTTCTGTCTCCTGATTACCCTTATGCCTTATTGCCCAAGGAAGAAGAGGGAAAGGGTGTTTAGACTTATTACCATTTGTTCTTCTATAAAATATTAAGACAAATGAGAAACACTTGGAAGGGCCATTGATTTACTTGCCCTGGACCAGCAGAAACAGTCTGGGCCCTTTCAAGGCTTGCTAGGTTCAGTAGCATTTTGATTTGGCCATCTCATTTGTCTCACTGGTTTCCCATCGATGCTCTCTGGAGGTCCAAAGGATGTGAGGAGCCATAAATCTCAATACTACTCTAAGAAGAACTCACTGGTTTCCCATCGATGCTCTCTGGAGGTCCAAAGGACGTGAGGAGCCATAAATCTCAATACTACTCTAAGAAGAACTTTGACCCCAACAGAACTATGATTTTCTCTCAGTTGCATCTCTTCCTAAAAACACATCTAAGGGACCCTCCTTTTAATTATTATTAAAATGGATTGATGAGGTGTGGCCTTTATGCTTCATATCCATTTACCATTTATCATATACCATTTATTAACATTCTTTGAGTTTCATAATAACGTGGAAAGCTCTTTATATGGCAATATAATCAAAATGGAAAGCAGATATCTAGTTTCTAATTTCACCAATTGAATAGTGTCATCAGACTTTTTTGTTTTTTTCTTTCTTTTTATTTTGTTTTCCGAGACAGGGTTTCTCTGTGTAACAAGACTTTTAATACTAGATTATGTTGTATAGTATCACACACACAAGATTATTTCAGGTGTGTGTTGGGGGAAGAGGGAGGGAGAAAATACTAGGAAGGGAAAGAAAAAATTAATTCCAGTTGATTTTTCTGGATCTGAATCCATACCTTCGTCCTCACACACCTTTGAGGGTATGGGAGACTTTCGGGGTGTCTAGACTGAGGATGAGAGATGAACAAGCCTGAAAAAGAGCCAGTTGCTGGCTTTGACAGATAAAATGGTCAGTGTTGCTAGGAGATGAGGGCTGTTGTCAGCTCTTTAAGGAGAACGTGTTGAATCTAGTGGACCCTGTCTGCCCTTAACCACTGAATCACTTATCACATGCCAGTGAGGCTGAGTCAGCACCAACCACAGACGCGAGTAGAAAGGAATGCTTTCCTACCTCCTTTTAGTATTATTTTTTTTTCTATTTCAAAAACTTCCAATTAAAGAACCCATACCGAGTATGGAATCCATAGAACATTTTCAGTGATGCCCTTAAGATTTTACTTTTATTTGTGGCTAGAAACCAATTATGAGTGAGTACATCCCATGTTCATTTTTTTGGGTCTGGGTTACCTCACTCAGGATAGTATTTTCTATTTGTATCCATTTGCATGCAAAATTTGAGAAGTCATTGTTTTTACCGCTGAGTAGTACTCTAATGTGTATATATTCCACACTTTCTTCATCCATTCTTCCATTGAAGGACATCTAGGTTGTTTCCAGTTTCTGGCTATTACAAATAATGCTGCTATGAACATAGTTGAACAAATGCCCTTGTCATATGATCGGGCATCTCTTGGGTATATTCCCAAGAGTGGTATTGCTGGGTCCAGGGGTAGGTTGATCCCGAATTTCCTGAGAAACTGAAACACTGCTTTCCAAAGTGGTTGCACAAGTTTGCATTCCCACCAGCAATGGATGAGGGAACCCCTTCCTCCACAGCCTCTCCAACAGAGGCTATCATTGGTGGGAGGAGTGGGAGGCTGGGAGGAGGCGGAAATTTTTTTTTCTCAATAAAAAAAAATAAAATAAAAAAAAAAGATTTTACTTTTACTTCAGGTCTCTACTCAGAATGAAAATCTGTCTCCTCGAAATAGTAAGTGAAAGTAGATTTAACCTGCTTGGTGTCAGCGTGCCTTTGTGGTGATAGAAGTTGATTAAATGAACCATCCTTTAAGAGTTAAAATTAAGACTCTGTACTTTACAAGACAACCCAGGAAGGATGCTGGGACTCCGTCCTTTGAGCATTGGCTCATCTGCAGACACGTTATCTTCCTTTGCGGTGAAAAGTTTTTCCTCTTTTTAATCATTTTTTATTTATGGAAAATATTTTTATTTTCATACAATATATTCCACTACCACGTCCTCCCAACCTTCCCACACCCATTTTGTCTCTCCTTGGAAAATAACAGAAGATATCTAAAGAATAATAATAAAATAAAACAAAAACAAATCAGAATAGGACAAAACAACCAAACCAGAGAAAGAGCCAAGGAAAATGCACAAGAATCACATATAGATGCAGAGATATGCTTGCATGCCAGGATTTCATAGAAACACAAAACTCGAAGCCATAATTTGTAATCGAGTAATCCATAAGGTTATATAAAAATGTCCTCACTTAACATTGCAAGACAGGGAACCTCCAAAGATGCTGTTGAGTTTATTTTGTGTACGTATCTCCTGCTGAACTTGAGTCCTGCCCTTAAGAGCAGTTTGTTTCCCTTGGAGAAAACTAGTTTTTCATTTGCAAGTGGCTGTCAATTAGAGATAGCTTCTGGGTTAGGGATGGAGGTGTGCATGCACTCTCAGCTCTAGGATGACCCCAACAGTGCAGACCTGTGCAGGCTCTGTGTATGCTGCCTCCATCTCTGAGTTCATATGTGCATCAGCCCTGTTGTGTCTAGAAGGCCTTAATTCCTTGGTGCTCTCCATTTCCTCAGGCTCTTATCCTCTTTCCACCTTTTCTTCCACAGAGCTCCCTGAGCCATGAAGAGAGAGATTTGATTGCCACATGCCTTTTAGGGTTGTGTGTTGTTCCAGGGTCTCTCACTCTGTATATTGTCTGGCTATGGGTCTCTGTATTTGTTCCCATTTGCTGTAGGAACAGGCTTCTCTGAAGATGACTGAGCAACACCCTGATCTATGAGTATAGCTGAATGTTAGTAGGAATCATTTTATTGCTGTGTTCCTGTAGCAGAACAGTAGTATTTGGTTTTATCATAGACCCCTGAGCTATCTAGTTTCAGGTTCTTGGCCACCCAAACAATTTTAGGTATGAGTTCCATCTCATGGAGTGGGCCTTAAATCAACTCAGATATTGGTTGGTTGCTCCTACAAGCTTTGTGCCAGTATTGCACTAAATTATCTTGCAGGTAAGTCACCATTGAAGACTGAAAGATTTATAACTAGTTTTGTGTTTACATTTCTTCTTGGGTAGCATGCAGAGTACCTTCTAGTAACATGAATATTTGTCCACAGGGGTGAAGGCTCAAGGTAGGTACTAACTCAACTTCTTCATGGTCAGTGAGTTGTGTAGGTGCGGTCTTCAACAATAGGGCCTTGCTTATAATCTTGGCAACAGTCTGGGTTGCTTGGGGTTCCCATGTGTTTTGGTTTGAATGAAAATGATCTCCATAAGCCGTTATGGAGTGGCATTATTAGTAGATGTGTGCTTGTTGGAGTAGGTGTGGCCTTGTTGGAGGAAGTGTATCACTGGGGGTGGGCTCTGAGATCTTAGATGCTCAAGCCAGGCCCAGTCTCAGTCTTTTCCTGTTGCCTGCAGAACTCCCCAGCACTATGTCTGCCTGTGTGCTGTCATGCTTTCTACCATGACAATAATGGACTTAACCTCTCAAGTGTGTAATGATGTCCTATGAAATGTTTTTTTATTTATTTTATTTTTATAAGAGTTGCCATGGTCATTGTGTCTCTTCACAGCAATAGAAACTCTGGGACCACTTTGGACAACAGCTTAATTGGATATTACCCATTTTCAGTACTGGAAACTTCATTTGGTGACAGGAGATGTCCAGTTAGGTTTCTGTCTCCCTCATTGTTTGGCAATTTCATTTAAATAGGCTTCATATATGTATATATTTTAGGAAGCCTCTGCTGTGTTAGGTTTCCATACTACCGCTCAAATGACCCTTAGTTTTGTCCTTCCATGTATTTTCTCCTCTGTCCCCATCTTTCTTTCCTTCCTTGTTTGATCTTGCTGTTCCAGCCTCTTCCTCTCCATCCATAACTATTTATGCTATTTTCCCTTCTGGTCCCTCCCCACTTGTCCTTACTCTTTACCTAACTGCTGTGGTTTTAAGGACTGTAGCCTGTTTATTAATGACTTAACAGCAAACCTCCTCATACAAATGAATACACACCGTAGTTGTTTTTCTGAGTCGGAGTTTCCTCATTCAGCATGATCATTTTTTTCTCGTTCCATTTACACGCAAATTTTATGATTTGATTTAAAAATAATACCCGAGTAATAAAGTCCATTGTATAAACATACATGTTATCTTTTCCTTTATGTTTCCACTTCCTCAGTTTTGTAAGGTGAGGACTGAAGATTATAATACCTTGTGAGACATTTTACCTTATTTGGATCTATGTTCACTAATAGGTACCACTAGCTTATGTTCATCCTGCAGCATGGATACTTGGTTGACAGATAGACATGGAGAGAGATGTCTGAAGAGCGACTGACTAGTCCTCTCTCTTTGCTGGAGCTATACTGATGGCTGTCTTGTGTTTGTGGGATTAGAGTAGCTACTTCTTTTCAAGAGTTGCCCAGCATTTCACTTTCTCTAGCCAGGAAAGAACATTGGGGAATGTTCTAACTTTTGATAGTTTATGATCAAGCACACTCTCTTTTTTGTCAAAATTCCAGGACAAAGGGAGCATTCGACTCTCTGTGTCTACCATGTGCTCTTGCCAAAGTAATGCATATCCCCGAAGTCAAGACATCATTCTTAACTGTATCAACGTGTCTCTATATATTAGATATTTTCATATCTGAAAGGACTTGGAAGCCATCCTTGCTGACTCTGAAGCTTGAACTCAGGAGTAAACAAAGTTGTCCAAGAAATAGGAACTAAAGAGTTGGGTTAAGGCCTGCTCAGTTCATATCTCAGTCCCTGAAAAGAGGAGGATTGGGCTGTTGTAAACAGCAGAAGATACAGAAAGCTGTTTCTAGGCTTCCTTGGAGAATTGTCTGTGGGAAGATAGTTGCTATACATGCAGCAGAAATGTGAATTATGCTGAAGTACAGACTTGTGATGGGACCCCCTTGTCACTCATGCTGCAATAATCACTACACGGGCAGAGTCTGATGGTCTTTGCTGGGACCCGTACCTCTCAGCCTCTGCCCTAGCCTGTCTCTCTAGCCCTGATGTCCCATTAATCGTTTCCAGGCATCCTACACATCAACAAGTGTCTCTCTAATTTCCCTCCTCCTTAGTCTTTCTCTACTTTTATGTCCACAGGTCTGCAAGCCCACCTGTCCAAATCCTAGATATTTTCCAGTGGTCTTTCTTTTACACTTACCATGCAGAAAGAAACTTTCCCTCCTCAGAAGTCCCATGTGATTTTATGTTACACACTTATTCTTTGTGGTTTGCATGGCGAGTGTCCACCCTGACTTTGCCAATAGGCTATGAGCTCCTTGAGACCACTGCCTCTGTCTGACCTTTGCACTGGCGTTGCGCTCTTCAGTATGCTCAGTAGAGTGGGAATAGAGGGCAGTGGAGGACTGACCTCTGCAGGAAGTACGGGCTGCCAGGGTTCTAATGCAGATTAAGTTCCAATGGCAAAGGGAGAAAACAAGACCCTAAGCAAGAAGGGTTTCAAACTGTGACTGTAGCGGGTGGCGGGATGGCTCAGTAGATAGTAACACACACAATTCTTCGAGAGGACTAGAGTGTGGTCCTCAGCACCTTCTGTGGGCAGCTGACAACCACCTGCAACTCCAGCTCCAGAGGGAGCTGACACATCCGGCCTTTGAAGGCACCACAGTATACTCATGTGCTCATCCTTCCCTCTTTAAAAAATAAGTATTTCTTAAAGTTCTGTCTGTCCAAGGATTTGACTGAGTGTGGTCCCTTTCTCAATTACACTTTAGGATTTTTTTTCAAAACCGAATTTTATTTTCTAATTCATTAAAGGGAACCAAGGTGTATGCAATAATGAAATCAAAGTTATGAAGTGAGCAGTTGAAAATCAGAGGCTAGACTGGTTACAGAGCCATCAAGCTCTTCAGTTTTCACGTGTACTTTTAACGTCTCTTTTGGTCTTTTCCTTGGTCATTTTGTATATTCCGTAGTTTAAAAACTAGACTCTGTATCTACAATGATGCTTTGAGAGTTTGGCCATAAACAGAACTGCAGTGTTTTCCACTTAAATTCACAATGATTTAATGAATGAGATCATACGATTCAGTGATCTAATTACGTTTTCCTAATTAAGAAGCAGGAATGGCACTCCATTGAGTGCTAGCAAATCACAGAGCTGTTCAAGGAGACTCTGGGGTAAACACCAGGGTGTTTACATCTTAAGTGTCCCCTCCCCTCCCCATGTGTCACTTCTTCATCGAATTATATGTTCTGCTTCTGTCGCTGGTCTTCTCTCAGAAGGAGTGGATGCTCTTCCAAAGCCTTCTTTGTAAGTCCTGTTTATCACTTAGGGACGTCTGGCAAAGCCCATGCCGATGCAGACATGATCCACCCAGCAGTCCTATTTGTAGCTCATTTGAGGTATATGGCTTCAGTACAAAAAGAGCAAGCCTCTTGGGCTGTGTTTGGCACTCTTCCTCTGGTCAGCTGGGCATTTCCACACCACTAGCTTTGAAGACGAGATTCCGCTCACCGTGAGCTGAGCCTTCGAAGTCCTGGCCTGACTGTTTGCGCCTGTCCCACTTCCCTTAACCACAGAGCAGTTCCAAGGCACTTCTGTCATCATCTTTGAGTCATACCTCTCAGTGATGCTGTGGTAGCCACCGCCTCCTGGCTGGATAGCAGGGCTCTGTGTGGGCCTTGCTCACTGGCGTTCTTCTGACCATCCGCACATAAGCATGGCTTTGAAGATTAGGGCAGACTGCCTTGGGTGTTCACAGGAGGCTGCTGGAGGTTGTGAGGAGGAGGAAGAAGAGGAGGAGAAGGGCTTTATCAGTGCTGCACAGTGGTAGAATGGCCTCCAGGTTATAGCATTTATCTGTGCACTCAGGAAGTGTCGTGAGAGGCTGAAGTGAAGGACCTCTCCAGATTCCTGACTCCCAGAGAGTCTGTAATAAGCCAGCCAGGATCACAGGCCGGGGTTATATTAAATCTGTTTAATTGTAGTGTACTGCAGAAATGGAAAATTATACAATCACCATTCATCTAATTAAGACTATTTACCTTCATCTGACATCCTTTCCAGACTCCAAATAGCTGTATTCATCCACTAGGGCTGAATTCTAATAATGTATTTTGTATTTGTGTGTGTGTGTGTGTGTGTGTGTTTGTGGGCTTGTGTTCTCACACATCCTTGTACACATGTATGCAGAGGTTGGAGGTTGATGTTGGATCTCTCACTTCCCACCTTATTTTATGAGACAGAGTCTCTAGATGAACATGGAGCTCAGCACATGCTGGCTGGCTGTTTGGAGATCTGGCTGTCTCTATCCCTAACCCTCCAGTGTTAGGATTACAGTGACCACTGTGCCCAGCTTTTTATATGGGTGCTGAGAATCAAGACCTCATGCGTGCACAGCAGGCACCTTCCTTGATTTATCTATCTTTCCAGTCCCTGGTACTAAGCATCTCTGCCAGCTTGGTCTCAAGCTACTACTTGTATTGTTGCTGTTTGCAGTGATGTAAATAGGATTGTAAACAATGTGAGAGATGTAGGAGACTTTTATTACAGCACACAATTATGAACATTTTTCTAAAGTAATAAATACTAATAAATAGAGATAATCTAAGAAATGTATGTTCACCAGCATCTAGCCATTGATACCATCTTGCTGTGTGCCATTTCCCTCAGGCCGTGTGTGCATATATCATATATGTTTAAGTAGACTTTAACCCACATTATTTATGGTTTCCTATAACTTTATTAATTAGAACTTACAAAACTATAATTTTAGGACATTAAATAAATATAGTGTGATTCCTATGTGCATAATATATTTGACACATTGCTACTATAATTATTCATGCAGTTTTACATTCTCATAAATATTCCTGATCTCCTATTGCATTTAAATATGAACCATATCATTTCCTTAAAGTTGGACCCTAGAAGTGAAATTGCTGGATCAAATAGCATTTCTAATTTATAGTATATATATATATATATATATATATATATATATACACATATATATATATATTACAAAATCACTCTTTAGAAAGTTGGCCTGTCAGATTTCCTGAATCTTGTAGACTTCTGAATGACATTTCAAATAATGGAAATATTAAAATTTGATACATTTAAATTAATTAGTCTTACTATGTGTTTTACTAAGGATTCTACAAATGCACTTAAGACTCTCTGTCTGAAATGTGTCTATCTTATTGCACTATTGGCATTCTCTACTGCCCTATAAGACTTATGTTAGGACCAAACATATGCAGAACTCTCTCATTCATTACTGTCCTTTGAACTGTTTAGAAACCACATGCAGACCTACAATTAACAAGTTTACCTAGAACTAATGGGAAAAAAATTCTACATACTGTAGGTCTAGAAAAAATTCTCTCTCTCTTTCTCTCTCTCCTCATTTGCAGTGTAATTTTTTTCTGATTTCTTCCTTGCTTACAGTATTTTTTTTTCTGATTTCGAAATGCATATTACTAGAGAATCTATGGAACACAGAAATAGATAGTAGCAAAACAATTCAACGATACTTCTAAAATTTCTCACTTGCATAGTAAGAGACAAATAAAATTATCCCATTTTTAATCTTTCATACAAGTTCACGATGACTACTAACTGATGTCTGTTGATTGATGTTCCATGTGTCTCTAGAGCTGAAAGCGCCCTCAGTGACCACAAACTAACTCACTGAGTAGTTGAAGCTTAAATAGGTGTTTATTCCAAGAGACATATTAGGGACTGGCGTGGAACGCAAGCCCCCTGTGACTTATGAGGGATTTTAGCCTTAATGTTAGGGTTCCGAAGGCCTCAAAATTTATAAAGCCATTCATTGAGCCCGTGAGCCATGGCAGCTGGGACCAGTGCTGTGGGCTCAACTTCCCCTTCCTGTGAAATGCATCACTGAGAACACACTGGTGGTTGCTGGGGAAATCTGGTCCATCAGATTTGATCAATCTCTTGGAAGTTACTGGAAAAATATTTTAAAATCCAGAATCAGAGCCAATATTTTCTTACTAGAACTTTCTCCAAGGAGTCTTTTGTTCCCCTACGTTTATTCCATTCTGCTTTAAAATTACTTCCACATACACTTTGTTTTCTACATGTAATATGATTATGATGTTCTGTTCTGGTCAATGTAGAGATGAAAATTTTTGACTCAGCTTGAGTTTAGGGAGAGAGGCAGTACGTGAGCATAAAGATTGGAATTGTAGCCAGAGGCTGGAATTTGAGGCAGGTTTGAGGTAATGGAAACTCCCTCTTCAGTGGACAATGTGTTTTTATTAAATACAGGTTTCTTTGTAGTAGTAATAAGAAATTATAATACAAGAAAATGGCTTCCCTTATACAAATAGTTAAAATTCCTTGACTTACAAACTTATGTCCTCCTGATTTCTGACTGTGGCCCACCCTCCTCCATGGGGAGGTTTTTCTCTAGGGTACTGTGAAGGTAGAGAAAGGAGGTGCTCTTGTGGAGGGTACAGTTTGGGGTATATCAGGAACTCATGGATCTCCCGGTGAAATCAGTGAGGTTTCAAAAGCCTTGACTGGTCTCTGGTCCTAGCCTTTCTCCTGTAGCCTTTGAACGCCTGTCACGTTTATGATGATCTTTATAGCAGTGTTATTGTTTTGTGAATGTGTGGTACTGGGCATTAAGCTCAGAGCCTTCTGCATGATAGGCCAATGCTTTGCAGCTGAGCCAAGTCTCCAGCCCAAAATGTAACATTATATATATATTTCTTGCTACAATCTTTTAGTTCCACAGCATCATTAGCCTCTCTGTACCTACCAGGTAATGTAAGGCAGTGCATACTTGAAGAGATTGGCAGGATTGTGACACCCAGGGATGAAGACAAGCAAGAGAGGGAAATGAATGGACGTGTTATTAATACTACAGAATTTCTGTTTGGCTGACTAGGTGCTGAGGAGATCTATTTGTTGCGGGAGTTTAACATGTCATATGAAATAAGTACACTATTTTATTTCCTAGAGCTGGGGAAGATTTACAGGTCTGTGCACCCTCAATTTCTAACCCTGAAATTGGTGATGTTAGTAAGCTAATTAGGCCTCATGTTGAAAATGGCAAATGATTTTATTAAAATACGAATCTTATCAATGTCTTTGAAGGGAAGCTGGGAGGAGGTGGTGCACGCCTTTAATCCCAGCACTCAGGAGGCAGAGGCAGGCAGATCTCTGTGAGTCTGAGGCCAGCCTGGTCTACAAGAGCTTGCTCCAGGACAGGCTCCAAAGCTACAGAGAAACCCTGTCTCACAAAAACCAAAAGAAGAAGAAGAGGAGGAGGAGGAGGAGAAGAAGGAGGATGAGGAAAAGGAGGAGGAGGAGGAGGAGGAAGAG
>NC_022010.1:35675339-35713077 GCF_000317375.1 Microtus ochrogaster | reverse complement strand
AAGAAGAAGAAGAGAAACCACATATTTGAAGCTGGTGCTATTTCTTCATTTCATATCACTGTCCTGCCTTACAGGAGATTTGTATAATTATGCTAGAAAAATAGAATTTTGTTGGACCTCTTGAAGATGCCACCTAATGAAATACTCACCTTAATAAGAAGTTTTCTTCATGGTTTCAGTACAGTTCTAGGTACAGTATGTGTATGCGCACGTTTGCGAGCGCATGTTTCTCTGCGTGTGTGATAAGTTGATCATTATAGAACTCTTTGTTCTTTTCCTCCCCCTTTTCTTTTTCTTTTCTCTTCTTTATATTATAACTTTAATGTAAATTCTAATTATTCCTTAGATTAGGTGTATTGGATTAAAAACATCTACATCTAAAAAATGAAAACAGCCTTGCCAAAGAAGAAAATAATGTCGTATAGATTGACAGGTGGCTTTCCACCAAGCACAATGGGTGGTTATAAGTGATAAGCCTTCTCACGCATAAAACTGTGTCTTTGACCTTCATGAATAGCTTTGTCTGTGCTGGAAGAATTGCAAAGGGAACTGAGCAGCAGAAAATTTTCAAAGAAAAGTATTTTCCATATATGATTGTGTTCTGTAATTTGGCTAGCTTCTTAGAATCACAAAATCTGCTGTGAGGTAGTCTGTTCTAGAAGTAACAGGCAAGCTATACCCATGATACTTCAACAGTTTGACTGCCTAAACAAGACCTGAGGGATGCCAGTACCAATATAGACTTGCTAACATGGATGAGGGAGATCTCATAGGGCCCCACACCTAGACACAGAACTAAGGACTGTTAAGAGAAGGACTAAAGCTTTCCCCAGGGATGATCCTCTTACTTAGTTAACCAATACCAAGTAGGCAGTCCTAAAATTACATACATAAAGGCACCACGAAAGTTATATTTATATATTTATGTTTATATATGTGTATATATGTGTACATATGTATGTAACAATAATAATGAAAGAAAAAGAGATCATCAATTTGAAGTGGAGGGAAGGAAGTTATAGGGGCTTAGAAGAAAGAAAAGGAATGAGGAAGTGACATAATTAAATCTAATTTAAAAATTAAAAAATTAACAAATAGGTAGCTGAGTGAGTATGATATCACTTTAAGTTTGAAATGAACCTAGCTGCCCAACTCTGGCAGTTTTAAAGACTTAGCAACACCAATGAGAGGACAGAGTGGCAGGCGAGGTCACAAGTGTGTGTGCAGTGCCCACTTCAAATGTGTCAGAAACAATTGAAAGTTAATACTGGATACTAAGAAATTACACAGAAGCATCCATCGGTTATGGAAAAGAGAATCCTGTAGAGAAATTAAGGTGCTCGAAGGTCAGATTTGTCACCTGCCACCGTTGTGCCATGGTTTATTTATTGTGAATGTGTGAAAGAAATGAAGGGTGTGTGACTGAGGCTGGGGAGATGACACAGTGGTTAGGAACACTTGCTGCTCTTTCAGAGGACTTGAGTTCAGTTCCCAGGACCAAGGCGATGACTCACAGCCATTTGTAACTACAGTCTAGAGAATCCAACACTTTTTGATCTCCACTAACATCAGGTACACACATGGTACACATATGGACATTCTGGCAAAACACTCATAAACTTAACATAAAAATATTCTGGAAGGAGCCGGGCGGTGGTGGCGCACGCCTTTAATCCCAGCACTTGGGATGCAGAGGCAGGCGGATCTCTGTGAGTTTGAGACCAGCCTGGTCTACAGAGCTAGTTCCAGGACAGGCTCCAAAACCACAGAGAAACCCTGTCTCGAAAAACCAAAAAAAAAAAAATATTCTGGAAGCCACGCAAAGCCTCTTCACTCCTGTGGAAGAAGCTGCAGCTAGAGATCTCACAGAGTTCATATTCCTTCTTCTTCCTCTCTACCCTTCCCCATCTCGTCATTCAGGTGCGCCACTAATTCTTTCCTGAGTGTCATGAGTTTGAGAGGTGGCTCAGACTCCAGTCCTGTGTACAGGGAAATGTGAATGAGTGGTGGAGATGTCTATCAACATAAAGAAACCACAGTGTACTTTATGTGTAAACTACTTGGGACTTGTTTGAGGAAACTACTGTCCTAGCGGTGTCCCCCAGGGAAGGTTTTCCGCCATCAGTGACTTGGGCCTGTATATGGGAGAATGAATAGGAAGGCAGACAGGAACTAAGATGAACACACCCAGAAGAGGGGCTCTTTGCCTTGTTTTGAGGGAGTCGTGAATAAGTAAGGCAACGGCTGCACGTGAGAGCCAGAATATCCACGAACTTGGTGCTACATGAAGACACTCGGAGGCAGCCACGTACTGAGCCCTGGGCTCATGGCTCTGCTAAGCTCTTTCTCCTTTTCAGAAGTACTCAGGAAAGAGAATGTTTCTATCTCTCTTTTTCCTGTACTGGGCAAAGCCTGTGTGTTTCCGGCTTCTTCACTCTTTCTCTGAAGGTCTCCTGACTGCTCCTTGACACACAGCTGGTCTTCGTTTGTATGACTGCTTTGCAAACCTGATTGCTAAACTGCTGTCGTAAGCAAAAATAGTCAACCAACCATGTAGGTTGAGTTTTTCTGTCTAGACAGCCGATCAGTTCTGTCCCGACAGCTGTTCCCCAGATAACCATGCAGATACTTGTTGTTAATTATAAATGGTCATCTGATAGGTTAGGCTCACCTCCAGTCAGCTCTTACAGCTTAAATTAACCCATTTTTCTATTAATATATGTGCTGCCCCAAGGCTTGTTTACCTCATTTATGAACTTCCCAGCATTCACTCTGCCCTTAAATTTCTGCCTAGTTATTGGCCATTCAGCTTTCTATTAAACCAATCTGAGTGGTAAATCTTAACAGTCTAGAGATTAGAGATTACTCCACAACACAGCTGCCCAAACAACCAAACAACAACAACACATGATTTTCTCTCTTCTTCTGCTCTGGCTTCCTCCTCTGGCCTGCAGTTATTTTTCTTTTAAATGCTAAACAAATTATTCTCAAGGCGAAGAAAGTAAAATAACAATATGAATAGTGTCAAACGACTTTGAGATGTGTTCAAGCAGAGCAATTACACTGTCAGATTTTTTTTTCCTCCTGAATCTGTGTCGACGATTGTCGGTGCATAGACTAAAACGAGACCAAACAGAAGGCATTGTGGTGACCCAGGAAATGCTTTTACTGTTACAGTTGCAATGGCAGATAGGATACTTGGGGAACATTCTGAATAATCGATAACATTTTAACATATGTTAAATTGAGCCACCTAATGCAGGTGCTCCTTGGCTTATGATTGTGATGTTTCATAAGCCCCTATTAACTTGGAAACAGTGTGCATTTATATGTGTCTAATATACCCAGCATACTGGGCGCTGTAGCTCGGCAACACAATGCATTCTACAGTGTTTGTTGTTTATGATATGAGGCTTATTCAGTGCTTTCAAAGTCTTAAGAGAATACAGAATCAATCAATCAATCAATCATCAATCAGTCTCTCAGTGTGTGTGTCTCTGTCTCTTTCTGCATTTGTGTGTGTGTACGTACGTACATACGTACGTATGTATGTATGAAAGATCAGAATTCAGAATTAGAAGTATGGCATCTACTAAATGCATATTGCTTTTTGCCATTAGAAAGTAGAAAATTATAAACCCCAACGTTGACAATTGGGGTGAACATAAGTTTGGGTGAAAGCAAATCTTTAGTTAAGATGAGCATGGGGGTTTGAATGAGAGCAGAGGAATGACTGTCCCTACGAAAGACGGATATATTTGAGTACTTTGTCCCCTCTTGGTGGAGCAGCAGCACGAACAAATGTAACACATCTTTGTTCTTTTAAAATAATATTCCACAACACAATACTATGGAAGTAGGCGAAGGAGCCAAATCCATGTCCTCCCAGGAGCTGAAGACAACTATTGTTTACATCTAGTGTAAAGACTAAGAATTGGTGAAACCAGTTGGGAACATGGTTCATCTACTGTTTCCAACAAGGCTCCCAGGGAACCCTGTCATTGACATCGGTCTATCACTGTAGCCCAGGGAAGATTGCTCGTGACCCTTCATAGGCAGTAAAGGCCTTGAAATGCTTTGCGACACAGTCCTGTGGACACAGTCGATGTAAGGGGATGGAGAATGTTCTTTTACTTTTGTGTCAGGATGACAAGGAAGCAGGTCCAGTTAGCAACCATACCCGTCTCTGGCAATGGCCTAAAGCTTGAGGAAACTAGGTTCCTCATGAAGGAAATTCTCTTTTAGAGGTCTTGGGCTTCATTCATCCCAGTGCGAGAGGCTTTCAGGCAGGGGTTGTCTATTCAGAGAAGTGCAGAAACCAAGAGCCAAAACATCTTCATTCTCAGGTCGAGGTAGAATGGGGAAAGGAGCCTTTACCTCGAGACAGAATTAGATGAAGGGCCCTGGCAACGACTTGCCGAGATAAATGAACTCCTTTGTATTTTGGCTTTATTCTGTATCTGAAGATGAGATGGCCCAGAACAAGAAAGCTTATTGCATTTTCCCTGATTGATACCTCTCATCTTACATCATCTGCTTGTAGCCCTCTTAAGGTACCATGGTAAGCTGTGGGGAGATATGCAAAACTATACAGATTGGCTCAGATTTTACCCCTTTCCATGAAAACACTTTTGCTTTTAGAAATTTTCTTATTTAAGAAACCTGGGAAGGACCCTGTTTCTGGAACTTTTAGGTACAACTGGGGTACTACCCAGTCTTATAATAAAAGAGGGTTCTGTAGAACAAACGTGAAGACTCAAAACCCGAGGTGTATATGAGATGAGATGTTCATTGCCTCTCTATCAAGTTACAAAGTATGCCTTGCTGCAATCTGCCAAGCCCACTCTTATTAATATTCATGTACTGATGGTGTTTGAGTGGCAGCTGTCAAGCTTGGCTCCTCCCGCAAAGCCTTATCTGCTAACACAGTCAGACAAGGAATCAGAATACAATTACCCAAGTATATCCTAGGATTTTGTTATTAAGACTGGATAGTCTAAGATTATTTTGTTTTGATTTTATATAACGTTCATTTAAATTTTTTTAAATTTATTTATTTATTAAGGATTTCTGCCTCCTCCCCGCCACCGCCTCCCATTTCCCTCCCCCTCCCCCGATCAAGTCCCTCTCCCTCATCAGCTTGAAGAGCAATCAGGGTTCCCTGACCTGTGGGAAGTCCAAGGACCGACCGCCCACCTCCATCCAGGTTTAGTAAGTTGAGCATCCAAACTGCCTAGGCTCCCCCAAAGCCAATATGTGCAGTAGGATCAAAAACCCATTGCCATTGTTCTTGAGTTCTCAGTAGTCCTCATTGTCTGCTATGTAAGTCCGGTTTTATCGCATGCTTTTTCAGACCCAGGCCAGCTGGTCTTGGTGAATTCCCGAAAGATCATCCCCATTGTCTCAGTGTGTGGGTGTACCCCTCGCGGTCCTGAGTTCCTTGCTCGTGCTGGCCCTCCTTCTGCTCCTGATTTGGACCTTGAGATTTCTGTCCGGTGCTCCAATGTGGGTCTCTGTCTCCTTTCATCGCCTGATGAAGGTTAATATTCAGGAGGATGCCTATATGTTTGTCTTTGGATTCACCTTCTAATTTAGCTTCTCTAGGATTGCGAATTATAAGCTCACTGTCCTTTATTTATGGCTAGAAACCAAATATGAGTGAGTACATTTCATGTTCCTCTTTTTGGGTCTGGCTTACCTCACTCAGGATAGTGTTTTCTATTTCCATCCATTTGTACGCAAACTTCAAGAATTCCTTGTTTTTTACTGCTGATTAATACTCTAATATGTATATATTCCATACTTTCTTTATCCATTCTTCCATTGAAGGGCATCTAGGTTGTTTCCAGGTTCTCGTTCATTTAAATTTAAATTGATAACCACATCACCCTGTGGTTCTGTAGTTAAATGTAAATACTCTGACAGCATAATAGAATTCCCTGAATTCTTACCTTGCTGGAAATAAGATTAGATGTCCCCTTTAGGCTTCTACTTCTTTCCTCCTAGTCCTTATTCTGCAGATCCCGGGAAGAGAGATTGCTTCAGATCCAAAATCAGGTCAAAAGGTCTCTGATTTCCCATCAGGCTTCACTCCAAGAATAAAATTAATTCTAATACCAACAATACCTAGGATAGGTGGCAGGGACATGGGCACATGTATGTATCACAGAACATAGGAGTTAGAAAGCTTTCGGAGCACTGTTGAATCACATGGGAGACACATGCTTATTAGCATACTTAACAGCAAAACAGAGCCTTTCAATTTTACAAAAACATAAAACAGGAGCCTGGAAGCAACTGCAGGAATGACTTTTAAAAACAACTCTAGGAGCTAGAAGTGTCTGGTGTGGTTGTCTTATTCAATAAGGACCATTAATCCTGTCCCGGAATGCAGCGGCCAAATGCTTTAAACAGATGCGGGTTAGCAAACCTCCTTGAGCACTCACTTCTGCCTTTGGCATCCTGGGAAGTAGAGTGCTCTGTCCAGACATGGAAATGATTAATTCTGTCTCTTCATGTCAGACTGCCTGTTTACGTTCTAACCATCTACAGGCCTTTACAGTCCATGCTATCTGCAAAGCATCTACAGCTCATGCTATCCGTAAGCTGTCAACCACAAACAAGCCAGAGGCAGCCTGGGCTTCACTAGTGGCTACGTTTCATCATGGTAGATTTTTCATAGATTATGAATCCATTTGTAATGGCAGAATGCCTAACTTGATAGCAAAATATCCCAGGCAGTACAAGGGACGATGACTCAGTGGGTGAGAGTGTCTACTGCTCCTTCAGAGGACACACCGGTGTGACTCCCAGCAGCCGTGTCAGGATGTTGGCTACTGCCCGTAATTTCATTTTCAGGGGTGTCAACCCCTTTTCTGGCCTCTACAGGACAAATGAACTCACATACCCACATGAACACACAAGTGTATTCATAATTAAAACTAAAATAGTAAACCCAAAATGTCGCAGTGGCTTGGAGGAGGATATAATTCAAGTTCAAATGCTCAACAAAGCATAACTCGACTTAAAAAATATTTATTGATCTATTTTTTTTAATGTATGGGTGTTTTGCCTGACATGTATGTCTGTGCTATGTGCATGTAGTACCCAGTGGGGCTAGCAGAAGTTACTGGATTCTCTGGAGTTACTGATGATTCTGAGACCTTATGTGGGTGCTGGAAACCAAACCCGGGTCCTCTGCAAGAGCCACAAGTGCTCCTAACCACTGAACGGCGTCTCTGACTCAACTTTAACTTTTTAAGAGAGGAAAATTTTTCACAATGACAAGTTGAACTAAATAGACACAGAATTGTTCATCAGGACATGCACAGGGCTTTTGTTTATTATGCATGTCTACTCTCTCCCCATGAGTGCGGCCCATTATGCCAGGGTCTCACTCTTCACTGAGTGTTTGTTGGTGGTTGAAATGAGATCTGCATATCTGATGAGTTATGTTCATGAAGGAAAAGCCCCCACATAGAAGCAACATAGTTTTCCCAGCTCTAACTTATAAATGACAAAAAAAATTCAGACAGACAGACAGATTAAATTACTGGCCAAGGTCACATAGCACATAAGATGCAAAACTGAGATTCCATTATAGGACAGCAGATGTGGATTTGGGGGTCAGGAGGATGCTGAATTTGAAGACCAGTTGGTCCTGGCTTGCTCAAAGAGATCTTGTTTCATAGAAAAAGGCAACACAGTGCTAACACCTAAAATAGTGATGTTATTAATAATCAGGAAGTACTCAGTAGACACCTCCTAGGCCATGGCTTACATGCATGGAAAGTCTACATTCAGTGTGCAGCCTGATGATGCAAAGGCCACAACTTGTCTTTTCCATTAGAGCTGAGTCATGAGAGTGTGTAATAACCATTCATTGAATTTGAATCTATTAAATGGGAATATTGTGTGCAGGGCATTTTGAAACTAGAGAGTGGAATAAATGAATCTTGCATCATGGGTTAAACCCCCTGGGCATAGAATCAGATCATGTGGAAGACGGACTTAAGGACTCAGAGAGGAAGATGGAGGCTGAAAGCAAGAGGAAGGGTTTGAGAGCAGTACTGATACTGCAATCTAATTTTGTAAGGTACCACATGAATACAGTGGCCTCAGAAGGCTAGAGTGAAGGATGAAGGATATTATGACCACTGAGGTTAATTTTTTGAAGAAAGAGTGCAAGTCTATTTGTTGCATGTAGACTGAGGTGAAAATAGAAAATGGGCATATCACAAAGGTCCTTTGGGAGAATGAAAATGCACTATCATTTACTGAGTCCCTGATATATGCCAAGCACATCAGATACTTTCTTCATGGAATTTTCACAACCGTAAATAGCTGTGTTTCCCATCCTACCAGGGGAGAAAGGAAGTCTGAATAGAGAGACTTTCTTATGGTCAGTTAGTAAGACATGAGGGAAAATCATGGTGTTTGTGTTCTAGCATATGCTCTTCCCAGTCCTTGGTAATCTCCTTCTTCTGCAGGCAAGAAGGAGCCATTAACTATTTTGGAGGAAGAGTATGCATGGTAACTGATACCTGGCTTCTTAATAGCTGAAGCAGGCAAGACCAACAGGACCCGATGTCGTAGCCAGGGAATTCCTTGCAAGTGGAATAGAAAGGAAAATCTGGTCAGCAGAACAGTGCAGAAGTAAATCCACTGAACTGCACGCCAGTCTCTGGAATGAAATACTTCAAGTTTAGCGTTGTTCAGATTTTTCTGGAAGTACAGTAGAAGGCATTTGTAAACACAAGCCGAGTGACTAGTTTCTCTGTCTGAACATATATTCCAATCCATATGGCTAGCATACTGCTTGACCTCTCTTTCCTTGGCACCGTCCCCGCTTCCACCTCTCTAGGAGGGCTTCATGTTAGGAACACAAAAATAGTTGTACTGCGTGAAACTCACCCATGTTATCAGGCTTCAACTCTTGCTGAACTGTGTGTCTGTATCAATGGCTGTTCTTCCACAGTTCAGATTAGTTCACAGAGAGAAAGTAAACTAGAAATGAGAGACTCAGGACATTGAGGAAGAAATAAAAAGAGGGGATAGGGAGGAAAGGCATTTTAGGCTTGGGTTTAAGTGCAGTTCCCACTCACTCTGTGTGTGTGTCTTCTTTTTAGGAGCAGTGGCCTTGGGATACTCAAGAGCATTTCCCTAAGGATGAAAACAGGCTGCTAGCGTCCTTCAAGGGCGGTCAGAGTAAATGACATCATACACTCACCTTGCTCTCCCCACTGTTATTGTACCACTATAGCATAGCATGGCTACATTGTGTTTTACACCCCTATTCTCTCTTCTGTCTGAACGTTTTCTGAGCATGCTCACCCAGTGATGGAACGGCGGACAAAAATAGCGCCACACTGTAGTATGATACAAGTTTTTTTCTTTGTCCCTAGGGAGTATAGCTCATTTTAGGAAGTAGAAATCAGAGCACAAAATTAGGTCACCCTGACCAAGATACGGTGCACTAGCAAAACGAGCTGTGACTCGGCTGAATACTGACAGACGGAAAAGCTCTGGAAGCCGGAGCAACTGAGAGAAATGTGTCTTGGTCTCACTGATGACTTAAAACAGCCAGGAAACATCCCTCAGTTCAGATTTGGCTTTCATGGCTCCTCTAATCCCCGCATAATTAGTCTGTGGATTTGAGCTGTTCTGTGTTCGCGTCTAACTTTCAGAAACTTGGCTGCTTTGGCCACTGAAGGAGTTGCGAGCTCCTTGCCTCACAAATCTTAGGTTTCCGTTTCAAATAGAGGCCTGGCTTGCCTGGTCCTTCACTAGCAGTGGAAGATGCTGTGTGTCTCAGTCATCCTCATCTCCAGGAAGCGTAAGAACTTCAAAGCTGTGTGTTGTAGGAAACGTGGGGGCTATAGCATTGGCTTCTTTATAATTTCTAGATCTTGCTTACAAAACCTAGGTGTGTCTCAGGGATTAGATTAGCCTTACGTAAAAATGTCCATGATTTTGGAGTATAAGTGACTTAGACAGTCATCGCTTCAGAAGAAAATCTTAATTTTGAACACAATTTCAGATTTCAGCAATCTAAACTTTCTTTGAGTCTCTTCCTCTTTATTTTCTTCTCCTTGGAAGACTTCCTTAGTCTTCCCACGAATGAATCACACCTCTTAGGGTTTCCCAAATATACATAGGAATTGTATACTGGGCCTGGCCAAATCTCAGATTACAAGTTGGATAATCCTTACAGCCTCATTGTAGAAACAGAAAGTCAATGAATGCCAGCACACTTAGGGTCTTTGCAGGGTACCACAGAATCGCCCAGAATGCCCTTGTTTTCACTCATTAGCTGGCCTTTAACTTTTCTTGCCCATCTGAATGATGCTCTTAGAAGGAGGAGCCAGACCTCAGCAAAAATGGTTAAGTGCTGTTGGAACAGTAGGCAGCAGACAGAGTGGGAGAGACTGCTAGTGGAGGTGCTGGGGAGCAGCAAAGGAGCCAGTGACAGAGAAAAGTGCCACCTTCTCCAGTTCTGGCAGGTCATTGCTTTCTCATTGCCTTGGCCTCTGTTTCCTGCACTGTGACACTGTTCAGTTCCCTGCCCTCCTTTGTTGTTGCTGCTGTTGTTACTGGGCGGTTGTCTATTTTGATGCTACTGAATGCAGCCAAAGATAGCTTCCTGAAATATGTTTGCCAAATGCCTGGTGAGCACCTACTATGTAAACGTGTGGATTTTGCATAGACCTGTGAGGTTCAAGGACTTCATATTCAATGAAGATGACAGCTTACAGACAGCTATGCTATTGTGGCACAGGTTAGACTAATACATGTGTTTCAAGGGACTATAGAAACAGGATATGAAGCCAGTGCAATTTGGCCATGTGCCACAAAGTAGCTGCTGCCTGTCAGGCCTGACCTCCTCCCCGAGGCTCAATCCTTGTCTAAGTTCTAGGGAGCAGAAAAGCACCCAGAAAAGTGGGGCTGAAAGCAGAGCTTCCCCACGGCGGTCCATTGTTGTGAGCCAACGGTTTTAGGGGATGGCAGAGGAGGAAGGAAGCCACAGAGTACCACTCTAAAGACTGGCAAGAGACGCTTGTTTTCTCCCTGAACTAAATCTGGCCTTTGTTTAGAGAATTTCCTTTGGTTTTGTGACTTCTCTGGTCCTTTCCCAGCATCCTTTTATTATCAGAGCGAGAACACCATGACCTTTTGCTCGGGGTTAAAATAACAGCAATAGCCCAAGGGAAGGCTGGATTCTGCTGACTGTTTATATCATGCCCTATAACTTACTGTCTGCATCAGCAAAGCTGGGGGCCCTGCTCCCCTCAGCTTCCAGCACGCTGTTGAACCTGTCAAGGCAATTAGGCTTCTTTGCCCCTTTAAGTTGACATAAACATTTCGCCCTTTCTACTCCCCTCCGCTCCACTCGCTCCCACGCCACTGCCAAGCTGGTGTTAGCATTCCTGGGACTCCGGACTCCTCATTCCATCCCAGAACTTTGACCTTGGTTTTCGTCTTCAAGAGTCTGGCTCATTTCCATCTTGCTGACTTTTCCCTTCTTTGGCGGGCGCTGAGGTCATCAGAACTCACTGTCTTCGCCGTGAGGTTGGAGGCAGGGCCACGAAGAAGTGTGATGGGTGCTGCTGACCTACGCGTGGGAGGGTGGAGCTCAGCACCACTTTCTTGGAGAAAGGCTTCTTCCACAAGCTGATCAAGGAACAGGGAGTAAACTCTTCAAGACATTTTGTTGGCCTCTTGAGGGTCCATGTGGAGCAATATGTACTTTTCATAATTAGATCAAGGGTGAGTGCAGGGGGACTCTGGGAAGTGCCATACTTTGGCTTCTGCATTGTATGTGTGGGGTAGGAAAGGTGAAGACCTCTTTGTGAGCAGCCTCAGCTGCTTCTCTCCTCTCGAATAGTACCGTCTTCCATGGCCAGACTCAAAATGCTTTTCTCTCTTACGGCTATTACAGTTTGAAGAGAAACCGGAAGTTCCTGTGAGAAGTGCTTGAGGAAGATGGGAGAGAAGTTTTTCGGGGGTGACTGTTGCCTCACTTTTCTCCTGCTTGGAAATCGGCTTCTACTGCCACTGCTTTCCTGTTCCTTTCCTGTCTTTCTCTTTGTGCCTTCATTTCTGTGGAAGAACGCTTTGAGCCGCCAGTCTTTTACTTTTCTCTTAACTGTCTGGGAACTCAAAACTCAAAAAGGAAGACCTCCCGCCCCTACCACCACTCGCTTCCCCCACCTTTAAGTCCTTAAGAGTGTGCTGGGAGCTACAGTGCACCCTTATGTCTTCAGGAGTGTTCTGGGGCCCGAGTGTAGCCTGTGCCGCTCCGTCATCCCAGAGACAGGTGTGAGGATGGTAGAGAACCCATGCTTCTTTCACATGCTAGAATAGAGGAGGATTCCGTTCCCAGGAATGGGACAGGAACACATCCCTCAGCAGTATGGAGGCAGGGGGAGAGGGCTGAGATTGGGAGAAGCCGGTCATTCAAGGTCTGATCAGGGCTCCGAGCCAGCGGGTGCTCATGCTGCTGTGACCCAAACCCCAGAGACCTTTCTCATAACAGAATACCCACGCTGCTCTGGCTTTTATCACTCCCGGTAGCTCCGGGATGGAGTTCTAGAACATTACTGACAAGCCAGCTCCCAAGTGATGTCCGTTGTTTGTCTTCCTGGGATCATACCTTAAACAGGAGGGCTTGGCACCTCCCATCGTTCGTCACAGGCACGCTGGACTCTGGTTAACACTTACAAACTGTTCAAAATTAGTTTATAGGTGCAACAGACACGCGCTTTAAATCCAATCTTCCTTCTCAGGTTTCACTTTCTCCTTCCATGTCTGCAGGGCCGGCAGCCACTCCTAGGATCTCATTGCTATAAACGAACCTCAGTTACCCTGGGATGAGGTCACATTTTCCAAAAGCGTGTTTGTAGTCTGTGGTGAAGGGGAGGGTCTGTTTGAACGGTTGAGGCCAAGGAAGCATGTCCTTCCTAAGACAGAGTAGAGTCTGGGCCAGGCCAGATTTGAGGAGATTCCCCAGACCGAGGAAATGGGGAGGCCCGAGCAGCTGAGTGTGCTTTTGTAACCCAGACGCTGCTGGCAGATTCAGGACATCCCAGGGAACTGCTGCCGGGAAAGGTGTCCATTATTTCTATCAGTACAGTAAAAACGCTGGAAGAAGGATGATTAATCTTGTCATCATCCGTGACTTCTCAAGCTTATGGCCTTGACTGGCAAGGTCTTTCAGAGAGACTTTCAGTATTAACTGTGCTGATGTGATTAAAAATATTAAAGCCTTCCCCAAATTCATCTTTGAAAGATTGAGCTTAAAAGTCCCTCCTCCACCACAGGGTGCTTATTCAACACTCTGCCCCTTCTGTTGAGCGCTGAGGAATTAATTCAGAGCTGAGTGGAAGTGAGGGGGCAGCGGCTCTCACTGCCTACCCTTTGTCTGTGTTACGGAAAGAGCCTGCCAGGCTACTCCTTCCACGGAAACAAAGCCCACAGGGATTGGCCTTCTTCCACAGTCTTCTTTCGTTTCCTTACATCCTAGAGCTTGAAGTCCAAGGCTGGGAAACCGGCTGCTGTAGTTTCTGATAAGGAGCTCTTCTTGGCTTTAAACGGTCTCTTCCTGTCTGGGACAGAGGCACTGGCCAGGGAAAAAGGACTCCCTGACATGTCTTCTCGGAAGAATATTAATCCTGTCAGAACCCTCTGCTCATGACCTCGGTTTGAGCAAGTTTACTTTCCTAGAGGCCCCCTCTCTTTCAAGACAGCTGTTGGAGAAGGAGTTCAAGATATCAATTGAGGGGACAGACACTCGACCCCTAACTAAGATAAACACACAAATAAATCGCAATTATGAAGAATGGAAAAGATGAATGCTCTGGGTAGAGCTGAGGTCCTTGGAATTGTTCTTAAATATTCCATTAAAAATAAAAATCAAAAGACCCAAGAAAATTTGCAAATTACGTTGTGCTGTATAATTTTCAGGACCCTGTTTTGTTCCTACCTCTCCTCTACACCCAAACAGTAATATCTGATTCTTTTGGAAAGGGTCTTATCATTTTCAGAACCTCAACTGGAGCTCTCCATTCTGGAGATACAGTCATTAGACACCTTATACTTCAAGTACTGGACATTCTAATATTTGGTAAAATCAGAGGAAGGGAAAAAATGGGTGTTCTGTATTTGGCAAGCATTCATTTCCCAGTTTCCTTTTCATTTTTTTGCCATTTAAATGTTCCTATACAGAACTGAAATATTTTGTCATCGTGACTCTGATTTACACAAAAGAATGTACGAATGTGGATTGCTGTTTTTGTACTGCATGTCCTAAAGTAAATACAGTATGATCCCAGTTTAAGACTCTGGCATAAAAAAACATCAGTTTGGGAAATTTTAGAAGTTTGCAAACCAAGACAAGCATGAATGAATAAAGAGGCTATTGATTGTAGGCCCGTTTATGGCGTTGTTATTTGAAATGCTGAAAGGCATTATTAAAGTTCACTGATGAGCACATAGGTCAAACCTAATTCCCTCTGGGTCTATTGGGGAAGAGGGATGAATTTCTTGATGGATGGTATCTCTCCCTAAAGCACAAGTAAGTGTGCAACCACTTCAAGTACTAAGGGGTGAGGAAGGAACTGGGCAGGCCTCAGAGCACAGACATAGGCTTTTCTCTTATTACTGAATCATTTATTACAGAAATTTTCTTTGATACTGATATTTTAAGAAGGACATAGAAAAACATCGGAGTTTTTCAAAATGGAGAAGAGGGTGGCAAGGTGACTTAGAACAGTGTGAAGAAGGGTACTTATGAGCCTAGTTCTCATATTTTCTGTCTGCAGTACTGGGTAGACTGGGAATAATGGCCTAGTGCATGAGCATCTCTGGATATATGATTCCAGACGGGTGGATTCCATGTAGGTTTATAAAAGTTGGATTCAGAATGCTAGAAGTCACATTGTGAGAAAACTTCAAATCAGCACTCTCATGAGTGATTGGCTCTTTTGTGTAGATGCCAGACAAGATGGGATTATTCTCTTCAAGGTCCAGTCAAAGCTTGCTGGTGGAGGATAGGTATTTAGATGATAAGTGTGATTTCAGATCCAAGGAGATGGACTACAGCGAACACCATCCAGGTGAAAGTAATAAGAGAACCTCCATTTCAAAGATAAGGCAAGACTGGATATGCCTCTGAGGTGGACTGTCAAGTCAGTCTGGCAGGAAAGATGGCTTCATCAGACCCCCCAGTGATGCAGCAGCCTATGTATGACTTATTCAGGTACCTGTTCCTAACTCTATGACCATTATAACTATGTAAGCCAATCTCTTCTATTGCTTAACTTGCTTTATTAGGAATGAAGTAATTAAACTTTGGTGGTAGAGGTGTCAAGTTCTGATCAGGCAATACTTAGCCTTTCCACTCATCAGTAGCTATGGAGTGCTTTGACAGTACCACAGCTGTGGATATGAGGGTAGCATCCACATACAGCCCATAAATGGCAATTGATTTTCAGTTATTGTAACGAGGAATGATTGTTTGAGCAAATGATCCCGAGAACATTGGATAGACAAATGCAAAGGAAAACAATGAAATTACATCGCATGACATAAAAACTCAAACATGTTTAGACTTTTGCATAAGAGCTAAAATTAGAGACCTGTTCTAAGAAAATGGGATGATCTAAACACCTTGTTCGTTTTTTAAAATAGGTCATGAAATGTCAACAAATTGCTGCCCATTAAAAATTAAAGATGGTTGCTCTTCAAAAGATGTATATTAACTGAACAGGTAGTCACAGACTGGAAGAATATGCTTGGGAAACATAAGCATGCACAAGGACATGCATCCAGAAAACATAAGGAACTCTTACAGTACAGGAGCAATAAGAACACATAGATGAAAATGCTTGAATGGATATCTCAGCAAAGATGATGCTCAGTTGGCAAATAAGTCAGGGAGAAAAGATTCAGTGTCACTACATACATGAGAATTCCTATGATTTAGCAGCCTTGTTGGAATGGTTTAAACCCTAAACCATTTATGAATATGCATATATCACTGCTAGACAATGGAGTTTTACTAGCGGTAAAAATGAAGAAACTATAGCTATGTAATCATGTAACATGATTGAATCTCAAATACAATCTCATTTTGGTGAATGAAAGAAGTTAGATAAAAAGAACATGTCATGTGATTCCTGCAATGTGAATATCTAAGACATTTGCAATGGAAGCAGACCGATGGTTGCCTCAGGATGAACCCAATGGAAGAGAGAGACAAGAAACGACCGAACGGACTTTGTAGCAACAATGAATATTCTCATCATCTTAATTGTGGATTGCGTTAGTACTGTGACCACATCCATCAGCACCCTCCAGGTTCTGTTTTTAACATGCACACTTTATCAGCAAGCAATAAAGATATTTGAATATGCATATGTGTGTATTAGCACCTGTGTGCCTTCATACAGGTATGTTCACATCTACAGGGACATATGTTTTTTTGATAACTTAGTGAGTTTTCTATCCTCACTTTGCATTTACATGGGCTAGAAACACAGCCTCACCACTTCACGGAGAACAGGATTCTGAGCAGAGGAGGGGCCTCAACCCCCAGGAAAACGCTTGTATTGTTGCAGTGATTCACTTCCCCTAAGCTTGATTTATCTATCTTGTTTCACTTCTGCTTTCCAAGCTGTCTGCTACCAGTGTTGAGACTGTACACCCTCGGGAACCATCTCCTAGCCTCCTGTTCTCTTATTGTCTTTCCAAGGTCTGCTGCCTCTGGAAGTAACTAGGGTGGAGGGTGAAGCGGTGCTCTGAAGTGTTCTTCCCCCTGGAGGGAGGTCCTCTTCCTGGAGTCCCCTGTCCTCGACCCCCACAGCTCAGATCCTCCCTGAGCACTTGTGCCCTTTCTGCGAGATCAGCTCCACTACAAGAATTCACTGTGGGCTAAAATCTGGCAGATCAGAGCTGAGGGAGGAAAAATGATTTGAAAGTAATATTTGTTCTTAAAATGACAAACAAGCTTTGCAGGTTTCTGTTATTTTTCTGTGTTCCAATGGAATTGTTGGGGATTTTGAAAATTCATCGAGACATTTCGATTTGACAAATAGTGGGCACTTTTGCTTGTTTTAAAACTGTTCTTTTTTTTTGTTTGTTTTGTTTTAATTTTTCGAGACAGGGCTTCTCCGTAGCTTTTGGTTCCTGTCCTGGAACTAGCTCTTGTAGAAAACGGTTTTTTAGAATAAAATAAAATAAACTACAATTTTAAAGGCCATTTCTTCTTCAAGGAAGCTCCTAACAGCCACTAAATGTGCATAATTCACATGTATTTACTTTCTAACAGGAGTTCCCTCCCTGTGTCACAGAGTTGAACAAATTACCTCACCTTTTCCATGCTAAATCACACCAGTTGGGCAAAGGTTAAAAATGACATTGGGTCATCTCCATGACATAAACGGATAAGTCATTTTCCCCTCTCATACATTTTATAGAAGGGAAACAAAAACCAAAACAGGTTCTGCTCAGTTATGGCTCTCCCCCACCCCAGCTTGGCCATGTTGACTTTGCCCTCCGTGACCTCCAGACACTCCTGTGATGTAAACTAACTTGCCTGGCGTAGACAGTGTGTTCTATTCCACTGCTGTTCCACATTCATGTATCATTATACTGTGGTTATTCTTGTATATAGAGGGGAAACGGGGTACCCCAACTTGCAGGTCATACTTACTATCTTAATTACCAAAGGAATTTGACACGGTCTTCCATTATGTTTGGATATGTATTACTGATATAGAAGAGTGTTTCTGATACTGTGTGAGTTGGTACCTCACTGGAAGTCTAACTTGCTGTCAAATCATGATGCTATGTCCAGCTGGAGGAGGTCTGTTTAAGGGATGTTTTCCACATTTTCCAAATCATTAAATCTTCATGAAGCTGAGGTAGTTTTCTAGGAGGAAGCATTGAAGAAAAGACTAAACAATTGATCCTAAGGTAAAGTGTTGGTAAGGGAACACAAGTGAACTACAGTGGATTTGTATTTGTGTAATGATCTTCATACACTCCTGTGTGTGCTAGTAGCCATAGATAGAACTCTAAAGAATTAGATACAATACTTGTGAATACTCCGACATTCTAATAATTACGTAAAATTGCAGCGAAGTCATGTTTGCAGAAATATACAAATGGGTAAGGTCCAGGGCTGCACATCTATGGATGTGAGTTCAGTTCTTAGTGATGCACCTTAGAGAAGACGTTGACAAGTAGGTGTCTGGTTGGTGGTTTGACTTATCCAGTTAAGAGCTACGTGAAAAATTGTGGGGATGATTGTTGCTCTCAGATATCTGAAAAGTGATCCCAGCAAATCTTGGTTTTATTCTCCTAAATGCATAGTGTTGGGAGCAATGGCAGAAGCTGTGAGGCAGTAGGTCAGGGTTCTGTGTAAGGAAAAAAAGCGAATGTTTTGATTTAGATACTCCATACGATACAATGCACTTTTGGGAAGTGGTAGTTTTTCTTCACACCGGGAAAGTGTATCCAGAGGCTGGACAAACAGCTTGGGTTAGCATAGATCACCATTTGTTGTCTGCAGATCACTTCTCAGTCAGGCATGGGAAGACTCAGGGTCAGGTGGCGTTGAGGGACACTATATATATACTCCCTGGAATATTCACTGTATAACAGCACATTGGAGATGTGTGATGAAACCTGTTTAGCATTATGTGAGCCTGCATTTCCCACATGTGTTGAAACGCCAGACGTTTTCCCCATATCATGGAGCAAGCATGCTTCATCATACACGTTGGAGAATGCAGCCATAGGAAGCAGGCCAGATAAGTTTGGTTTCAAGAAGCCCCTCTCTCCATATGTTGAATGCATGCTCAGGCACACACGTGTGTGACAGAGCGTGGGTACCAAGGCTTATTTATGTGTAGCTGACAATTCTGAAAGAATTTCCTGAAGAAATTATAAATTGATAGCATATTGAATAAATAATCCTTTAAGAATCCTAACTGCTTCCAAAACACTGCAATTTTTAACTTTCCCTTGGAGAGGGTTTTAAAGCCAGCTGTGTTCACCACACATCAACAGCCACTCATCAGCGGGAGGGTAACGCTACAGCCTATAACTATTTTCTTCTTTCATCTATCCCTCCTTTACGTTTAGGCAAACAGCCAATTTCTTGAAAGTGGTACAAGAGGGCCAAAGGGGATGTGAGAGAATACAGGGTAATGGTTGGGCCACATCTTAAACATCTGGTTTTAATTATGTGTCAGCACCATGCAGGGAACGTAATTAGCGTGACTGAAAATAACCACGTGTCTGTTGAAATGGTAGGTGTGCGCCTTTTACCCTCGCGAAGACGCCTGCCCAACTCAGCACCCCCCCGCCAGCATTGGGTGACCAACGGCGCTCCAAGGGTGCAGTTTCGCTTCCTCGTTTCTCTCTTGGCTCTCTGTCAGTCCTTTCCTGTGGTTTGCTATCTGGAGAACTACTACTTTGGCAAGGGCTGAGGACTGAGTCACAGATGTGCCCTTGCTCACGTCTTCTGTAATTTGAAGGCAGGATCTGACACACATCCCTGCACAGCTGTCACGGACAGCTGGTTCCGTTCTTGAAACGCTATCTCTGCTCACACTCAGACACACCTGCGGGGCTCTTTTTCACCCCCCACTGCAAGGCTCCAGCGCTGGGAGGACAGGATGATGGAAAGCTGTGTTGGGGGATGGGAGACTGGGGTGTTCCCTAACTCTGTCAGCACTATTTTTTTCTTATGTGCTTTGAGGCTCGCTGTAGATTTTAGAGTCTAACAGGCACTGGGTCACTTCAGTTCTGATAACCCTCATTATTTAAGACGACATACCTTGGTCCAGTTAGCCCAACAAAAGAAGTAGTGGCTTTTAAAATGACCCAGGGATGACAAGTGCTGTTTCTGCAGTCAAACTTAACTTTAACTTGTCAAGTTTATGTTTACAATTTTTTTTTTTAGTGTGTGTTCTTTATTAATGTACTGGCTACTAAGATGATCATGACCTATCAGATAAAAGGACTCTCCATTAAAACAAAGAAAAACCTATGTTTTTCAAACTCTTCTTATAAATGGAAGTCTTTTTGAAATGGGTATCTCTTGAATCACAGAACTTAAATCTCTGTTTTTTTTTTTTGTTTTTTTTTGTTTTTTTTTTGTTTTTTTTTTTTTGGCCCAATACAGTCAGTATGTTATTTGCCAGCATGATACTTGAGGAAGAACAGATTTTTTTCTTTTATATTTCATATTATTATAATTTTGTTCATTGTTCTTTGGTATTTAACATGGAAAAATACTTAAAGTATTGAAAAATGATGATTCTAAAGAAGAAGATAGAAAAAGTAGGACTTGTAGGCAGAATATTCTGTCCCCAATAACCACTCAGAGACTTAAATTATAAATGCTCAGCTGATAGCTTAGACTTATTACTAACTAGCTCTTACAGCTAAAATTAACCCATATTTCCTATCTACACTCTACCACATGGCACAGCACCTTTCCTCAGCACTGCATATTCATCTTGCTCCTCCCTGTGTCTTCTGGCTGGAACGTAGGTATTCATCTCTTCCTTTGAAGACATGACCCCAAGTGGTTAATATTCCTGGCTTCCCAAGTGCTTAATGTTTGAGCACAAGTATCTTGTGCCTTCAAGTGTCATGGCATGGCATTCATGTTGTCCTTATTGAGAAATCACCCAAGGTCTTTTACTTTGTCCTCTGGTGTCTTGATAGTCTAGGGTCCTCTGCTCTCAACTCCCAGCCCCACACCTTGTCCTTAGGTCTCATAGATCTTGATGCTCTGCTAAGGTCCCCAAATACCAAAAGCTCCCCCAGAGTCTCTTTGTTTTAAAGGCCTGCCTCCTAGTTCCTTTCTTTGTAGGCTTATGACTGAGCTCTCAGCCAAGTCTTAGCTCCCCAAGGAGGTCTTCTTGGCTACTGTTCTTCAAAAAGACTCCTTATCTCCCAGTGACTTCCCCTTTAGTATAACTTTAAGTCTTATGGTGGCAAATTGTGCCTGCAGTGATCTCAGTGACTCTTCTATTTTCTCAGATATTGCATGTCTTTACTTTTCTACATCTTTGAGAGCAGAAAATCACATTGTTCTCCACAAAATTACAGTGGCAAGAATCTTACCTGCCCAGAGCTAGACATGTTTCTATTGTGTGTCCTGAAAGCATGCATGTCAGTTCACTTGCCAGGTCCAATCCATCACTCCTGTTGTTCTTTCTAACCCCATGTTTTCTGACTCTGCATCTTATTGTAAGCTTCCTTAAAACAATATTTTTGGAAGCTGTTGGCACATGCTTTATTGATAAGCATGTCTTTTGCAGAATTAATCAAGTCCCTAGAGCAGAGTTTCATAATCTAGTATTGAGTGGAATATAATCTGTCACGGTCATAGAATTCTTCTGCAGACAACAAGGGTGACAAATCTGAGCACTGTGCTCAGTGTGCAGTTAGGTTTGGGAAGCAGAGCAGCAGCTGCGAGGAAATTGAGAGCCTAGGGAATGTGCCTTGGCTAGAGCTTTCCGTAGCACTCCGCCACCCTGGTTTCTCTGTATTGTAAAATTTTCTCCCTTTGGCATCTGGTTCAAGTGAAACTAAAGCCGTGTGTTGGGGCTAGGAAGTGTGGTGGGAAGGCTGGGGATTTCTAGCAAGTGCAACAAGCAATACCAGATGAAGGTCTTCAGAGTGTCGGGAATGGAGCTGGTGATTATTTCCTCCCTTGTTTTTGCTTTTGTTGGGTTTTTGTCTAATAAGTTGCTTATTTGACCTTTCATGTATTTTAGCAGATGTGTAATATGTGAACTGAACTGGAAGTAAGATGTGACAGGTTTGCTTTCATTTTATGTTTATGTACAAAGTATGCATTACTACACAGCAGATTCGGGAAAGCAATATGTTTCTATTGTTTGCTTTAATCTCGATTTCCATATGGAACTCAGTCAAATAGCTTCCCCAAATCCTTAATTCAGAAAAAAAAGTATTTTAAAGGCAGAAACTTGCTATTAAAGTTGTTTTTAAAAAGAAAATCTTTTATGTCACAATTTCCCCCTTATGTTAGATGTGCTTATTAAAAACAGCTATTTCTTTTTAAGATGTTTTCTTCTTTATCATCTGTAAAGTATAGGTAACATATGACATATTCTGTAAAAACCGCTGTGTTGTTCTCTCTGCTGCCTTTTCTGCTGTGTGGGGATGGCATGAATTCGCTTAGAGCTGAGTAGATCACTGGGGCAGATGTCAGTAATAAATTAGGGATTATTTCCACCCTAGGAATCCATACATGTGAAAGCATTCCACAGAACTTCACTTTCTCCTCTGAAAATTGTAACAGGATGTACAATACAGCAAATGATAGGAACCACGTATGATTAAACTCTGAAGAGCTGAAGGTGTTTGCTAAAACGAGATTACCAAGAAATAATACTCATGATTAAGAAATAATATTTATGATTTATTGCTCTTCTGCAGATGTGAATTCTCTCATTTCAGAAGGAACGCATTTTCTTAGATGTCTCGTGCCTTGGTAAAGTCATTCTTCTAAGACTATCATGTTCGGTCTGTATCTTAAAGTGCTGAGACCACCAACATCACTAGTCATATTTGGATTCCAGAATAATTTAGTGCCTGGATATCATTTCTTTATGGGGTATTTTTACATAGATAAAGGCTGGCTCTTCATATTTATGGAGATGATTTTTTTTTTCATTTTAGTATTTAGGAGGTTGGTCAGGAGCTTTGCAGTTCCCAAAGGAGTGTTGTCTGTGGTTGAGGCTGGTTTAGTAAATCTGAACCTATAAGACTAGTTTCACTAGCATGTTATCCAGAACAGTTTAAGATTAACTGTAGACAAGATTTAAAACAAAGAAACAACAAACAAACAAACAAACAAACAGCTCCATTCCAATAGGCCTGTTATCCAGACCGGTTTAGGATTAACTGTAGAGAAGATTTAAAACAAACAAAAACAAACAGCTCCCTTCCAGCTGGCCTGAATGAGTCCTGGCCGTGAGCTAATGACTTGGGCTATCAGTGGTTTATCCTGACCCCGTGCTTTACAGTGAGACCAAGTCAGTTATAATAATTACCAAATAGAAAGTGTTAAAAAAAAAAAACCCACTAAACTTAAAAAAAAAATCTACAGTTTAACCCAAAGGAAAAATCATTTGAAGATATGCGAGCTGTTGTTATATTCTTTAGTTTATTATTTTCAGTGTATATATATTTGTGTGGAGGCTAGAAGTGAACATCAGTGTTTTCTCTAGTGGCCTCCATTTCCCTTTTGAGTCTTATTTGGTCTCTTATTGACCCCAGAGCTCAAGTCTAATTAAATAAGATTCCTTTTTTAAATTAGAATCGCTGGTTATCCACTTATCACTCCATCTCGAGTGCTGGGATAACTGTCATGTGCCACTTCAAAGGGATTTTACATGGTGTTGGGGATCCAAATTCAGGTTCTCATGCTTGCAGAGCAAGACTGAAATGCTGGCCCTGCCATAATGTTCCTGAAAGATCGCAAGATTTAAGTGAATGGCTGGGGAAGTCCAAAGCAGAGCAAACAGGAGGGTATCATAGGGTTACAGTGACAGAATCCAGTCCGATCCAGTGGGTGGGAAGTTGGTCGTTCTCGAAGCCAGGTATAATAAACATGCAAACACATGTGATGAAACTGGCTGGAGTGTTTATAAAGCCATAGGCTTCCAGCATCATGCCTCCTGTAGGTGCTGCCATTTTCCCGAACACTTTCTGTAGGAACATGATTTCCAACAAGCCAGGGACAAACCGTATGCATCCACTTTATCCTAGCAGAATGTCAAGTGAGTAAAGCTCACAGAGGCTTAGTATTTCATCTCGTCATTAATCAAAAAGGCCTGATGCTTTGCCTGTGGTTTCGAGGGTTAGTATGTTTTTCCTTGCTCTTGCTTTCTGCGTATGCCTTCTCAGTGTGATTGCTGAGACAGAGAGAATTCTAGAAAACATGGGCTCTGGCCTGCTTACCTTGGTCACCCTCACTTTTCTGTGTAACTGAAAAGAGATCTGATAATTAACTGTAATTGTGTTGGAGGGAGAGCCACTTGTTGGTTCTCGGCCGCCTGGCTAGCTTAGACCCAAAATAATCACACAGAAACTGTATTAATTAAATCAGTACTTAGCCCATTAGCTCTAGCTTCTTATTGGCTAACTCTTATATTAATTTAACCCATTTCTATTAATCTGTGTATTGCCATGTAGCTGTGGCTTACTGGTTAAAGTTCCCAGCATCTATATCCGGTGGCAGCTCCAAGGTATCTCCCTGACTCTGCCCTTCTTTCTCCCAGCATTCAGTCCAGTCCTCCCTGCCTAGCTCTGTTCTGCCCTTGCCATAGGCTTAAAGCAGCTCTTTATTTATTAACCAATAAAAGCAACATCTAGACAGAAGGACCTCCCACACCATACACACATTTCTGTTGCTGGTATGACCGTGGTGATGTGAGAGTGACTTTGGTGAGGGGCATTCCAGGTATTTCTGTGTATTTCCTCAGATTCGCCAGAAGTCTTCACCAACAGGGCACCTGTCTTAGCTAGTTCTCCCACTGTAGACTATGTCAGGGCAAGATTTAATGAGCATCTTTAACAGTTGCACTTCGGATGACAAGACCTACCGTTTTCATTCTCAGCAGTAAATAATTCATTTTCTCTCCTAATCTGGCTTCCTGCCAAAGCTCTTTCTGATGGGGAAAAACAAATCTATGTGTTAGCTTGGTTTCTAAGGATAAAAACGAAATGGTGCTGTGGGGACAGATTTTGATTGCCTCCTTTCACCTCTTGTTGGTATGCTTGAGTCCCGCTTACCCTTAAAAGGGAACATAACCACGCCAGTGTCCAAGAAGAACTATTCATCTGAATTCAGGCCAAAAGCTTAGTGTAGGACCAACATGAGACACTAATGGAAAGTACAGTATTTACAACCGAAGGGCTGTTCTGAAGGAAGAAACTAGACACATTTTTTTTTTTGGTATCTTTTCCTGCAAAGGTAAAAATCTCTAATATGCTTGTAGTATGGGTAAATATACTCTGCCATATATCATAATACTTGTATAGATGAGTGGCTACAACATAAACATATTGCTCTCAAGAGACAGAAACATTCTTCCATAAAGAATAAGCAAAATTTTGGGAGAAATTATTTCACTTAGATTTTACCATGATAAGAGAGCGACAGCAAAACCCATAGCAGAAGTCCAGCTGCTGACCTCTGTTTAGGTCCAGGCTGTGGAATGGGTTGCACTGTCGTTGCGTGTTCACAAGTCTGGCATGGAAGCCTATAGGCTGGTTTGCATTCTGCAGCTGCCGCAAGCAGAGCCAGCTGGGAGCCTCTCAGAACCTACTTACTGGAGTGAGTGAGAGTTTAACATTTTGCTGAGTAGCCAGAAAGTTCTTCTTTTTCCTTTTCACCCTCTTTGTGAAAATGCGCTGTAAACTTAAAGGAAATGGGAGATGAGAATAATAAAAATATGAACTTGTAGTAAACACAGATTTTAGTACTTGAAGGTCATGCACCCCACTCTATTGAACTTAACTTGTTGTTGATTGCATACCAGCTTTGCAGTATTGATTACACTGGCTTTTGCATGGAGTCCAATCTATGTAAAAGTCAGGAATCTTCCCACAGATCATAATGTAGTTTGTCTTAATCAGGGACATTGTGAGGCCAAGAAACCAAGAAGCATGCATTACACAAAGCAAGACCATCACCATTCCTGGAAATCATCATCATGCCTTTTCTTTAGGCTGTAGTCAGATGTCCTTAGATGACCAGGCAAATCACCTTCCATGCCTTTAGGGAGAAGATGGTGCAGTTCATCTTGATTCGGATGAGACAAGCTGGTTATCCAGAGCTATTGGGTAGACGGCAGATTCTATAAGCATCAGTTGGCATTCTCTCTTAAGAGCCTCAGCCTTAACCTCACTGCACACACCTACTGTGAACTAAATGTGTAGCGCAGCGCTTTATAGGCCTAACAATAAAACCACTTGACTGTCCAGTAGCGCTTTGTGAATGTCTATTCCAGATCCTTCAGATGTCTGCCAGAAACCCTGCTGCCCCGTGAACTGTTGTCTTCCAACTGGTGGTGTCCTGTGTGGCATTTGAAAACATATAATATATCTCTGTGATACCCATTGCTATGAATCGTGATCTACAGTGAAAATCGAAGCTCTTAGAAGCAGCTAAATTGGCTATGTTCAGCATCATTGTATATTCCGGGGCCGGGAAATTTTCATTCTGTGCTTTTCCGCTACAGCGTGGAATACTCATTTTAGTAGATATCATAAAAAAACATCAGGGAGCAGAGAGTTAGTGCATTCATTTATTCACTACTGCCAAGCAACATTTGCTGAACCCTAAGAAAGCATAAGACACTCTATGAGAATCTTAGTGAATGTATACATGCCATTTCCACCATTACCGTCTGCACGATGAGCAGACAGTCATCTCTCACTGATGAGTGTTGTACTTAGCTCTAGAGTCACTCACATTTAATTGATAGTTTTCTTGATGTTTAAGGGATTTTGTGGGAATTTATTCAGCTATCATGTGTCCCCTGTGGCGTCAAGCCTTTAATTGTCAAACTGACACAACTTAAGGTCACCCAGAAACAAATTCTCAATGAGGGGTGGCCTACATCAGGCTTGTGGGTGTGTCTGTGGGGGGCTGTCTTAATGAAGGCAATTGCTGTGGGAAGACCCAGCCCACTGGAGGTGGCACCATTACCTTCGCAGATGGTTCTGAGCTGTGTAAGAAAGGAGCAATGCAGCTGAGGGCAAACAAGTGAACATCTGTTCATTCATTGCTCTCTGCCTGCTCGCGACTGTGGATGTAATACCATTCAACTGTTTCAGATTCCTGCCTTGACTTTCCCATAATGACCGACTGTAACCTAGAACTGTGAGCTGAAATCACCCTCAACTTGGTTTCTGTGAAAGGTTCCCACACCCTGATATTAAGCCTCTTAGCTGGCACAATAATCCAAATCAAACCAAATTAATAAGACCAGGTTTAATAAACAGAACAAAGCAACGCCCAGGTGAGTCTCAGGAAAAGAAATCATGGGGTAGGTGCAGAGACCAGGTCTTAAATACCCTGTAGGCATGGTCTTGAGCATCTCAGGGGGGAGGAGCTGCCCCTTGTTGGGCTTTCTGGGAAGGGGCGGGGTTAGGAATGGAGAAAGTGAGGCTGGAGCAGAGCTTCCAACTAAACATCCTGTCAGACATTTTATTGTAGCAATAGAATAGGAACTAGGACACCTCTAAGTTTTTGTCCTTAAAATACCTCAACTATTGAAGAAAAATGACTAAAAATTAGTCTCTAATGAAATACCAAGCCTCATTTATTCTTAAACTTTTACCTTCCGTTTTGTTTTACAAAGCGTGTATTATTCTGGTGTATGTTTCTATTCATAGCATGGTAGATCTGAGTGAATGTCAGGAAGAAAGCCGTAAGGGATGTTCCTGTCTTGTCTAGAGGGAGAAGTAAATGGCCCATGTCGTGGTTTGCCATCTGGGTTACGGTGACTAATGTGTCCCGCAGGAAAAGGTTGTTCGAGTTGTAATTGCACTGTCTGTCTATGTCATTCCTGGAGTCTTAGCTGAACTCAGAAATCAACAGCTTGTATTTGTGTTTGATCTTTTCCCACCTCTGCTTGTACTTGTATTTTCTTTTCATTCTGTATTTAGTCTTTGGCAGTCATATCTAGGGTTTAATCTGGGAAGGTGTGAGGTTGATGGGGGTGGTACAGAGCAGTGGTTGACTAGAGGTCAACTGGATGCTGAGCATCCCCCCAAAAAAGACCACAGCGGCCCTCATATCCCAGGATCTGGGCATCTCACCATATCATCCTCCCAGTCTCTAGGAACCCTGGAACCAGTGAAGGCTCTTGATTTGGGACCTTTATTAATTTGACATGTTTCTTAGACATGGTAAGAATGAAATATAATAGACTGACTAGGAATAAGGCAAGATTTGCCCCAATTGTCTATTGTCCAATACTGTTACAATATTGTAATCTTCTAACTCGGCTTCATTTTTCTTGTTTCTCAAGCACATATTTGCTATCACTAGTGTGTCCTAGTGTATTTACCAATACAGCTAAGAAGTAATGTAATTTTTTGAGTAAAGAAATGTAAATTTAGGACAGGTTAGAAAATGAATTCTTATGAAAATCATGTTGGTAATCATTCTAGATAGTATTTGAAGCCGTATATTGATTGCGTTGCTATAGAAATAATGTATTCCTATGTTGTAAATACTAATCATAATTTATGGAATAAAATTGAGCTTTGGGATATATGGCACAAAAGGGTAATAAATCATATCAGACATAGTTTCAATAGTGAAGTGATTACATGTCTTCTTGCCCTACCATGAAGTCAAAACTCATATTTTAAATCACTAATATATGTTAACTCTTTAAGATAAGTTCTAAAAACATGGTTAGAGGTAGTTATGTGGCTGAGAATTTGCACAAGTTCCTGGTTTCAATACCCAGACTGCACTCATGTTTGCATGTGAATGTGCACACACACAGTGGTTAATAAATATATGAAGATATATCGTGTAGATAACTGTCATAGCTTCAGGGAACTGAGGCATGGAGGCTAAGGGGGAAAGATGAATGGAAACTTACTAGATCAATGTAGTATGTGTATGTGTGTGTGTTTCTCCCATAGACTCTGTCTGGAATAGCAAGGTGGCAGTTCTTCCCTGGGGCTCACATTGAGAGTTAGTGGTTTATGACACCTATAAACTGTGTAAAGTTCTGCATACATGAGCATCTTTCTTGGAAGGAATTGCAGGCTTTTTTTCCGGGCCGTTAAGTGATAACCTAATGTTGTTAGAACTCACTAATCACTGTAAGTGTTTTGATTTGTAATTTGCCTTTTCTTGTAGGGAAACCAGCGTGTTTAGGCGCAAGATTCTAGGATGAGGCTAAAGGCATAAATCCATAGTTCCCTCCTTCCCAGCTCACTTACAATGTACTTATGTATAAAATAAGCAACCAAGCTAAGCCTTTCATTTTTTTTATAGCGAAGTCAGACAGATTATATGAATGCCCAGAATAAACCATAAGCTGTTTTTAATTGGAAGCTATTAGTATTGTTTGGACATATGAGCCTGGCAATCCAAGATATCCTGTATTAAATTTTTCATTCATAATCAATTGAAATACCCTCATATCGTGCCAGTGTCTTCCACCTGGTGTTTCCAAGAACGACAAACAGTCCAGCATTCTCTTGCCTCGTCTCAGACCTAAGTGTCTGAAGCGCTCAGCTGGGGCCTGCTCTATATCAGTCTGGAGTGGGGGGTCACTGGTGCCACAGGGAGAGACAGTGGTGACCGGCCTCAGTCTGGGGGATGTCAGAAGAGCTAGTTTTTGTTTTCTTTGAGTTAAAGTGAAAAGTGGAATAGAGTTGGGAACGGAGTGGAAAGAGTGAGAATATTTGTCTTGGCATTGTGCTGGCGGTTACATTCAGTGCCTCACCAACAAGGCAATCGTAAGCAAGTCCTAATTCCTATACATCTCAAAGTTCTTGCTCTTAAAGTAGATTAAATAGCGTTGTCTCATGACAGGATGTTAAACCTGAAATAATTCTGTCTGTGAGATACAGTGTATTAGTTGTAGGGTGACATGTCAGTTTTAGACGTATTAATTATTGGGGAATATTCACTTCAACCAAACGCTGAGGAAAACAATGAATTGGACACATACACGAATGAGATATCACTGCATTTTGTCTGTTCAAACATGTACTATTCTGCGTACATGTACAAGTTACTATTTATTTTTGGAGATTATTTGAAGATACTCTTATATTTGGAGATGAGGGATGTGTCATTCATTGAGAACAAATTTTTCAAGAAAGGAAACAGAGGCTACCTAAAAAGTTGGAAAAACTGGGAGAAAGTGGAATCTTGTGATTTTAAAAAGTCAGAGACTGTCACTTGATCTTCAAGAACGCAGGAAGCGGGGAGGAAGTGGTATTGGCAGCCAGGACTTTTAGAGTGGATGTGGAAGAACGGGAAGAGAACCAAGTGACAGCGACAGAGAAGTGAAGACTCTCACAGAAAAAAAAAAGCACTGGTCCAAAAGGCTCATCCCACAGGCAGTTTCCTGAGACCCTCCTTACAGTTTACATTGGTACTGGAGTTCACATACTCAGCAGCCCCACACAAATCCTGTCTACCCTCCCTGTTCCTTGACTCCAGATCTGAAAATCTGCCTGCTGACCAGCAGCGTGTACCCTGGGAAGAAGTCTAGGAGACATTGCAATTAGAAGAGTCAGTTTGCTTTAGGAGCTGCAGTCCCCTCAAGCTCCACACAAGGTCTGGGCCTTGGCATTGTGTCTAAATGGGCATGACCTGGACTTGTCAGTAGTGTTCCCATTGTGTTGTCTTGTACTGCAGATTAGGAAGAGAGAACAGCAGAAGTGGATGGCAACTAAGGGGTCGCAGAGACCTGCTACAGAAGCCACAGCTGGGGGATCAAAGGAAAGTGGCGGTGAGAGCGTTCTCAGATGCCAGGGGAAGGGCTCGACAGTGTGGAACAGTGCTTTTTCAGGAGGGAGGCCTCTTTGATGTCCAATCACTGGAAATGGTTTGCCATTTTGAAATGGATTTCAGACTCATGTAAAATTTTACTATGATTTTTATGATTGACTGGTTTGCCAAGCATAAGGCAGGCCGGGCGGCAGGCTTCCCTACAGCACCAGCGTGATGTACGAGGACCCAAAGAAGTGACGGATTGTCCCTTGGACATGTGGCAAACAAGTGGCAACCCAAAGTTCTAAAGCTGATCTCGTCTCAAGCCATTAGTCCTGTCCACTGTTCCCAACTGTGGAAGGAGGAACATGGCCACAGCCATTTGTTGAGATGCTTGCAGGCATTTAAAAAATTTAAAAAATTACCTCCTTGTAAATGTGCAGATATTAACGTTTTGTTGTCACTAGCATGTATGTCTGCTACTTCACCGGAATGCATAATCAATCATGTACGAACCATAATGATGCAGAAGTTTTATCACTGCAAAGGCTTCCCCCATAAAACCCTTTGAAAATTACCTCTTCTCTCCCCTTCAGTCTCCGACAATTACGGTCTCTCCTATAAACCTGCCTATTTCAAAATATCTAATAATGGGAAGCCTTTTGTCTTCTTCCCGCTGTCCAGTCTTCTCTCCACTGATGGTAATCATGGAGCGTGTGCCAATAGTCCCCATATCTATTTCTGTTTATATCAAGAAATGTGCAGTCCTATAAAATGTGTGAATTCCCATGTGTATTATGAAAACTTGATATCTAAATTCTGAGGCAAACTGCAAATCCCATCTCTGAGAGATCGTGTCAAGGGTTGACAATGCGAGATTTGTAAGTCTGTCTGTCACTTTGAGTGTCTGTCGTCATGGCTGACCCTAGCTTTTGCTTGGGTTTATGAGGAATGACGATTGATGCATAGTTTGGATTTTCAACTAAGTCTTTATCTGGCCTGCTCAGCATTGCTTGTGCAAGAGTTCTCTGTAATGTTTTCGATGCCTCTACATGGTGATCAGCATCCCTCGAGCCGTGATGGAAAGCCCCAGTAAGGGTTTTAGGACATTGTGTTGATTCTGAGCATCCTCGGGGAAAGCGTTTTGTAACATGAGCTTGAAACTGTAGCCAAACCACTGGTAGCAAAGCAAACTATTTTTAGTTGCCGAAAATCTGACCTCCAGTGTATGCATACACTCTATGCAGATTTTTGTTAGTTAAGTATTTGGCTCTAAGAACAAAATTGATGAAAAGAAGAGAAACTTTTAAACTTAGTTGGCAGAAAAAATATGACTATGATTCATATTTTGGTTCAATTAGTGAACAACTCGGGATTTCAAGTTAGATGTATTAACTCTTTTAAATGGCTTGTAGCTATAAGGACCCTTATCAGAATAGTATTCATGGCACGGTTAGGCACAAAGTCCGTGTCTAGGAAAGGAACCATTGACAACTGATGGCTACTGAGAGGGGCAGAGTCAGTTTTCTTTGAGAGTGAAAACTCTGGTAAATCTTCTATGCTCATGTAGAAAGATATCTGAGGATATAGACGCACATCAGAAATTGGACTTGATGGATATTGTTAAAAAGGAGGACACAAAGTTGGGTGCATAAGGAAGGGGGTAAAAATCTGTGAGGAGTTTGGGGAGAGGAGTGTATCTAATCAAAATACATTGTATGAAATCCTTAATGAACTAATAAGGTTTAAAATGAACAGTCTTTCTTCCACAGGGATTTTAGATACCATCCATATGCAATCTAGTATCTGCCACACAGGACATGAAAGGTAGATATTGTCCCCTGGACCAGCCCTTTTCAGTTTCTAACCATACACACTCAGCATAAGTTCACCAAGCACAGATAAGTAACATGCATGTCTATGATGGGAAAGCCACCTCTGGATGTATGAACAGCCAAATCCTGTATGGTGTGATCAGTTCACAGAGCCCTGGTCAGTTCTTCTTGACCCTGAGACAATTTACAAGTAAGAATTCCTGGGAATCCCCTTTCTGTGTGGAAAGACTTTGAAAATAAGAGCTTTGTTCAAGTTCATGCACTTCCTGAGAAAGCTGGGATAGAACACTTTTACATTTTTGAATAAAATAAGATCTACAAGTCTGTATAAAGGGTCTGAGAAGTCTGTGATGAAGACCTCTTACAGAGCTGGAAAAATGTCAAAGATGGAGGGCAACAAAAATAAAGTCAAAGTAAAGATTGCAGCTCTAAGTGGCACATTCACTCACTGAGAAATCAAAGATATATTTTATCTTTTTGTTTCTCAATGTACTTTAAATTCTGAACTTTTAAAATTAGGTATTTGAAAAGAATCTTAAGTAGAGTTTTTGTTTGTGTGTTTGTTTGTTCTTACTGTGTGGGGTCTGGATTTTGCTCCCATCTTCCAAGGGGCTGGAAGGACCGGAAGATATCCTGGGCATCCTAACTCAGACATACTCTGCCTGCTTTCATAGTCATTGGTTCCACCATAAAAGTCTGGATTCATTCTCGTCTTTTTATTCATATGGACACTTGTTTATCTGAGAGCTGCAAAGAAAAGATAGACACAGATACAAGCAAGAATTAATACCTCTCAGCAGTGGGGAAACTGAGGCACAGAAAAGCTTTCCAATGTGCCCAAGGTAACAAAGATAATTACTGACAACTTAAGATGGAATTCAGCCAGTTGAGAGTGCTTGGTTTTAACCTAAGCCTCCTAGCAGTGACTAAAAGTTGAAGGATAAAGATCTCTAAGGAGAAGGAAGTTTGACTTCTGTCCTAGTTAGGATGACTATTGCTGTGATGAAACACCGTGGCCAAAGAAGCATGGGGAGGAACGGATTCATTTGGCTTACACTCCACAGATCTGTTCATCACTGAAGGAAGTCAGGACAGGAACTCAAACAGGGCAGGATCCTGGAGGCAGGAGCTTATGCAGAGGCCATGGAGGGGTGCTTCTTACTGGCTTGCTCCCTGTGGCTTGCTAAGCCTCCTTCCATTTAGAACCCAGGACCACCAGCCCAAGGATGGCACCACCCACAATGGGGCAGTCCCTCCCCTGTCAGTCACTAATGAAGAAAATGGCCTTTAGGCTTTCGTGCAGCTGGACCTTATGGAGGCATTTTCTAAATTGAGACTCCCTCCTCTCAAATTATTCTAACCTGTGTCAATGTGATATAAAACTAGCCAGCATGACTTTTCAATCTAATAAAGATGAAATAAGAGAAACAACTTTATATGCTTGTGGTCTACAAGGGCTAATCCTCAGCTGTCTAGAGATTAATCAAGACTCTTTCTGGGAACACTACTTCTGGGGCAGGAAGCAAAAGAAACTTCTAGTGACTGTCAGTGAAAACTTCCACGGAGGAAATGACTCTCCAAGGAAGGAGCAAGGGGCCTACACACGTGTGCTTTCATTATTCACAGGTTTTTTTAACTGCTGAGATAGCATACACTGCAGGCTTGGTGCAGCGCCTGTTGTATCATCTCCATCACTCTGTGTGCTTGTGTCTAGGGATGCAGACATGCACATGGAGGTCAGAAGATACCTTGTAGGCATCAGTTCTCTTCATGCACTGTGTAGTTCCCACATTCTGAACCCAGGTTGGCAGGACCTTAACCCTGTGAGCTATCTCAGTGATCTTCACACACACACACACACACACACACACACACACACACACACACACACACACACACACAGAGTAGTTTCTGTTTGTTTGTTTGAAGAGTCCATCTGTTTATTGACTGTGGGTTCTTTTTTTGTTTGTTTGTTTCTTTGTTTTGTTTTGTTTTCCCTAGTATCAAGTGCAAACACTCGGTACAATTGGGTGGCAGCTGTTGGGGCCGAGGCTGTGTCAGAGAATGGCTCTGTGTAGCCCTACTCAAATGACTCCAATTAGCTGCGCCTTTAGGAAAAATACCATTCTGGGCTTTTTCTCATCCCATTCATTTGAAATCTTCCTTTGTCATCTGAAGTGTCTTTTGTTTAGAAAAACTAAATATTCCTCCACCGCTGTATAGTTTGACAACTCTTCAGGTACAACAATCAGAGAATCCCAGGGCACAACACACGTTTGCCAAATGTTCTGTCAGAGCAGATGAAAAGGGGACATGCATTCCAGTGTTCAAACCATCACTTCTCAGAGACAAGCTTTGGGCAGTGCTAAAGTTTATATGGTGGATGCCTGCTCTGTGCACTTAGGAGCACTATTGGAAATCCTCTGAAAGGTAAAAACAATTGTGTGTACATAGTTTTTTTAATAAGTAGAGTGATCACACTCAATGTGTGCAAGGGTGTTGAGCACCATGTTCTTATCTCCCTGGAGAGAATAATTTGTCCTTTGAAGCAAGTTTATTTATAAGCTTTGTTTTATAGGTTATTAAACCAAAGAGCATGACAGTTGAATCACTTGCTTTATATCTCACCACCAATAACAAGAACCAGGGTTCTTGACAGTTTTCTAGACATCGTGTTCTTTTGAAAACACCGTTTAAAACTCTTTTACCACACCCCGGAGAACTACATGCAGTTTGTCAGAGTCCCAATCCTTAGCTTTCAGGGCAAACCCAAGATCTGGTTTCTTTGATCACCACGAATAAACCTGAACTCTCCTTTTAATACTTGCCAATGAATCTTATGCATCTGACTTGGTCCTTGTTGCCCCCATAAAAACCGAAGCATCTGTGAAGCTCATCCTTTGTTGCCAAGGCTATTAGTTTCGTTACAGTCCTGCCATCTCCTCTAACAGGCATTCCAGGGGCGTCCAGAGATCATCTGCAGGAGCATCATTTGGGAACACGTCAGTTCAGTTTTTCTTATCCCACCTCAGATCTGCTTTGTCAGATGCTTTAGGACCAGGTATCTGTTTGTACATGATACCCAGCTGTTCTAGAGGCATCCACAAGTTTGATAGCCACTGTTAAATGGTTCTGAAAAGTGCCCACTTGTTTATTGACATTACCTGACTATAAGGTTAAGAGATATCAGAAGATAGTTTGGGATGGTAATGAAAGTTATGGTAGGAAGGAAATTGGGTACACGACTTGGTTGGGATCAATAAGATAGGATAGATAATGGAATGTTTTCTCTGAATTTGTCAAGTGCAAATGGACTAGACATTGTTGATGTACCTATTATGTATTATAATATATATTATAGTTATTGTACTTATTGCATATAGTTTTTCTTATATTAGTTATACCTTCATTTTATAAAAGACAAAAAGGGGAAATATAGTGATATTTTGTTTATGATCCAACAAATAAAGCTTGCTTGAAGATCAGAGTGCAGAGCTAGCCACACTAGTCAGACATACAGGCCAGGCAGTGGTGACACACACCTTTAATCCTAGCAGCCACACTAGTTAGCCATAGAGACTGGGTGGTGGTGGTGCACGCCTTTAATCCCAGCACTAGAGAGGAATATAAGGTGGGATGAAACAGGAACTCTCTCTCTTTTCAGTCTGACGTTTTGAAGAGGTAAGAGTTCTTTAGTGGTTGGCTGCTTTGCTTCTCTGATCTTTCAGCTTGAACCCCGAAATCTGTCTCTGGGTTTTTATTAGTCATGCTACAACTGGCTGGTCTCCAAATGTATTTGAGCTACTAAGAAATCTTCAGATGCCCAGCTTTGCAAACAGAGAAGTGTGTACATTCACAGTCCTATTTAATATATTATGTTTTGGGGAAAATAATGTGTTAGTATCTGTTTATTTCTTTTGTTTAAAATACTTCAAGACAATTTTAGCATATTGACTTTTAGTTTGAAATATCTAAATATCAAATCCAGATATTAACCTTATTAGTTACTGTATGTTTAGGAAAACAAAACCATGTTTGAGGGTATAAGCCCCTTCTGCACCCACTTTCCTGTGGGCCCCTCTATGCCCCAACTTAGTTACAGATGTACTGCTTTCTTAAAGTGTTTTAGTCATTTTCAGGGAGCTGGAGCTGTGAGTGTCGCAGCTATAAATTTTAAGGTTCTACAGTTTCTTTTATAGTTTGTAATTTGGAGGGTTCTGTCTGATGAAAAATACTAACTCCCTAATAAAATTTGTTATAAGTTATTGCAAGAAGTCTGCTTAAAATAATCATTTGCTACCAGGGGTGATGGTTAGTACCAGTCAACATCACAGATCCTAGAATCACAAGAAAGGTTAGCCTCTGGTCCTGTCGTTGTGGGATTATCATGATGGCATGAGGCAGGAAGACCTTCCCACTGTAGATGGGGTCGTTCCTGGGATGGCATCTGTACTCTATAGGGCGTGACTGCATAGCAGCATGCTCTTGTGGCTCTGGCTTGACTGTAGATGTCATGTGACCAGCTGTCAACTGGCTCAGGCTCCTGCTGGTGTGAGTTTTGCATGATGTTAAACCATTACCTGGATTGTGAGCTACAATAAACCCTGCCTTCTTCAAGTCGCTTTGGCACAGCAACGAGAGAGTAACTAAAACACCAGGATCTCTCCAGAGGTGTTTAAAGGCAAATGCCATTATAAACTGTAAGAGGACCACATTAGTTAATGTATCCTGAAACCAATCAATGCATTGACAGCTGTTATGCACTCACTAAACATTTGTTTAAGGGATAGCCAGTGGAGAATCTGTGACAACTTTGGAGACCTCTCCTATGATGTTTGTTATATCACAAGAATTTGCCATCATATAACATCATGCATAGTTAATTTTTAGTGTCACTAAGCTAGATCATTGAGGTCAGGGATGTCTTTTTTTACACACTTGTTTTACCCATCACTAGCACTAACCGTGGCACATGAACTGCACCCACTAAAGTGCATTTTCTGAAGAGAAGGAGTAGAGAGATAACTTCACAGTGAAGAGCACTTGCAATTCTTGCAGAGGACCTGAGTTCAAGTCTTTGTACCCTCACAACCATGTGTGACTTCAGTTCCTGGCGTTCTGATGCCCTCTTCTGGCCTCCTTGGACACGCGTGCCCACATGGTGTTGCGGGAGGTCCTTCCACTCCTCCAGCCTATAACCTCTGATTAAGATACTTATATAATGTTTCTGTATTGATATATATTTACCCTATTGTAATGTATATTTGTACAGTGTTTATATTTGGAGGTCATTATCCTCATTTGTTACACAGTTGTTTATTGTCTTAGTCTCTAAGTTAGATAGATATTGAGAATTATATAGATTAATAGTCAT
>NC_022010.1:35662705-35674607 GCF_000317375.1 Microtus ochrogaster | reverse complement strand
CAGAGGGCTGACGGTGATCTGTAAGTTTTTTCCCCTTTAAATAAATAATACCCTATTAATCATAATTCCAAACTGCTGTGGCATTGTTTGTGACTTAAGCCTACAACATGGGGTACATACATACATTCAGGGTCACACACATATTCACACTAAACAAAAGAAAATAAAAGATTTGTTGAAGACGGTGAATAGCTTGATAAATGGATGGATTGATGGGTGGATGGATGGTCAGACAGATGAGGAGCCAGGACATCTATTATAATGACTTTTACAAGTTTCTATAATTTATGCCTAAAGTAAGAATTTTATTTTTAAAAAATTGGATGAGAAAAGCATTATATAATTGAGGGAAAAGAAAGTATTTTGAAAATAATATGAAAAAATCATACTTGGTTTAGATTTGTTCATTAAAACAGTGTTGAAAACACAGTGTTGTAAAAATAAAGGAGAAGAAGGGAAGGAAAAAAGGCTTTAAAAACAAAGTGGACCAGGGCCAATTGTATTTCAACTATGTAGCCTTCCGACAAATGCCAAAAAAATCTACAAAGACAAATGCAAATTTTCTGAAATGGCTACAGTGATGAGTAAGGAGGCGACAGCGTTTGTTCTCCCTAATGGTGTTTCTTTGTCAAGCAGACTCAAACATCTGCATCAAGAGTGTGAAATCTCAGAAATCACCAAAACACTTGTGCTGTATTGGCTCTCAAGGCCAGTATTGTTGATTGTATGGAAGTGGTTCCAGTTATGTGCTCCTGAGGACAGATTTCCAGATGTCTGTAGTTTGCTGTTGTTTAGCCTAAGCATTGGGAAGACGCTAGCGTGGTGACAAGCAAAGATAATCAGTTAAGGTCCTCAGAACTGAAGATTCTCAAGCAACTCTGCTCATTTCCATTTACGAGTCTCAGTTTTTCCTTTTAGTAAACTGAAAGATGTAGAACTAGCATTCTCCTAAAGTCTTTCGCTCTCCTGTAGCCACCCAGTTTTCCCTCACCTGGTAATAGAATCCTGTTTGCTTTACCTTTTGAGGGTGTCCACTCCTCCTTGGAGAGTGGCCGCTTGGGCAGCCCTTCTAAAAAGCCTGCGGGCACTTAGGCAGGCTAAAGCAATCAGCATGTGTGGCAACCACCCAGCCAGACCATGCACTGGAAAACTGCCCCACCCCTGGAGGGACTTCATACTGGAGTCCCTCCCTGCTACCTTGTGTAACTGCTGTGTCTCTGTGAGGGCAGCAAAATGGGAGGCTTTCATGGCTGGGAAAGCTTTGACTTAAAAGATGAGACCTGGAGGTCAGGACCATCGAGACTAAGACAGGTACTGTGAAAGCCGGCCCTGGAAGGACTCACTGTGGCTTTTTTGAAGTTGCCACTGATACTATATTTGGGGAATCCAACCACTCAGCAGCTTAACGTTTTCAAAAACAGGAATATTTTTATAGTCTGCATTGAGATGAAAAGGAGGGGGAGCAAACTTAGCTGTTAGAATCCTTTTCTCCCAAAGGAACATTCAAGTTTACTTTACTTTTTTAAAAAATAAATTAAAAATCTGAGGTTTGCAGTAGTTTAGTCCATCACAGCTCACATTTGTGTGCTAAAACTTCACCCTATTTTCACCGCCAGCTCTGTTGCGATGTCTGGTGTGGGTTTCCTAACTTGCTATGTTTATTCCTACCAGCAGTCTGGTATTGGATACGTTTTAGCCTTGGTGAGAGGTAGCAGCCCCTGAAACCAGTTGAAGAGACTGAGAGACCTTGGTGAATTCCATGTTATTACATATCTACCAGTTCTATGCCTTCCTAATAAAACTCTCACATCGTGCCCTCTTCCGCTGCCTGTGATCATGACTAGTCAGAACTCTGCCCCGCAGGAAGGTATGTTACACTTCTTTCTCACCATTATTATATTATCACTATTCATATCTCTTCATCCTTAACCCCGCAGTAACGTGAAACATATAGGATGCTCTTCACTGCAGTCAGGGAGAAGACAGGCTTACCTGGAGATAACCCTGTGGATTATCTCTTTTCTGGGTGTACTAAATGCTTTTCTTGATACATTTTCTGTGTATGCTGCTTTCAAATAAATGCCACGGCTTTCCACGTTTGTTCCTCCTAGCTGGTCCTGGATGTCCTCTGCTGAGATCATCACTGCTGATTCTATTCACGAGGCTTTGACAGTCAGAGAACAGCGAAGGAACTTGGCTACAGTTCTGTAAAGAAAGGCATTCTGTGGCTATCTGTCCCTTTAATTATTACAAAGAGCCATATTATCGTGCTCCAGATGAGGGTAAGCATCCTGGAATGTTTGGCTGTAGCTGGAGAGGGGAATTCTCATGGAAGAATAGCGCGTCTCGCAGTGACTCAGGATCCCTGAGTGTCTCATGGTCCCAGAGCTGGAAACTGCGCTCACTGTTTTCAGATGTCTGATGAAGAGGCTCTCACACTGCATTTCGGGGATGGAAAGAAATAGCTTGCCATTTGACATAAAAATAGGCATTCATTCCAGGAGGAAATTTGGGTTAAAAATAACATCAGGGCCATTAATCTCCACTGCCTGTGAGGACAGTGGGTGAGCCCCTGCCCTCCTTTCAATTTCCCTTTAGGCTGTTGGCCTAAGTAGTGCTCCATGCCAATTCAGAAAAGTGAAGGTGTTGAATCTTCCCTATACATTTTGGAGAGGGAGGAATGCTCCAGAATTCAAAGCTTTCTTCATATGTGTGTACATATATGTGTGTGTGTGTGTGTGTGTGTGTGTGTGTGTGTGTGTGTGTGCCACAGTGGCACCAAGCTTTCTGCATGTTTTTCCTAATAGTTTGTGCCTTTACTTATAAGGAATTTCAGATGGCTATATTAGAAGAAAACACATAATTTTTTTCTGATAATGAATCATTTAGATGAGAGAAGCAAAAATCCCAAGGAATACATACAGAATAAATAGCCACCTATGCCTCATCACCTCCTTGTGTCCACATAAAACAAATTGGCAGTAGGAGTAGATGTATCTGTTGTATCTGTCACAGGTCTTTGCCTGCCATTTATAAAAAGAGACTGGACTGAGAGGTGGTGGCGCATGCCTTTAATCCCAGCACTCGGCCTGCAGAGGCAAGTGGATCTCTGTGAGCTCAAGGTCAGCCTGGTCTACAGGAGCTAGTTCCAAGACAGATTCCAAAACTACAGAGAAAGCCTGTCTTGAAAAACAGAAACAAAAACAAAAAGAAAAACAAAACAAAAAGAGACTGTCCATACCTGTCATAGAGTAACATTTGGTGAAATATGATAATGTACTTAAAAACTATGAAAACAAACCAAAAAGCCAACCACCAATTAAAGAGATATAACTTATTTCTGCTAAGTCTGTTTAGAGTTAGTGTGCACATGTGTGCACATGTCCATTATCTGTGATACTGCAACTTTTCCCTTACACCAAAGCACTATTCTGTCCCCTTGGGTCGAATTTTCAAAATTTTGGTGTCCTAAGTATTTTGGCTTTACGTCGACAAGGTCATGAGAACTATAAAGAAAACACTTCCCAAAAATGGCCTGCTGACTAATGGCCATCTGTTTGCCTGTGAGTCCACAAACTAGCTGACTTCCCACTCCAAGACCATGGAGCCTGCAGCATGGGCGGCTCTCTGCATCTCAGATGGGGCCTACTTAGGGGTGCGGCTCAGCGGCAAACATGAGCACAGAGCTTTGTGCTGCTGGCGGTGAAAACGCTAAGGAGAAATCCAGAGGGCTTGAGAAATAAATCTATTTCCCATTGCCCATGCTTCTTTGGAACTTGCCTTGGTTATTGTCAAGACTCAGATATATTTTTACCATGCTATTGCTGGCTCCTCAGAGTCCACAGATCTTACACATCCCATGTGTGTGCTAGTTAGCCTCTGGAAACAATATCTGGGTTTTGTTTTGTTCTTTTAGTTTTTGTTTTTTAAATATTTGAGGAATGATTCCCAAACTTTTGTAACTGGAGAACTACCAGCAAAATGGTTTTTGGTGGTTTTCTTTTCTTTTCTTTTTCTTTTTTTTCCTGCAAGAACAGCTGAGCTGGCTGAAACCTGTATTAATAAATAGAATTTCATTGCTCCAGTCACAGCTGACTTGTGGAGAAAAGCAATGACATCACCTATACTTCATATATCACAACTTCCTTGAACAAGAGTCCTTTGTGATTTTGAGACCACTCCTGCCTCCCAGGATAGCTGCAAGGGGATGGATGAGTAAATTCGACAGACACAAAGGGGGTATGGTGCGCTCCAGGTGCGGAGAGAGGCACACTGTGTCTGTGGATTGAGGCTCAGCTGTGGGCTGCCCAAGATACAATGCTTCTTTTAGAAATAACCTCAGTGTACACACTTGCGGAACTGTTTTATACTTAGCTTCAAGACCGTGAGCTGAAGACCTATGGGCAGCACCTGACGAAGACAGACTGTAAACAGTGCTAGAAAGGCCGAGGTGTGCATAGCTCAATAGTGCTGTTTTGGAAGATAGTAAATTTTATGCCAGTGGGTGTATTCAAGAAGTTATAGAACAATTAAAAGGTTTTTGCCAAGGACTCAAACGCTGGCGTAGAAGGTGGGGTTTGGCCAGGTGACAGCGCGACGATTACAATGGAAAAAGCAATGGGAATCTCTTCAGTGCCTAGATGATTTTTAATTTACAAACATGATTCTGTTCATAAATTATATTCCACCATAAAAATATTATGAAAGTTAAGATCTGAGGTTAGGGTTCTCATTATGTACACATGGCAGTGCACTTTTAGAAGGTAAAGATTTTTCACAATCGTGAAATGGCAACATGGTAAGAAAAACCACTAATGGTGTAAGCAATGGATTTCTTTTGTCCCTCATCATGAAGGGGACATGATGTGAAGACGGGGAATGAAGTAGAGGAGTAAGAGGCAGAGGGGCCAACTGAAGATCAGGGATGTTTTCACAGAGAATGTTTACCTGTTATTATAGCCTACATCCTTAGGCCCTCTCTTACCAGATCTGTCCTTAGAGGATGGTTGCAGGACAGACTGCAACAATTGTGATCTTGCCCAAAGCAATTTCCAACAACACCGATCCAACTACAGTTTATTCAGACAGTATTTAAAGGGTTATAGTCAGGACCCTATCCTTTGCTCTCCGAAGGTCGTGCCCATGGAGATTGCAGTGATGGTGACAGATCTAGATTCTGCCACTGCCAGGTTGGGATGGACCAGTAGCTCTGGAACCACTCTGAGAGTGTTTTGTTTTGGGGAATAGCTTAAGGTGGTCAAGACAAGATGAGCGAGAAGGGCAGAGTTCATGAAGTCCCCAAGTCTGTGCTTTTCACATAGAACTCTGTCACTTGCTGTGCCAGAGGAAAGGCTTCGATATAGAGACCAGTGGTTCTTCAGTAAGTGCAGAGGGCCGAGAGGTCTCTAAGCCAGGATTGTTATGCATTGAAGCAGTCTTTCTGAATGTCCATGTTCAGATTTTAAGATAAATTAAGCAGTTATACCAGTGATGCTTTTCTTTGTTGGAATTTGTACAAAGTCACTATGTGTATATAGAAGTTAGAAGTCATGATGGGGATTATTGGCCCAATGCGATGGCTTCACATGATCTCATGACCTAGCTGATCCTTAAGGTATTGATAGGCTTAAGAAGGTCGCTGAGCAAGCCATTAGTGCAGCAAGAGCTGTGTCCCTAAACTCCTCCTAGTTTTATGAGTCCCTTTTTCCCAGTCCTGCATCACTCTTTACAAGTCCAGTTAAGAAACTGCTACCTCTCTAAAGATGTCATTCTATGTCAAGTGACACAGAAGAAAATGAAAGATTCAAGGAAGCTTCTATACTGATGCAAAGGACCCAGGAAAGCCACAAGGCTGCTGGAAGTGCTCGAGAAGATCTTGAGATGCTCAGGTTGACCCCAACTACAAGAGGGCTAAGCATTGACATTGGTTAGATACATTTGGGATGCGAATCTCCCTTCTTCCTCAGTATCCCACTGTTCCCCAGTCCTCAACTTCAGCTGCAGGGAGTGACAGTCCCTCCCTAGGGGAGTCTTTGTGTCTGGCTCCCTGCTTTACTCAGCTATGGGGAGCTCATCTCAGTGCCCATCATCTTCAGCTATATCCCCCTGTTTATATGTTGGGGTGGGGTGGAGGCTGCTGCTCACTTGGAGTTTAGTTTAGCTAGCCTCTACTGAGCATCACTCCTCCGTTCTACATCACAGTTGTCTTAGTTAGGGCTTCTATTGGTGTGATGAAGCACCATGACCAATGCAATTTCGGGAGGAAAGGGTTTATTTGGCTTACATATCCACAACACTGTTCATCATTGGAGGAAGTCAGGACTGGAACTCAATCAGGCAGGACCCTAGAGGCAAGAGCTGATGCAAAAGCCGAGGAGGGGTCCTGCTTACTGTCTTGCTCCCCGGGGCTTCTTCAGCCTGCTTTCTTATACAGCCCAGGACCTCCAGTCTAGAGATGGCAACACCCACAATGAGCTGGGCCCTCCCCATCAATTAGTAATCAAGAAAATGCCATAGGGCTTGCCTACAACCCAGTCTCTTTTTTTGGGGGGGGGGGAATACACAAAGATTTTAATATAAATGCCTGGAAAATTCTTTTTTTTAAATTTATTTACTTATTAAAGATTTCTGTCTCCTCCCCGCCACCGCCTCCCATTTCCCTCCCCCTCCCCCAATCAAGTCCCCCTCCCTTGTCAGCCCAAAGAGCAATCAGGGTTCCCTGCCCTGTGGGAAGTCCAAGGACCAGCCACCTCCATCCAGGTCTAGTAAGGTGAGCATCCAAACTGCCTAGGCTCCCACAAAGCCAGTACATGCAGTAGGATCAAAAACCCTTTGCCATTGTTCTTGAGTTCTCAGTAGTCCTCATTGTCCACTATGTTCAGCGAGTCTGGTTTTATCCCATGCTTTTTCAGACCCAGGCCAGCAGGTATAAGATGGTATCTTAAAGTTGTCTTGATTTGCATTTCCCTGATCGCTAAGGAAGTTGAGCATGACCTTAAGTGTCTTTTGGCCATTTGAACTTCCTCTGTTGAGAGTTCTCTGTTCAGCTCAGTGCCCCATTTTATAATTGGGTTGATTAGCCTTTTACGGTCTAGTTTCTTGTGTTTTTTATATATTTTGGAGATCAGACCTTTGTCAGTTGCGGGGTTGGTGAAGATCTTCTCCCAGTAAGTGGGTTGCCTTTTTGTCTTAGTGACAGTGTCCTTTGCTTTACAGAAGCTTCTCAGTCTCAGGAGGTCCCATTTATTCAATGAGGCCCTTAATGTCTGTGCTGCTGGGATTGTACCTAGGAAGCGATCTCCTGTGCCCATCTGTTGTAGGGTACTTCCCACTTTCTCTTCTATCAGGTTCAGTGTGTTCGGACTGATATTGAGATCCTTAATCCATTTGGACTTGATTTTTGTGCATGGTGATAGATATGGGTCTATTTTCATTCTTCTGCAGATTGACATCCAGTTTTGCCAGCACAATTTGTTGAAGATGCTCTCTTTTTTCCATTGTATACTTTTAGCTCCTTTATCGAAAATCAGGTGTTCATAGGTTTGTGGGTTAAAGTCAGGGTCTTCTATTCGATTCATTGGTCGACTTCTCTGTTTTTATGCCAATACCAAGCTGTTTTCAATACTGTAGCTCTGTAATAGAGTTTGAAGTCAGGGATGGTAATGCCTCCGGACAATCCTTTATTGTATAAGATTGTTTTGGCTATCCTGGGTTTTTGTTTTTCCATATAAAGTTGAGTATTGTCTTCTCCAGATCTGTGAAGAATTTTGATGGAACAACCCAGTCTTATAGAATCATTTTCTTAATTGAGATTCTATCCCCTCCAGGGACTCTAGCTTGTATCAAGTTGACATAAAACTAGCCAGAACTACTGATTTTGTAAACATTGTGTTCTTCTGGATCCTTCCCTAACTTCTCATGTGTGTAATAAACACTTTGCACAAATCAACTATTTATTGTCTATTTATTTTGAATCAGATTATTTCCCTAAATAAGTAAAAACAGTAAACTCACAGTAGTTTACTTCAGAAAAATACCAAAAAAGATAACACATACTTTTTTTTCCTTCTTGTTTTTTAAAAATAAGAACCAAAAAGATACTGATAACTGGTCAAACCAAATTTTGGGTCTCAATGCAATATTGTATTTGCCTAAATGAGGAGGTGATTATTTAATTGAATTTTAATCACATTTTCTTCCTTTGCGGAGCATTTTCAAGTCATTAGCATGTGACAACCAGGATTGGTCCATTACTCTCTGGTCCTGGAAAAGAGATTTGAAAACCTAGCAGCAGGCAAGCCAAGGTTGTTAAAATCATCATTTCCCTAAAGGATGTCAGAAGTCCTCACAGGAACTATTTACAAGGAAAATCTGTTTTCTCTCTGGAATTTACAGATTTTATTTGTCTATTTTTCTCTTCTTATATTTCTACTCTTGCCCTATCCCACGTGGCAAGAACACAGATCCACCTGCCCTTCCACAGAGGTCCCTTTCCAGCAGCTAACTGAAGTCCGCTGTTTTTCACATAAATGCTCTTGCATTAATCTAACTTTGCACGTAAACCATCAGCCATCCTGGGGGTCTTTCTGATTTTTAAGAATCATAAGAATGATTTACTAGATCCAAGTTGTAATTTTTAAGTAGCTATTAGAAGACTGCCATGTTTTTAGCCAAATACTATAACTTAAACAATTTGTTTATGTAGTAAATTCCGTGTCACTTGTCAGTTTCTTTCCCGTTTAACCAACCACTGAACCATTGTTATGTTCTCACTACAGCCTTCCTAGTGCCGTGTCATCTTTTTACCTTGATAATGATTTAGGTTAAAAGACCTACTCATGTTTAATGTTTTTATCATGTACAATTGGTGACTAGTTCACAGTGGTTTGCTAGGAACCCTCAATGTTCAATGAATGGGCAAGTGATATGGAGATATCCAATTCTTTTCTAGGGGACTGTTGCAGGGGAGTGGGCTGCTTGTTCTTCCCTGTTACCCGGCTAACTTAGCCCCGAAATAACCACACAGAAATTGTATTCATTAAATCACTTCTTGGCCCATTAGCTCTAACTTCTTATTGGCTAACTCTTACATATTAAAGTTTAACCCAGCTCCATTAATCTGTGTATCACCACAAAGTCGTGGCCTACCAGCAAAGTTTCAGCACATCTATCTCTGGCGATGGCAGCTCCATGGCATCCTCCAACTCTGCCCTTCTTTCTCCCAGCATTCAGTTCTGTCTTCCCTGCCTACCTAAGTTCTGCCCTATCAACAGGCTAAGGCAGTTTCATTATTCATTAATGCTAATCACAGAGGGGACTACCACATCCGGGGACTCTTAGTCTTGTTAATAAAAAAATTTAAGACTGGCCTTAAAAGGAAACTCAACAATAATTTTAACAGAATTTAAGAGGCAAGCTGGAGATCTCTGCAGCTGCCCTGAAGAGGGAGAGCGAGAAGAGGAAGAGAGAAAGCCATGCCCTATGTGTTAGGCACAGGGGCCAGCAACATGACAGGCAAGTAGCCACATAGTGGGGAAGAGAGCTTTAGTGAGAGAATAAAGCCTAAAGTATTAGGGAAAGCATGCTTGGAAAAGAGATGGAGAAAATAAATGGAAAATTTACCCTATCTGAGTAATTTAGCAAAGTGGGCAGACTTACAGAGCTTTATGCCTCTAGCCCTCTAAGAAACTGAACTACTGATGGGCAAGAAAAGTACATTATCTCATTAAAAGTCTAGTTATTCCTCCCATCTCTTTAGCACAGCTTAAGGTGAGCCCACCATCCTAGAGGTGGGTTCCTCCATCAAGCAATTAAACCTACACAATGAGATTAACTCTTAAGGGACAGGACAAGAGTTTATCTTCACCTAGACATTCTTTATACAGCACAACTTCATGAACAAACATTTATCAGTATCTTACTTGAGCCAAAAAAACAAATTCCCAGAATAAAGCTATGAGTACACAACTAAATGATGGATGGACTAAAAGCTCAATGAACAAGGACAGGTTTGGATGTCACAGTTTAAGAGACCAAATTAGAGTTTATCTTGGTGATCTTTAGCCTACCAAATAGCCATTCCGTGCCCACCTGTGTTAGACCTAGCAGCCTGATAACCAGATAAAAACCTGAGCAACGTGTTGACTTAAGAAAGCCCTGTGCCCCACCAATGGGAAGGCTGCAAATGATGCCAGTTTCTGGAGTGCCCACCAATGTATTTTAAACTCATGTTGATTTATGACATTTTTTCTGTTCTGCTACCATTAAATGTCAGAAATTCCTTCCACGTTAGAGCCTGGAACCTGGGGTGACCTAAGTCTGTCTTGTCAGGCCACAGTCATCCTTGGCTCTAGAATAAACTGTCCCTATTCCCTTCGAGGCGAGAGGTGTGCATTTTGCGTCAACAAAGCCCAAAGTATGCCAAGGAGAATTGGTCATTGGAAAGAAAGAATCAGAGACGTTTGAATTGAACAGATCATTATGATTTTGTTTTTCTACAAAACATTTCATTTATTTTTTTTATCTTTAAAATTTATTGTTCTTACTTTTAGTTTTTGTGAGACAAGAGAGTCTCACTCTGTCACCCAGACTTACAATTCTCAGTCTCCCAAGTGTTGAGTGCTATTCTTATGGGTGCGTGCCCTGCTGACTTCACATTGTTTAACTTGCAAATTTTTCAATTTTCCTCTGAACACTAGTAAACAGTACCCTTAAGACATTACCCCAGGAGGATGTGGGGTGGGGGGGAACTCTGAAGTCAAAGATGATATCAACCCTGTTGGAGAGGCACCCCAAGGTGAGCTTCAGAGGTCTTTAGGAATACAGGATGGCATTTGAATGTTAGTGCAGGCCATAGCAGAGCAAACAGTGTCGAAGCTAACCACTCAAGGTAGTGAGAAGGACAAAGCTGAGATTTGGAAGGGATATTTTCCAAGGAAGCAGATAAAGATGGAGGGCAGACAGTGACTGATTGAGGCAAGACTACATGAAGCTAGGGTAGAAAATGGGAAAGAAATAAAGTAAGGTGAGTGAACCAGACTGGGGAGGGGAGTTTATGAACCATGCAAAGGAATCTGCTGCATCTTCTGGCCAATGGAGGCCTTGGAAGCCTTAAATCAGGGTGAGAGAGCCAATTCTCACTGGAGAAAGCTCACTCTGGCTGCCATTTGGTAAACAGATTAATGGGAACATGAGTTCACAGAAAACTCCCTATGCTGTTTTCCTTTATTCATTCAAATACCATGCCTTCACACACACACACACACACACACACACACACACACACCACACACCACACCACACCACACCACACACCACAACAGCCCTACGAGGCCCCCTCCCATAGAGTTTCCCTTTTCTTGTACAAGTTATGTAAGCCATATCCATTTCAATCATTGCTGGACCTTCTTTCAGTCTACCTGAAACATTTTTTTTAATACAGAAAATCATGATGGATTTATTTACATATTCTGCATCCACTTTGTTTTCTTCATATCACAGCCTTGTATCTGAAGCTCATCCTTCATATAAGAACAAAAATCAGTTAATTAAGTCCCTGTCTCTACCCGTGCATGTAACTGTTAACCTTTAGAGTATAATCATGTTCTTTAGGATTTATATCATGTAAGTGGGATGATACACACTGTCACCGACGCTGCTTTTTCTGCTGGAAAGCTCTCTGTGAACTTCATGTCTCATTCCCAGTGGACATGTAATAGTCATATGATTGTGTCTTATTTTAGTACATCCCTATTAGAAAAATCTGCTTTTAATTTAATTAAGAGGTTTCTACAGAGTGTTTGAATTCTGGCTTTACAAAATTAGGATGACATTTCCCAGGCTGATATCTCTCTCTCTCTCTCTCTCTCTCTCTCTCTCTCTCTCTCTCTCTCTCTCTCTCTCT
>NC_022010.1:35642135-35662605 GCF_000317375.1 Microtus ochrogaster | reverse complement strand
TGTGTGTGTGTGTGTGTGTGTGTGTGTGTGTGTGTGCCTCAGTGCTCTGGGTTTTCACATTTTTCAGGAACTTGACTAATTAATCAAAATCATGCCAAGAAAGAATCTTCCCCTTGGGAGACTTTCTGTATTAGAAAAATTACTTGCAATAAAATGAAAGGAGGTGCCTAGAGGAAGAGGATCTTGATTAAACACATTTTTAGAATAAATCAAAATGGGAGGTTTATGTAGTATAAATAAAAAACAGATGTATCACTCTAGAATGTCTTCAAGAGTATTTTTATCTGGCTTTTTCCCTTCATTCTGAGAGATTATAAAGGAAAACAGATATTTTAGCTTTTGTCTGCACCTTCTCCCCATCCTTCTGTCACATTGTAATGGTTCTACCAAAGTCATTTGAGGAGGAAGGACTCTAAAGTAAGAATATGAGTGATAGATACAATGGAATCTTATTAAATCATAAAGAAAAACAAAAGTATGTCACTTCTAGGAAAATTGTTCTAACTAGAGATTGTCATATTAAGTGAATTAAGTCAGTCTCCAAAGACAAATACCCCAGGTTCTTTCTCATTTGTAATTTTTAGACTTACATTGGTAATATCAAGTATGTATAAGACATGAAAGTAGAAATGAAAGTCAATTGAGAACAAAAAATGGCTAACTGGAGGGAGAAAGAGGAAGAAGGGAAAGGTGGGAGAACATGTTCCAAGCACATTATATACTTGTACGAAGTCTTGAGAAAATGCAGTACTATATTTAATGGATATATGTCACCAAAAAAATCAGCACAACGTAAGATCACTGCCAGCTTTGTCATTGATCATATCATTGGAAGAATACAGCATACAGATTTCAGACGGAGTTCTGGTGCAAGACAGCATTATTTAAAGTCAGATTCAATTGTATATTGTTTTAATCTTCTCAACTGCAAAAGAAGTTGTTGATGCAAGCCTCGCTATTAGTGCTCGCTTTAAGCATAACTCATTGTTTCTGAAGCTCTCCATATCAAAATACACACATCGCATGGCTGAAACGACAACCTCATTCCTCACAAGTGTAGAGGTAGAAGTCTGCCACCAGGGTATTAGGAGTGGCTTTTCGCCCAAGGCTTCTCAGTGGCTCACAGGCACAGGCATCTTTATTGCATCCAGACTTGGTCTTTCTTGGGTTTATGGACCTCTGTGGCAACTCTGTGCCTTGATCTCCTCTTCTTGTACAAATACTAGACAGATAATGTTAAGACCCACTACAATGTCTTTATTAGAACATATTCTCCTCTGAAAAAGTCCCATCTCCTATCACAATTACATTCTTTTTGCTCAGGTGTTAAGAATTCTTTAAATTACATTTTTTTTTACTCTTAAGAATTTCATATATCTATACAATGAAATGTGATCATATCTGTCCCCCATGCCCTCCCATTTTTTTATATCTTTGTCCCCCAACACCCTCTCTTATAACCCATTAAGTCCCATTAGTGCCTATACGTGCAAGGGTAAAGGAACCATTCACTGGAGCATGGGAAATCTATCAGTGGTCACATGCTTAGAAAAGGCATGTATGTGTCGTGGCATGCCTTGATGTGAGTTTGAGACTAGGGAACAGCTTGAGGGAATAGTTTCTCTCCTTCTTCTATGGGGCCCCAGGGATGACCTGTACATTGGGCCATCAGTTTTGGTGGCAAGGGCCCTTACCTGAATTCTGTAAGTACAACCACATTCTCCAGGATAAGATTTAGGGTATCATTGTATGCATTCAGGGAAGGACTCACTTTATTTTGTAACACATAATAATATATAAATGTTTATTTCAGGTCTTGGGCATAGTAATTGTTTGGTGATAGGAGACGAATAGCACTTGGCCTCTGATTTTTATTCTTTTTCTTTCATTTGATACAGCAATACATGATCCATCTATATATGACAGTGCCATGAGATAACATCCATTGATGTTCTCTGTAAAGGTAATTGGTAGGAAACTGTTTTTATATATACCTATATAAATGCATATGTATCTTTAACAATATGTGCATTGTACTGAGGAAGTTGGCATTAGCTTCTATCCATTAAAGCTGATTTGGAAGGTAGGATTTGTGTGCTTCTTGACCTTTGCATGCTTGAAAGATCACAGGCACCCTCATTTCCTACCACAGGAAGATGAAAAGTTAGGCACTGGCAGCCGTCCAGTCTTCCGGACAGTAAGGCTCAGTGAAAGTGTCACGGAATTACCCCTCTTCACTCCCTTAAGAACAGACAGCGGAGAGTCCCTACTGGCTGTAGAAGTGCCTGCTTGAAAGAACAATGGTTGCTCAGACCATTTGTGTTAGTTCCCCATGGTCGTCTGGGCAGGAGGAGATGAAGTGGCAACTGGCAGATGAAACTACTCATTTTAGTGTCTTGGCTGAAGGTTTCTAGTTTAAAATTGGATGTGACAGTCCTGTCCTTAAAATGTAAATTCTCCCTTTCTCTTTCTTTCTTTTTTTAGGATTTTTTCTTTAATTGAAGATAGATTCTTTTCTCATACAATGCATCCTAATTATAGTTTCCCCTTCCTCTTCTCCTCCCAGTTCTTCCACACCTCCCCTCCCCTCTAGATTCATTCCCTTACTCTCTCTCATGTGCTCAGAGGGGAGGGCTTTGATAGAAACCTCCAACTTAGACTCTTTCTCCACATAATGTGTGCCTGTGGACATTATGTGGACATCTGTTCCCATCTGCTGCTGGAGGAAGCCTCTCTGACTGGATAAATCACTGGTCTATGAATATATTAGAATATGATTAGTAAGCAGTTTGGCTATTTATTTATTAATGAGCAATGTTTAATTTTACCCTAGGTTTCTGAGCTATCAAGTCTCTGGTTCTTGGTTACCCAAGCAGGGTCAAATACGAGTTCCTTCTCATGGACTGAAGGTCAAATCAGGCATTGGTTGGCTACTGCCACAAGTTTTCTGCCATCATTGCCCTAGAATATTTTTAAGGCAGGACAGATTTTAGGTCAAAGGTTTTGTGGCTGGGTTGCTGTTCCACATTTCCCCTTTGGTACCCTGCAGAGCACCTTCCCCAAAACATACTAGAGCAAAAGATACTAGAACGTAGGGGTGAGGATGTCATGTAGGCACCGGCTTGACTTTCTCATGTTCAATGAGTCCTGCGAATGGTGTCCTCAGCAATAGGGCCCTGCCGTCAGTTTCCATGGGACAACCTTTTGTCTTAGCAGCAGTCTGGGTTGCTGGGGCTTTCCATGGGACCCCCTTGGCCAACAACTCAATGGAAAATACCCTTGTCCTGCCACTGGAAGCCTCACCTCTCTACAAGATATGGCCAGGTGTGAGTCCATATCTGCCATATTTTCAGTCCTCATTAAGCTCACATTCACAGTCTTCAGAACGTTTCTCTTGCATTAGGTTTCCACACCACCCCAAATGCCCACCAGTTCCTGGCTTCACTCCCCACACTCTCTCCCTCAACCGCATTTCTGCCCACTTGTTTCTCCCACTCCTGTCCCACCTGCCCCCGGCACACCTGTGAGATCTCTTCTATTTCCCCACACAGGGAGTTCTCTGAATCCCCTCTAGAATCCCCCTCCTTGCCTAACCTCTCTGTGTCTACAGATTATAGCTTGTCTATCATTTATTTAATGGCTAATATCCACTTCTAAGTGAAAACATACTGTATTTATCTTTCATGGTCTGGGTTACTCCACAGGATGATTTTTTTTTTTTTTTTTTCCTTTTGCTTGCAATTTTCTTGCGCCTTTTTTTTTAACAGCTGAGCAATACTTCTTTGTGTAAATTAACCACATTTTGTTAATCCATTTATTGGTTGAGGGATATCTAGGTTGTTTCCAGTTTCTGGCTATAATGAGTAAAGTCCAATGAACGTGGTTGAGCAAGTGTCTTTGTGGCAGGATGGGACGTGCTTTGAGTATATGTCTAAGAGTGGTATAGCTGGGGCTTGAAGTAGAGACCATATTTATTTTCATAGTGGCTGTACAAGTTTACACCCCACCAGCAATGTAGGAGTGCTCCCCTTGGTTCACATTCTTGTCAGCATGAGCTATCATTTATGTTATTGATGTTAGCTATTCTGACAGGTATAAGATGGAATCTCAAAGTACCTTTGATCTGCATGTCTCTGGTGTCTAAGAATGCTGAATATTTCTTTAAAGGTTTCTCAGTCATTTAAGAATTCCTCTGTTGAGAATTCTCTGTTTGGATGTGTTAATGGAGTCCTGCCAGGTTCCTATAGTCGTTTAGTCCCAAATAAACATACAAAGTCTACATTAAATGTAAATTGGTTGGTCTATTAGCTCAGGCTTCTTATTAACTAATTCTTATAACTTATATTAGCCCCTAATTCTTGTCTGTGTTAGCCATGTGGCTTGGTCCCTTTTTCTGCAAGGCAGTCACATCTTGCTTGCTCTGTGGCTGGGTCACAGCAGCTAACTGAGCATTCCTCTCCCAGAATTCTCATTGCCCCACTTCTACTTCCTGCCTGGCTACTGGCCAATCAGCATTTTATTAAAATACGACTGACAGAGTACAAACAACAGCAGATATGTACCCCCATTTTAAATTATGTTCTTTTTTTGATATCTCATTTCTTGACTACTTTATATATTTTGGATATTAGTCCTATATCGGATGTTTGGATGGTAAAGATTTTTTCCCACTTTGTAGGATGCCATTTTCTCCTATTGATGATGTTCTTTTTTTTAAAGAAACCTTTTAATTTCATGAAGTCCCATTTATTGGTGCCTACAATATTGGTGTCCAGAAGGTTGTCTCCTGTGCCAATGATTTCAAAGGTATTCACCACTTCCTCATCAATCAGGTTCAGTGTATCTGATTTTATGTTGAAATATTTGATCTACTTGTACTCAAGTTTTGTACAGGGTGATAAACATGGATCTACTTGAATTCTTCTACATGCAGGCATCCATTTTGCCCTACATTATTTTGTTGAAGATGCTGTCTTTTTTATGGTGCTTATTCCTGGCTTCTTTATCAAAAACTAGGTGTTCATAGATTGGGTATTCAGTTCAATTCTATTGATCAACATATCTATCTATGTTCATGCCAATACCATGTGGTTTTTATTAGCTCAGCTCTGTAGTACACCTTGAAATCAGGGATGGTGGACCTTTCAGCAGTTCTTTTGTTGTTCAAGATTGTTTTACCTGTTTTTGTTGTTGTTTCCATATGAAGTTGAGTATTGTCCTCAAGTTCTGTAAAGAATTGTATTGGAATTTCGATGGGGATTTCACTGAATCTCTAAACTGCTTTTGGTAGGATGACCATTTCAACTGTGTAAACCCTGCTGATCCATGAGCACGGGAGATTTTTACATCTTCTGATATCTTCTTCCGTTTCTTCATTATCTTAAGTTTTAATTATATATAGCATTTATTTTCTTGGTTGGAGTTATCCCAAGATATTTTGTGGCTATTGTAATTGGTGTTGTTTTCCCTGACTGCTTTCTCAGTCTTTTTATTTGTGTATAGGAGGGATATTGATTTTTTTTGTTAATCTTGTATTCAGCCACTTTGCTGAAAGTGTTTATCAGATATAGGAGGTGCCTGATGGAATTTTTAGGGATATATATATATATATATATTATCATATATTCTGCAAATAATGATACTTTGACTTCTTCCTTTCCAATTTATATTCCCTTTTATCTACTTCAGTTGTCTCACTGCACTAACTAAAACTTCAAGTAGTAGTGGAATAGGTATAGAGAGTGTGGACAACATTGTGTTGTTCCTGAGTTTATGAAATTGCTTCAAGTTTCTTTCCATTAAGTTTTTTGTTGTTTGTAGGCTTGCTGCAATTTACCTTTATTTTGTTTAGGTATGCCCCTTCTATTATTAATCTCTCTAGGATTTTTATCATGAAGGGAATTGAATTTTGTCAAAGGTCTTTTCTGTATGTAATAAAATGATCACATGTGTTTGTCTTTTAGTTTGTTTATACCGAGGATTACAGTTACTGATTTTTGTATATTGAACCACTCTTGCGTCTCTGAGATGAAGTTTATTTGATCATGTTGGATGATATTTTGATGTGTTCTTGGATTCAGTTTGCAAGTATTTTATTGAGTATTTTTGTATCTTTTTTTTTTTAAAGGGAAATTGATCTGTAATTATCTTTGTTGAGTCTTTATGTGGTTTGGGTATTAGGGTAACTATGATCTCATCAAATGAATTGAGCAGAGTTTCTTCCGTTTCTATTTTGTGTACTAATTTGAGGAGTATTGTATAACTCTTCATTGAGTAGACTAGTAGAATTCTGTGCTAAAACCTACTGATCTTGTTTATGTTTTTGTTTTGGTTTGGTTGTGGGGAGAGGGAGACATTTAATGACTGCTTCTATTTTTTTAGAGGTTATATTTTTACTTAAATTGTTTTTCTCATCTTGATTTAACTTTGGTAAGTGATGCCTTCTGAGAAAATTATCCATTTCTTTTGGATTATTATAATACAAATACACATGCATTGCTCTTAGGTCAGAGGCATGGAAGAGTACATAATTTAAAATCATAGCCAGGCATTCTTTAGGTTATAAAACTTGATGGCAAGGAAGTAAAATGATCTAAGGCAAGTATGATTGGATTGCTACATTTTTCTCTTACAGGAAGGTTAAACAAACAGGCTGAGTATAGAGTGGGATGTCAGTCTTAAGTCTTCAGTGATCTCAAGATGTATTATTAACCTTGGCTTGGAGTTCAGGCGGAAGTTCCAATCTCTTGCCTAGGATTTCCAAAGCAATCAGCATTTATAACCTAAATAGTGCATAGCTGTAATTTTATATTACGTCCTCTTCCATGCCCCTGAACCAACAGTCGTGTGTGTGTGTGTGTGTGTGTGTGTGTGTGTGTGTGTGTTTGTAAATGTAGGAGAATTTTGTTTTTCTTGTAATGAATTGCCACACAATCCTACCCACCCAGCTGCAGCACATAACCTTTCTTAAATGTCGACCAGTTTGGATTCAAAGACAAAGTTGAGACTGAACCTCAAACATCTGCAAATGCATAGCCAACAGCATTGTGTGCAAAGTAGAAACTCTGCAGGGGCAAAATTTTCCTAGCAAAAGCCCAGCATTCATCAGCTAACCTCTACCACAGTGTCACATTGCAAGGGAGTGGGGGGAGGGAAGCAATGTCAACCCACAGTGTATACAAACTCAGAAACCTTAAGGTATTTTTTAACTACTGAATATAATTTCACAGTCTGCTTGATATGATTTTTTTTCCTGGCTTCTTTTTTTTTTTTTTAACAAATTCAAACCAGCCTCTTAATTTGAGCACTCCCTTAGTCCTTTTCTATAGACATTTGCAACCACTTTGCAAATTTAATTTGGCTTATTCTCGGTGGTATATGGAAAGCTTCACTTTGGCTTATTCTGACTGTCATTAGTTCTTAAGGGATATATTTTAGGTTTACCTTTTTAACATATTCATTGGTTTAAAGCAGTAGATAGCTCATCTTCCTGATGATAAAGATGGTTTGGCCATTTTGTCTTCGATGTCATGGCATACTACAAAAAACAGTGACTTTGGAATCAGAAGAAAGAAGATGTGGGTTCCAGCTCCTCTGTCAGGTGGATAGACTGTAGGGCTCTTCTCACTCAGATCTTCGGTTGTCTTTGTCGCATAAGCATAGATGGGGTTGAGGTGTTGAACAGGATGGTTGTCAAGGGACACTGGACTGCATCTTAGTATTCTGGTATCAGTTTGGCGACAGTTTTATAATGAAAGTCATCCTTTAAAGTTAGTGACATTGATCTTAGTCAAATAGAGTCTCAGAAACTTGATTAGCCTTTTGAGTTACTCTGTAGTGAACAGAAGCTTTTGGTTAAAAGAGTTAGGAAAATGTGGAAGGCATTCTTCCCCTTATTCATATAGTATAGCAATACAATGAAGACTCCAGATACCCTGCCCTAAGGAAAGATGCTCCTTTTGCAAGTTTATCTTACACTTTAATATAAATGATAAAATATTTTTGCAGGTCTTTAATCACCCGGGGGCAGGGGGGTGCATACTTAGCAAGCTAAGAGCTCTCGTAAGTGTAAGTCTCTAGTCATTTTTACTTCCTGGGTCATACTGTCACGTGATGATTGCCCATGAGATCCTCGGCTCAGAAGATTTTCTTTCTGCCTTCCTTTGGTACAAAAACCTCGAGTATGTCTCAAGTGAATACTTGCTGGTACTCCGTTGACCAGATAGAAGTTAAAAGTTCTTCACTGCTAAGAGAAAACACTTCTTTGAATGTCTCCATGTTGCATCAAACATAACCTTACTCAAAACGAATGATGATTTCTCCAACCCACAAACAGCTGTGCACCCACACAAAACTCTTCTAACGTCTTTGCTGTTTCCAGCCTATTCCTGGTCTATTACCTTTGATATTTTCAAACGACCTTTAATTTTATGTTTCTCTTGGCTAACCTGCTGTTTTATTTTTTCAAAGGGGGGTTTCCAATTGTTTTCGTGAGACTCTGAACTCTTCTTCAAACTTTTTCTTTTCCCAGTTAATCCTGATAGCCAGGCTCTTCCCACAACTCAGAGTATCATCAAGTTAACCAGACAGCTCCAGTCTCGCTCCCTTGATGAAGCTGTCCATAGCCAGCACTGATATTAGTTTATAGTCTTCAAAGCCTTTAAAAAAAATGACACAGGAGCACACTTGCTCCCGTTTATACATAGACACATGCATAGACCAATCACCTCCCCTTTTCCAGGAGTGAAACTTCAGATCTTAGCTTTTTGTGTATTGCTTCCCATTATCTAATTCTATTCAACTGTGCTTCTATTTTGTCAACACATAAGCATCACTCCTATTGCTCCTTTTCTTGTTCTGCAGCCCATGTACTCCCATGATTTCTGTTCTTTAAGACCCGCAATCCATCCTGCTTTCCAGGATGCCTTTCCATCTAAGTAACTGTGCCTTGACATTTCTGTCTATAGCAATGTTGCTTACTAACTATTCATGCTGCCACCGATCCGGAACAAATTTAGTCCTTCCTTCCTTCCTTCCTTCCTTCCTTCCTTCCTTCCTTCCTTCCTTCCTTCCTTCCTTCCTTCTCCTTCTCCTCTTTCTTTGTTTCTTTGTTTCTTTCTTTGTTTCTTTCTTTCTTTCTTTCTTTCTTTCTTTCTACATAAATGTAGGCATCTATGTGTGCACAGGTTCATGTGCACATGTGTGGATGTGTGTGCAAAAGCCCAAGATTAACCTTGGATATATATCTGTCTGTCTATCTGTCTATCCATATTTTGAGACAGGGTTTTGCTGTGTAGCTCTAATTGTCCTGCAACTCAGTCTGTAGACTAGAATAGCCTTGAACTAGGAGAGCCACATGCCTCTGCCTCCCAAGTGTTGGAATCAAAGGCATGTGCCACCCCTACCTGCCTGAATGTCTTTCTTAATAACTCTTCATTTTACAGATTTGAAGTTTCTACTTACACTCAAAATTCACCAATTGAACCTAGTCAAACTGCTCCCTTACCCCTAGGATCCATTTCTCTGCCTCTTGGGTGATGTGATTAGAGGTGAGAGTGCTGGGATCTAAGCTTCAATATGAAACTCTTGAACGGTAAACACTTTTTCTATGGAGCCATCTCCCTAGCCCAAGAGCCTTTCTTCTGGCTATTGGCAAACTATATATTATCGATGGGATTGTATTTAATAAAAGACAAAGACCATTGTCATTGCTTAAAAAAAAAGAAAAAAAAGAAAATTTTGTCAGTGGGCTCTTGTACTTGAACATTGGGTGCCCAGTTGGTGGTGCTGTTTGCGGAGGCTTTGGAACATTTAGGATGCTCAGCCTTGCCGGAGAAAGTACTCACTTTAGCTGGGCTTTGTAGTTTTGTAGCCCCATCTTACTTGTTGCCTGTCTTCTTCCCTTGTGTTGGGAAATTACAACCCCTTGGCTTCCTGCTCTTGCTGCCTGCTGCCATGCCTTCCTGGCCATGATGGACTTTCTCTCTTTAATAGTAAACCAAATTAACTGTTTCTCTTATTTTAAGTCACTTTTGGTCATGACATTTTATGGCAGTATTAAATAGTAACTTAAACAACCATGCCATATTTCTTTTATGTTCCTCAAAAGTGTTTATATGCAAAAGAACCACCAAAGTTCTTTTACTGAGAAACATCTCGCTCCATGGATGAAATTTTTACTAACTCACCTTGAGTTTGAGAGAATAGCATGTCAAATCCCAAATATGTGTTTGTGAGTGGATATTTTAGTTAATATTTTAACCCCGCCACACACATATTTTTATTTTGTGTGTATGTGGGGATAGCGGGCTGTGGGGATTTTGCCATGGCATGTGTGCATGTGGAAGTCAGAGACCAACTTTTTAATGCTGATTCTTTCCTTCCATGTATCTTCAAGGGATCAAACAGGTTTTCAGGATCCATGGCTGAGGCCTTTGCCACTCAAAGATGAAGATCCCGATTACCGTCCTGCTACTGATTTTCTGGACAAATCTTTTACTACCTTATAGTGGAGCAATGGGGACTATATGTTTGAAAATGTTTTTAGGTAAATTTCCCTGGTCTTATTGGAAGTGAGTGTTTGTAAGACTAGTGACAGGATTAACATTAACCGACATGTTTAGACCATAATTATATTTTATAAAATTTAACATTCCCAGAAGTTCAGACAATCTGCCATTTTCTTTCTAATAGATGCTGTTGGCTGAAGTACAGAGAATCCTTGTATTGATATATAACCTGTGGATATGGTGGGGGCATTTCATTAACTCCTTGTGGCTAGATACTTGGAAAGCAGCAGTTGTGAAAGGTCAGGGGTATATATGAAACAATGAGACACTCTGTCATGAACACTGCTTCCTTAGGGAGACCATGTGATCCAGCAGATTTGGAGCACATTCTAGGCAGCTTGACAGGTAAAGTTCTTCAGGACCCTTCGACTCCTTTAGAAGCTTTCTCCAGGAGAGATCTGGAAGTGAACTTCTCATTGGCAGTCAGCCATGGCACATTCCTTCGCATATGCTGAAATGAGTGCATGCCAATAAGTTTTGAGGGCAACCCCCCCATTCTTATCATAGCAAAGGTTTATATATCATAAAAGAATTTGGCGTCTTTGTCTTACCAAAGGGTATGAATAGAAAAAGCTTTTGAATTACTGGTTTGCTTTTCCTGCATTCCCTGGTGAAATGCTTGAGGGAGAACATTAATTTTGCTTTGTGAAATAGGGAGTCTAACATTAGAAATTGTAATGTTGAACTTATTTATATATTCACAAACCTTCAATGTCTTTTCAAGAGATGATGTTGACAAAACATCCCGAGTGTTGTTCTAACATTGTTACAGTGATCAGCAGCCCAGTATTCAACTGGTCATTTGTTTTCCCTGGCTCACAGGCCTCCCTTGCAGTCCCCCAGAGAGTTCCAAATGGTTATGTAAAAAATAGGATAATAACGCCACACTTTGCTTCCTACTTCCCAACCTTCCATTCCTTCTTGCCTACGACTAAGAATTGAGCCTGTCACTGTGTTGTTTCATAGACCGATCCCACTGGCATATTAAAACAAACAAACAAAAACAAATCTTGTTTTGTTTTCAGAATAGTCTCAAGACCAGAAAGGCCAGTACCAACTCTGTATTAAGCTAGTACACTGTTGATTGTCATGGAATATTTCAGAAGCAGGAATCTACAGGTGATTGTTCAACAGATGTAGACACAATCAAATCCCTGTGACGTTGTGCAGTTTCAGGGAAATGGGATATGGATGCTGATAATACAAAGCATGACCCAGAGTGTGCAAGCTAGGAACTCCACAGGAGGTCACCAGAAAATGATAACACACATGTCTGCTTGTCGTCATGAAAAAAACATGTCCACAGCACCATGATCTTTATCCACTGTGCTTCACCTCCTCAGCACAGCTTCCTACTCGGTGCTAAAAGTCCCTATTTATATGATTCAGTGCCCTTCCCCATTGTGATCAGAGACTGTCTTAAGGCTAGGGATTTATCTCTATATTCTTGAGTTTCACATTTCTACTGGAGGACATGCAGTAAATGTCCACTTTTAGCTTCATTGTAATGCGTATTACAAGCTATATCACTATATACAAGGATCGATTATTGTTATCGGCAACTTTGCAACTATATTCTCCCTGCCGCCGTCACGATCAAAGGAGTCCAGTTATGTTATAGTACAGAGGGTTATTACCAGATCACTATTACGTTTTTTAAAAATAAACTAAAGTGAAATTATTTGTACTTTGAAACTGTGGCTCCTGCAGCATTCACAGGACACTGACTGAAGCGTGTTATGAAATGTGCAGTGTATAGTTCCAGAAGAAATTTCCAGAGAGCACTAAAGTTCTGCGTCCAAGAACAGTAGCAGGAAACAAGTGTCAGAGAGGTCTTGGCACCAGCTGTCTGTTCGGTAACCATTAGTCACCCTCTGACACCTCGAGGGAGACTGCTGGACAAACACCACAGGAACCAAGATGCCTGCCTCGTTGCTCATTCCATCTCTGCCCTGGTGTTTAGAACCCAAACTGACAACCTCATACCAAGAAGCCACATAGACTGATTTCACTGTAGCCAAGGATGACTGGTCCACATTCCATCACCAAGACAGATCTGTGCCCAGCTGTCATCCAAATTTTTACTGTTTTTTTTTCTTTTTGTTGTTGTTAGAAAGCTAGACACTTTGCAGATGGCTTGAGTAATGTTGTCCAATTAAGCATGCCCTTAATTTTGACTAATATTCTGGTTTAATTATTTTTTAACATCAAGAGATTTTTTTATTATGCTTCTGGGTGTCTGCATTGCCAGGTAACATGGGTCTCCTTTATGTAAGAATCTCCTAGAAAATGTAGCTGATGGGTGGCATCTGTTTCAATGTGTTCACGGGGTATCACATTTTTGGTGGCGGGTCACCATCAGGGTTTAATGTTAACATGTAAGCTGAGGACATCACCATGTTGTGGGGACCAGCAGGCTTCTATTCATCAAACTCTGCATATTCAATAAAGGAAGGAAAGCACAGACGCGGCTGGCAGAAGAGAGCTCTTTTGACAGCCCATCCCTTTCCAACTCATTCCACAGGGGAAATCTACTCCTCAGAAATCTCCTTCCCCTTCCTCCTCACCAAACAGCGCTTTGAAAGCCATAAATATTTACTCATAACCATGGATACCTTCTTAGCCTAACATTCCGTAAATACAGGGATAATTCATTTTCTACACTAGCATGGACACCTACTTTCTGGGTTACCGTGAGAACTTGAACACCAGGCGTTTCTGAATACTGTACATGGAGATGTAGGAAAGAAACAAGATGTCTAGAAGTTGAAATAATCCCTGCGCCCAAAAGGTTTTTGAGTTTCCTAACTAGAGCAACTCTTTTGATAATTATATTCTGTAATGGAAAATACAAAAACCAAAGAAAAATGCTCTACTTTCAGTTTGCTATACTACAAATTCAATATGTTGTACCTATTGTAAGTGATACAAAGTTTAGTGTTACACTTCCCAGAGTCAAAGCAGAAAAATGGCACAAGTTATCACGTGTTCCCAAGGTATGCTGAAGTTAGTTTTATAAATCTGTCAGGGGAGGCTATGCCTGCTCTGAAGTTTGAAAATAATTCCATATACAGATATTTTTTAAATTATGATAGTAACATGATGTCACTGGGAAATAAAATACTGAGTCATGTCAGACGGTTGCTTTTTATTCTCCAAATATCTGATTCTATTCTACAAGATCTTCAGGGCTCACCTAAAATAAAATGTGATTTACTTATGTAACTTGACTTTTGTGCTTGTTAGACTATAATGTACAAGTTTCGTTTAACTTAATAGCTCCAAGAAATTACTAAATTTTATTTCAAAATTTGTTCTCTCAAAAAAAAGAAAAAAAAATTTGTTTTCTCAAAATTGCTCCTTTAGGTTTTTTTTTTTTCCAGTGTTTTTGAGGTGTCATTTATCTATTTGGTCTGGAAAAGAAAATCAACTGAGGTCAATAACAATTGGAAGTAAATTTGGAGACCAGCAAGTGAAATATTTACCAACAAAAAATTCCGGTGGCATAGTTTATATCTTGTAGGTTCATTCACTATCAGTGGGAATGCTGTGGCTGGAGGGGTGGCTCAGCTGGTAAAATGCTTACTACGGAAAGACAAGGACCTGAGTCTGATCCCAGTTCCCATGTAAACCTTGGACAGATGATGTGGATTGAAACTCCGGTGCTAGGGAGGCAAAGCTAGGCAGAACTCCTGAACTCAGGGCATGGTCAGTGCTCATCCGTAAGCCATGGTCAGTGTGACACCAGTCTCTAAAAAGATAGATAGCAATAGAGAGACACGCGGTGGTGACCTCTGGCCTCCACACATGTGTGCTCACACACACGTGCACACACACATGGCACTCAAACTTGTGCTTCTAACGGTATGCTTGTATTTTTGTTTCCTTTTGTCCTGTCTTGCTCCTGCATTGGAAAGCATTGTTATAAACAGGATGGGTGAAGGAAGAGGAAAAGAAAGGAATGAAGGCCAAAAAGGGAAAAGGCGACTCACCTCAGCTGTCTTTTGCTTATTTGAGGAAAAACCTGAACTGGCCTGAGTTACTCCATGCCTTTCTGACTGTTCTGAAATCCCTTCTCCAGATAGCAGCCTCAGTGGGTTATCGTTTCAAGACGTGTGCAAGATCTTGTTACATCCCTTCTTGAATTTCTTTAAGAGCTAGCTTCCTGTTGCACTTAGCATGGCATTCAGACTTTAGCATAACCTCCCAGCCATCTGGCTCATGGACTCAGCTCTCTCTCTTTCCTCTCTGCTCTGCCCTGTTTTTCAAACACACTTGGCTTTTCCACTTTAGGGCCCGTGTACACTTCACTTTCCTTTCCTGAGGAGATCCTTCTCCTCTCATCCTTATTTCTGGATGCTCTGCTAAGAAGCTGCACTGCTTCATAGAACTCCTCCTCCAGCCAGCATGCGCATGCTCACACCAGCTTCCTTGAGGAATTTATTCATAGGCCTCCTCCTCCAGCCAGCACGCGCATGCTCACACCACTCACCGCTGGTCATTTATACCTTTTAACACTTAGCAAGGGCATAAATTATTTTCATTTTCACGTGAAATTTATCTCCTCCTGGAATCATTTAGAAAGTGGGGTCTTTTTTTTTGCTTCGGGCCACATGGATCTTTTGGTCAACTCTCTTGGTCTGTAATAGTGTGCAAAATAAATGACTGCCAAATACACGTGTGAACGAAGTAAAGAACTTATGCGTGACTGGATCACGATATTTACAAGTAAATTATACAGTGTATGTAAGATCAGCTCATCTGGGCAGATTAGCTTAGCGACGGAGTTAAACTACAAGGCATATACCTTTAACTCTCTAAGTTGTTGAATGGCGTGGTGCGGTATCTGAAGTCTCTCTGCAGCTGGTAGATGGCTCCTGAAGGCTTGTGGGCGTTCCGTGCGTACTTGGCAATGTCTTTAAGACTAGCTGTGGACCCATGTCAGGACTGTATTCCCTCACTAGCCGGGCAGTGTGACTTCCGAATGTTCACAGGGTGCTGATTCCATCAACATTCATTTCTTCTTCCACACAGCATGGCTGCCCCATGCAGCCGGACGTCTAGGCTAGTCTTCCTCATTCTGTAAGATCTGAGGGAAGTGAGCCACTGCTTTCAGAAGGATGCTCTTCCCAACGCTTCCCGCAACCCAGTGGGCCGATCAGAGTTAGATAGCCTCTTCTTGTCAAACCATTTAACTTTCCTCAATTGTTCTTTGATTCACAGTTTATTTTTCTACTTCCCAGAGTGAGCCTCTCAGCTATGGCTTGTTCTGTGTCTTAAAGGAAATCCCACGTGGGGCCTTTAAATGCAGTTTGGGTTTGTGGATAGGTCATTCTTCAGGTAAAATCAGGTGCTTAGACCTTGTTACAATCTCTACCCAATAAATGGCCTTGTATGTAGCATTTGCATAATCACTTGTACTTTTAATACCATATCCCTCTAAAACAAAGTACAAATACATACAGCCTACAATTACTCAGATGGTTGAATTTATAGAGTCTGGCAGACAGCTTTAGTCTCATGAACTGGTTTACAGTAATTCAAAAGTCAGGAGCAGCACATGAAGAAATTTTACGGTTCAGTGTTAGGTTGCAGAATCTCCTTCATATGTACATTTGCAGAACGGTGTGTTCTCTTCTGGGCTGTGTTACAAGGAAAGAAAACAAGCAAACACAGAGACACTACAACAAATCCAAGAAAAGAGCTGGACGGCCACCACTGAGGAACGCGTTATGAGACCCATGTTCATCTGTGATTGTCTGCAGCAGGAACACGAGTTTGCACAGGGACCCCAGAGGTGTCATTGTTACATTCTCATGCAGTTAGCATATCTTAGCTATCCTCACACATAACACCTTTTGGCTGATGTGTTGAAGATACACTTTATTTTTCTCTTTGCATAGGTAATTGTGTATTTAAAACATAGGTGGAATATATGAAGAACAATAAATAAGTTACCGGTTCCTTTCCACAGAAATCCATTCATGTGAATATACTTGACTATCCCAGGGCTGTGTGTGTTAAGTCCCAGTACAGGGGTAAGATGATACTGAAATTCTTTTTCTGTCACAATCGCTCTGAAAAAGTATTTCTTCAGACAGTCTTCAAACTTGACCTCATGGGACAAGTTATATTTCAAAAAGGAAGCAAAAGCAAAAGGACAAATATTCTCTGTATCAGCGGACCCGCCTGAGCCAAGATGGGGTTGGGAGGGAGGGAAGCGAGGGTTATAAACAGCAGTGTTCGTGCCTCAGGCTGCAGGTCCAGGGTGTTGATGCTAATTCATCACTAATAGTTGGTCGTTACTCAGAGGTGGTTTCCATGGAGCACAAGAGTGTACTGCATCCATATACATGTTGCGTTCATGGACCCTCTACATTCTACACTTTGATGATGGGAGCACACCCACAGCATTGAGTTGCTAGATCACTTACAAATTATGCGCTGTTGTTTCTGAAACATTCACACATAAAAGAGCTAATCCATGCGAATCCCAATTAGTCTACTGGGGTTTAGGATGAGCAGAATCTTTGCTCACTATGTGACTAAAGCACAAACATTTAAGTAACTTTTCTACATTCACTTGACCAATAACTTTGGATTTATATGCAATTGAGAACTTGTTCATCTTCTTGGTTCCCATAAAAATATCAGCATGTAGATGCCCAAATATTTTATACTTCTATGTAATAGTGGGTTTTTTTTTTTTTTATTTTTTAAATTAAGAAAATTAGAATTGAACAAGAAAGCAGCTCCAAAGTCAGCCATACGGACGGCAAAAATATTTCTGGGTGTACATCATGACCTAATTTCAGGTAATAGCTAAGAGAAAGAAGTTCCACAGTTAATATGAAAAGGAAATGAACACGTTAATGAGAAAAAGTAAGGACACCAGGACATAAGTTAGGACCGCATATATTTTCTGTGGTGAAAGTTGATTTTTTGTGTATTTCCACAATGCAATGGCTAGGCACCTGTAAATTCACTATTTCTTTGTATTTCTTCTTTTAAAATTGTTTTTATTGAGTTACATATTTTTTTTTGTTCCTCTCCCTTTTCCCCCCTCCTCTTTTACCCTTTCCTGTCGCCCCTAGGCTCCTAATTTACTCAAGAGATTTTATCTTTTTCTACCTCCCACGTAGTTTAGATCCACACATAGCTCTCTTAGAGTCCTCTGAATTGTCTGGGTTCTCTGGAATTGTGAATTGTAGGTGGTTTTTCTTTGCTTTATGTCTAAATGCCACTTATGAATGAGTTCATATTATATTTGTCTTTCTGGGTCTGGGTTACCTCAATATGATGTTTTCTAGATCTATCCATTTGCCCACAAATTTCAAGATGTCATTATTTTTTTCAGCTGTGTAGTACGTCACTGTGTAAATGTACCACATTTTCTTTATCCATTTTTTGGTTGAGGGGCATTTAGGTTGTTTCCAGGTTCTGACTATGAACATAGTTGAGCACGTATCCTTGTGGTATGATTGAGCAGCCTTTGGGTATATACCCAAAACTGATATTGCTGGGTCTTGAGGTAGGTTGTTTTCTAATTTTCTGAGATGATTTCTGAGAAATCATCTAATTTTCTGAAACATCCAAAGTGGCTGTACCACTTTTTACTCCCACCAGCAATGCAGAAGTGTTCCCTTTACCTCACAACCTCTCCAATACAAGTTGTCATCAGTATTTTTTATCTTGGCTATTCTTGCAGGTCTTAGATGGAATCTCAGAGTTGTTTTGATTTGCATTTCTCTGATGGCTAAGGATGTTGAGTATTTCCTTAAGTGTCTTTCAGCCATTTTAGATTCATCTGTTGAGAGGTCCCTGTTTAGGTCTATACCCCATATTTTATTGGATTATGTGATCTTTTGGTGTCCAATTTCTTGAGTTCTTTGTATATTTTGGAGCTCAGACCTCTGTCCAGTGTGTGGTTGATGAATATCTTTTCCCATTCTGTAGGCTGCTGTTTTGTCTTGTTGACCGTGTCCTTTGCTTTACAGAAGCTTTTCAGTTTCAGGAGGTCCCACTTATTAATTGTTTCTCTCAGTGTCTGTGTTACTGGGGTTATATTTAGGAAGTGGTCTCCTATGTCAATGTTTTCAAGTGTACTTTCCACTTTCTCTTCTATTAGGTTCAGTGTGGTTGGTTTTATGTTGAGGTCTTTGACCCATTTGGACTTGAGTTTTGTGCATGGCGACAGATATGGATCTATTTCCATTCTTCTACATGTTGAAATCCAGTTATGCCAGCACTATTTGTTGAATGTGCTTTCTTTTTTCATTTTATGTTTTTTGCTTCTTTGTCAAAAATTAGGTGTTCGTAGGTGTGTGGATTTACATCTGGGTCTTTGATTCAATTCTATTGGTCCTCTTGTCTGTTTTTATGCCAATACCAGGTTGTTTTGCTACGTTTTTAGAGAAAGACTCAATTGAAAAGTTCTATGATGTTAGATGACTTCATATTTATGTATTTGATAACAGTGATTTCATTTCTTCATATCTTATGATAGATCAAACATTCTTTTAGTTATATTATAAAAAATAACCAATATAAATGTTTATATCTCTGGTATGAAGAAAATGCATCTTTATATAGGGATTCTCCTTAATTAGAGCAGAAACCAAAGTGTTTTTTCATTGAGTGTCTTTAATTCCCTTTAGTTAAAAATATCTCTTTATTTCACCATGAAGAGGCTTAGGAATGCTGGCACAATAATGATTCAAAATCCTCACTTTTTATGCTGGAGAGATGGCTCCATGGTTAAGAACATGTACGGCTTTCACAGAAGACCTCAGTTCAGTTTCCAGAACCTTGTCCAGGCTGCTTACTACAGTCTATAATTCCAGCTCCGGGGATCTAGCACCCTTCTTTGGCATCTATGAACACCAACACTGATTTACATGATTAAAAGTAATCCACATTTTTACATTAATAAGTATCCAAGTTACAAAGTTAGCCTTTTTTTCTGCATTGAACTAATTTGCTTCTTTCAGCTTCCTTTTCTTTGCTCTCTAAAGCTAAAGAACTAATATGACAAGGGGGCATTTACTCAGTTCCACCATTTAAAAAGTTACAGGTGTGTGTCTGTGTACGTTTAGGTTTGTCTCTGTGTGTGTGTGTTTCTGTGTATATGTATTTCTCTGTGTGTCGATGTATGTGTGTCTGTGTTCGTGTATGTTTGTGTTTGTGTGTGTGTGTGTGTGTATGTGTGTATGTGTGTGTGTGTTTTATCTGGAATCCTGTCCTAACTACTTCCTTACTTTTAGGCCTTAGAGCGATCACTTTAGTTCTCCAAGCCAAGTTTAGAAAACATTCCCTTGATTGTATCCTTTTCTTCCACAGCTTAACCAGCTGGAAAAGGCCATGGAGGCAGCGCATACCTTCTTCATGGCCAACCCTGAGCACATGGAAATGCAGCAGAACATAGAGGACTACAGAGCGACAGCGGGGGTGGACACCTTCCAGCTGGTAGACAGAGAAGCCAGGCGACATCTGGTGAGTCCTGGGGCCTCCGTCCCTGCCTTGTAAAGCTGACTGCACCTGTTTCGTTGGCTCCAAGCTGAATCGTATAATGGGTTCATATATCAAGTTCAGTCTCAATGTCCACTACCTTTCACACATTTGAAAAACACCTTATGAAATATTGTAACCAGTGGTGAAGCTATATTTGATATTCTATATTAACATTTCAAAAACTAAGAGAAATGAAAATTCTCTTAGAAAAATAAGGCTATGGTAAAGCCTAAAACTCCATGAAGTTATCTGTCTCTTCCATGAAGCGTCAGTTCTTACTTAGGATTTTTTCACGTCATTTTTTTTTTGGTTTTTCGAGACAGGGTTTCTCTGTGGCTTTGGAGCCTGTCCTGGAACTCCCTTTGTAGACCAGGCTGGCCTCTAACTCACAG
>NC_022010.1:35636531-35642003 GCF_000317375.1 Microtus ochrogaster | reverse complement strand
TAAATAATGAATACTGACCACATTTACCCCAGACTATTACCTTCTTCCTCCTACCTTGTATACCCCTCTTCCCTACTTGAGTACCAGCCTCAGTACCCCCTCAGGCTCAGAATTGGATGTCTATGGTAGGTGAGGGTCTGAGGATAAAACTTAACTCAAGTACATGACCTCTGCATCTTCTTTGTTTTTTCGTGCAAGGGGGAAAATGAAGTGAAGGGGGCATGGAGGAGAGGAGGAAGAACAAGAAGAGTAAGGGGAAGAAGAAGGAGAAGAAGGGGAGTAAGGGGAAGAAGTAGAAGTAGTGAGAAGAAGAGGGATAAGAGTAAGGGCTGATTTCCATGAGGTTTTTAGTTTTTCCAGACACAGTTGGAAAATTCCATGGGCAAGGACAGTGACAACATGCATATCAAAAAGGGCAACTAGAACCTGACAAAGCAGTACTCTGAAACAGGTGACCCAACCCAGGCAAGAGGAAGCATTCAAGGGGAAGTATCTGACATTCCAAACCATTAGATAAAGTTACTAGACTTCCTGAATCCTGGACTCACCCATTCTCCTCATCTAATCTCTTTGGTGATAACCAGCTTTGAGGACGCCCAGATTTGTTTGTTAGCAAAGGTAGGGCATGTTGTCTTCCTGCTCAGTGCCTGTCTCCTACAGCAATTTCTATGTGGTCTGTTAGCAGGTAATTTTGTGGGACTGACTCTACATAAATTTTACTGTTAGAACAAAGAGTGACTGCCAAGCTTCAAGGCCACATGGCATGTGGGTAGAAAGGAGCAAGGTCACTCCATCACACTGCTGAGGTGATATGGGAACGATTCCCATTTAGAAGGGAAAAATCATAGCTTCACAAGGTTTTTACAGATATGACAGTGACTTTTCCAAAAGACAAGTGTTCCTGCAGCTCTGCAATGGGTTGCTCCATGTGGACGTGGATGTATACACTTCCGCGGATCTGCCTATTGGTCTGCCAGCTGCGCATTCACTGTATACTCCTGTGGGCTCCAACATACAGATCTCTTTCTCACATTCGTGTTCATGTCCATTTGTCTTGTGACTCTGAGTTTAACTGTGCCAGTCCTCGTGACTAGGGTTTGGAGCTTTCTGTTGGAGGCTGGTGGCAGTGGGTGCACAATTGAAGGTAATTGTTTCCCCATCCCAGAATCCGTCAATAGTCGGGAGTGCATACCTGGCTCCAGTGAGTTTCATTTCCAGTTTCTAAAATGATATGCAGACCGATTTCCAGGGTGGCTGCAGTATCTTACATTCCCACCCACAGTGGATAAGGGTTTCCTTGCCCCGCATCCACCCACCCCAGCCTGTGCTGTTGTTGTTGCTATTTCTAATGACGGTCGTACTGACTAGGGTAAGATGGAACCCTAAAGTAGTTTTATTATGACTTTTCCTGATTTCTTAGAATGTTGAACATGTTTTTCAAGGTTCCCTAGACATTTCTTACTCTGTTTCGTGCTGTAGTTTATTTTTAATGCAGTATTTTGATGATTTCTTTGAAAATGCCATATATCCATACAGTGATTTTGAATCATACTCACCCCTATTCCTTCCATCTAACTCTTTGGATCCATGATCACCTCCCCTACCTTCCTCCTTCATGTCCTCTTCATAAATAAACCAGAAACCAATTACTGCCACCCATATATGCATAGGTATGGGCGCTCACTGGAGCACCTACCTACAAGTGACCACATCTGTAAAGAAAGCTTGCTCTTCCTCCCCCTAGAAGTCATCAACTCTTAATGAATTCTTAGCTAGGGGTGGGGGAACAAGGGTCCTCTCCAATTCATGGTATAATATTCAGTGACTTGACCTTGTGCCGGTCTTGTGTAATCAGTCACCAATACTGTTATTTCATGAGTGTATTGGGCTTATCATGCCTCATACATGACACTACTTCTTCCCATTCCTTCATGATTTCTGTTTCTTGCATTCTTTCTGCCCCCCCCCCATTACTTGATGTTTCTTGAGCTTGGCAGGAAGGAGGTATGATGTAAATAACCTATATGTTGTCAAATGGTGTATTGTTCAATCTCAGTGAATTTCTAAGACTTGGCTAGTTTTCCTTGCTGTTGATATCTAACATTCCATGTGGTCATATAGAATACAGAATGTTATTTCAATTTTCCTGGCTTTGTTGAGGCTTTTGTTTGTATCCTAATATAAGTCCTATTTTGGAAAATGGTCCCTGAGTTGCTGAAAAGAATGTCTACTCTTTAGTACTTAGATCAACGGTTCTCTAGATGTCTGTTAGTTGATACCTTGTCTTGCTGTGTTACTGTGGCTGGTTCAAGTAATCCTCCTGCCTCAGTCATTTTAGTATCTAGGACTATAGATGCCAACGGCCATTCCTGATATTTAACACACTTATTTTTTACCTAGAAGTGAAACCGGCTTGAGTTATTCATAGCTACAGTATTTGTCTCCTACTTTCCAATGTGGAGGATTTCCCTTTGTACCAGAAGTGTACAAATTGGAGTTTGAAAAACCACAGTATTCTTCTTACAATAAAATATCATTCGAAATCACACATGGAAAGGCCTTTCTGTCTCAGCTTTTTCGACCTCACCTTTCTCAATGTGACCTTCCAAATTACTGCCAAGAAGAATGATAGAGAAATATTTCAGAAGGAAGATTTGGTGGACCAAGGTTTGGAAGTGATGGTACCATGCTAACCATGTTTGCTATCCCACATGCCTTCCCTACAGTAGAGAGATTATAGACTGTCCTCATGTGTATGTACAGAAAGAAAGCAAATTGATTGACATTGTCATAGTCCAGTTACGCAACAGGTTCCCTTTCTTTGACATTTACTTGAACCTGTGGAAGTCACAATAGACAGATCAAAAAACCTGTCTGTCATTACCTTCTGTGGCACAAAATTCCACTCTGACCTTCCTAAATGATCCTGATTCTGTGTTCATCCCGCTCTTGACAAACAAGACCGTGTCTGTGTCCTTGCAGGAGAGCTATAATGCAGGAGTTAAACACTATGAGGCCGATGACTTTGAAGCTGCCATCAAGTACTTTGAACAAGCTTTAAGAGAATATTACAATGAAGATATGGAGTGCCGAGCTCTATGTGAGGGGCCTCAGAGATTTGAGGAGTATGAGTATTTAGGGTATAAAGGCGGTCTTTATGAGGCAATTGCAGGTAAAGCTTATTTTTATTCTTTGTTTGCTTACTCTAAAATGCTATGGATATTGTGTAAAAAGTATTCTGACAATATAGTGCTTAATAGTAAAGATTGTAACATGTTAACGATTCTCATGTGTCTATTCCATCCTGCTAATTTTTATAAAGTTTTAAGATTTTTCTTCCAAATTTCTTCTGATGTATTTGTTCATAATTTGTATTTATATATTTCATCAATGTAAAAATAGCAAATACTATGAGTATTTCTTTTCAACATATTTTTTTATTTTATTTTATGCCTAGCAACAAAATGTGGACTTCTCATGTAAGTACATGTGGACTCACTTTGCTGTATGTAATGGCTAGATAACACCCATGATACAGGACCATCATCATTTTTAAACATTAGTCTTTACTGAGGACTAGTGAGAGTGTAAGTAATATAGCAATGACTCCTTTGATACAGTCTTGTACAATTCATTGGCAGATTATACCTGAGTATGTAGTTTAAAAGAATAGGTAATGTGTGATAGTCAAGCCTTTTACTGGAAGAAGTGAGTTCTCTGTATATACCCTATTTGAAGATAAAGAGTTTGGATTAACAATATAAGTGTAAAAACACAACTGTCAGGAGAAACTTTCAGTGTGTTTATATAATACAATAGAGGTGGAGAGCTTTTGTATGGAACAAAAATCAAGAGAAAGTGGAGACCATAATCTACATAGAATACCTATAAAATTAAATTGATTACAAGGACAAGTAACCAGTATCTCAAATAACTTATAGACAAAATTTTAATACCTTTCATAGTAAAGTGAGGTTATAAATCATTATTAGTAGTAATTTATCTATCAATTGGTAGTAGTATCAATTGCCAATGCTTCTTTAGCAATTATAACATAAAATGCACCCATCCTTTTTTTGTGTGTGTAATACTGAGGATTGAACTTACAGTATCATGTATGGTAGGCAACCACTGTGTTGCTGTGCTATAACTTAGTAATAATTTATCTGTCAATTGGTAGTAGTATCAATTGCCAATGTTTCTTTAGCAATTATAACATAAAATGCACCCATCCTCTTTTTTTGTGTGTAATACTGAGGATTGAACTTACAGTATCATACATGGTAGGCAAACACTGTGTTGCTGTGCTATAACTTTATCCATCCTTTTATATTTTTTGTCATGGAATTCTAGTATAAGTTCCCAGGCTAGTCTTGAACTCTCCCTTGATGGAGGAAGGTCATTGGTTAATTAAATAAAGAAGCTGCTTGCCCTGATAGGTTAAAACATAGGCGGGAGGAGTAAACAGAACAGAATGCTGGGAGGAAGAGGAAATGAGCTAAGACTCGACAGCTCTGCTCTCTGGAGCAGAGATGCCTTGCTCCCGGCTCCCAAGCAGACACATGTGATGAAGCTCCCACCCAGGATGGACGTAGGTTAGAATCTTCCGGGTAAGACCAGTGCTCACTAAGACCGGTGCTCACAGATTATTAGAGATGGGTTGATTGGGATATCAGAATTAGCCAGTACGGGCTAGAGCTAATGGGCCAAGCAGTGTTTAAAAGAATACAGTGTCCGTGTAATTATTTTGGGGCATAAGCTAGCCAAGCGTCTTGGGTACTGGGGACACAGCCCCACCACTCCTATTACTCCTATTACAACACTCCCTAGCTAGCAGGCATTGATTCTGTAATTCTTCCATCTCAGATGCCCAAGTACCAGCCCACAAGACCATAGGTCTATGTTTACATCTCTAGTCAGTGAAATGGAAATCTAGAGGCCCTAGGGTTATGGGGATTGTAGAGAAAGTAGAGGTTCCTGGAGGGACCTTATGTGACCTTAGCTTTATGCCTCTGGGTGTGTACTCAATCAGTTGGGTCAGTTTGCCACAAGAAATAGAGGCAAGCATACAGGTAGGTACAGTGGGCCACTTTGCTGTGACTGTGTTTTAGGGGCTGGCATGGGGAAGGCTTGAGGAGGCCCCTGTATATATAAAGCACAATGTTTACGATGAATGTTACAGTTAGCACAAAAATATCAGATGCCACTTGTTGGGCGGAAGGGGCAGGTACAATTCTAGTCTTGGATCTTGGTTTTAATATTCTATTTTTCATTTTATTTTTGACAGTTCCATGAATTTATACAGTGATTTTTAGTCATTTTCAGACCCCCCACCAGCTTCCTTCTCTGACTGAAGCTTTTCTTGTCAACAGGCCCCCTACTACTTTCTTCTTCTTCTTCTTCTTCTTCTTCTTCTTCTTCTTCTTCTTCTTCTTCTTCTTCTTCTTCTTCTTCTTCTTCTTCTTCTTCTTC
>NC_022010.1:35621201-35636411 GCF_000317375.1 Microtus ochrogaster | reverse complement strand
GTCCAGTGAGTTTTATTAGAGTTTCTTGCTGGGACATGGGTGGGATATTACTTACTTGACAAGGAGAGCTGTCTAGTAGGTACATTAAGATGACCTGATAGGTCCCTCCTCCAACCTTGATAAAATTTCGATGAACTCAGTGCTGGGCATGTCTTGTGCAAGTAGACACAGCTACAGTGATTTCATAATTACTTCTGCTATGTCATGTTTAGAAAACATCTTTCTACTCTTCATCTCCCCATCCTGTTTTGTATATTCCTTCTGACATCCCCCATGTCCTCCAGGATGTTTCCTGAGCTTTGGAGGAGTGATATGACTGTATCATATACAGAGGAACACTCCAGCATTACATATTGTCTGCAGTTTAGCCACTCATAGGTTCCTTCATTAACCACCCCAGTGTAATTAGAAGCTTCTATGAAGAGAACTGGCAGCAGCACTAACCAATGAATATAAGCAGTATTTAGAGGGTAGTTTGACAAAACAAGTGTTTTACACAATGTAGTAGGTTTGATAATAGCAGGTTCCTTACCTGGGCCTGTGGTCTCCCCAGTCTAGGGCTGTTTTTATTTTCTTTGATGATTTCACAGGAGCCTCAAGTGTACTGAACTTTTGGGAAGATTTCTCACACAGATCTGCATCTCTGTCTGCTGCTAAGACACCTCACTGAAGAAATTCTGTTCCCTTTAGGCAAGGAATTTGTTAATTAGGACAATTGAGTGAGGTGGTTAGAAACAAACTAAGATTCAGACGCATAATTTTTCATCAAGAGTTCATACTTTTAAAGTCATCATAATCAAAACCAAGTATAGCTTATAGGGGGCTGGAGAGATGGCTCAGAGGTTAAGAGCATTGCCTGCTCTTCCAAAGGTCCTGAGTTCAATTTCCAGCAACCACATGGTGGCTCACAACCATCTATGAGATCTGATTCCCTCTTCTGGTGTCCCTGAAGACAGTTCACTCATACATAATAAATAAATAAATAAATAAATAAATAAATAAATAAATAAATAAATAAATTTTAAAAAAGAGTAGCTTATACAATAACAAATCTTTATCACATATTTGTTGATGACATGTGATGTTCCAAGACATACATAATGAAGAAATGATGTTCAAATGAAATGGAAGTTACTAAAGTTAGTTTACCTTCCCAATTCTAACATCTCCATATCTCCCTCAAAAGCACTTACTTCGTAGCTCAAACCAAATTATGCGAAGTAGCTTTTCAATCTGACATCATCCTCAACTCTTAAGTCCATCTTATTTGTTCCAAACTTGGACAAATGCCCCTTTTACATGGCATTTAACACTTACTGAGTCAACCCATTTGACATGGGAATTTGGCTTAAATCAAAACTGCATTTTAACCAAGCCCCCATGATGGCTTCCTTCCTGTTCTTGGTGTAAAGGTCAGACAGAGTCCAAATTCTGTCCTAACTCTACTGTATATAAACTTCCTCTCTTTATGGTTTTCATCCCACTTGGAATAAAGACCAGTAACCTGGAAGGACTTGCCTTATGTATATTTGTGTTCTCCACTGCGGCCTTCTCGCATTCATTGAAGTCTTTGGATGTGTCACTTCACTCTCTGTTCTCTTTGCAAATCAGGTTTTCCGTATCACATAGCCAGTGTCCTATCTTATTCAGTCCTCATTCTTCAGGGATTGGCAGATCCCTATGCTACTTAATAAATATTGGCTAAATGACTGTGTTGATGAATGCAAGAATAAAGAATATGGTCTATGCACCAGTAACTATGTATAGATAAATGTGATAACAATGCCTTGTGCTTGTGATAATATTGATCATAAATGAAGGGTGGAGTTTTTAGAAGCTAATTAGAGAATAGCTACAAAGTGTAATCGAGAATCAATATATCTATTACAGTTAAAGTCACTACACTAAATTATCAAACTATGAAGTGCTCTATTACCCAAAGTAAATTTAAATTATCCAAAATCAGTATACTTGTGTGAGTTACTTTGAGGATTTATTTCTAAAACTTTTCTTTCCTTAGGCATCTGCCAATTTAACTTTCCTGTATTTTGTGAACATTTAAAAATAAATTTTACGTGTCTTTTATAGTATAATTACTGAATTTTCCTTAACACAGTGTTTTACAGAAGAATGAGCTAGCATTTCCTTTATTATTTATAGTAACATATAAATATGTTTACATATGTAAATACATATAAACTCTTTATTTAACAGTTTACTATGCTGTGGTTTTATGAGATGATGTACACTACCTTCAGCCCCACATTTGTCTGTGTGTCTGTGCTGTCAGTGTCCATGGAACAGATTTGGCAAATGGTCTAGATTCTGTTATGACAACTGATTTCTCTGTAGGTTCGTATTCAGTGCTAGTCAAGTTACCATAACTCATTGACTGTTTGGAAGGACAGACATCTCCACACTCAGTTTCTTTGACTCTTAAGTACCACAACCAGCATCCCAGCTCCCAGCCAAACACTGTTGAGTATTAGTCATAGTCTTTCTAGAGACAGCCCAAGACCTGCAATTATAAAACTATGGTAAGATTTCCTGGAAATCTGAAACATGCTCACTTTATGTAACAAAAGAAAAACAACTAAATGTATTCTCACACAGTTGTTCTGAGCCTCAGTCTTATTAAAAAGAGCATTGATTGCACAATGACACTGAAAGGGAAAGAAAACAACAAATATAATTACCACGTTGATTTCTACCCTGCAAATTCTTGCATTGCTGGGTGTCCTCAATTCGTAGTTAAGCTGGCATTCACAAAGGAGAATATATTAGGAAAACCTTAACACTTGAATGTAGTGAGGAGTTGCTTGTTGGTTCCCGGCTGCTTAGCCCTGAAATAACTACACAGAAACTGTATGAATTAAATCACTGCTTAGCCCATTAGCTCTAGCTTCTTACTGACTAACTCATATTAATTTAACCCATTTCTATTAATCAGTGTATCACCACGTGGCAGTGGCTTACTGGCAAAGTTTCGGCATGTCTGGCTGCAGCTCCATGGCGTCTCTCTGACTCCACCCTTCTTTCTCCCAGCATTCAGTTCTCACCCAGCTCTGCTCTGCCCTGCCCTGCTCTGCTACAGGCTCAACGCAGCTCTTTATTCATGGTACTCACAGCATATAGAAGGAAATCCCACATGACTTGAATTGCAGTGTTAGAAGAGACTAAATGTTGGAGGAAAACGCAAATGGCTGCTTGATGCAAATTTTCATGTGGTTAGCTCTGTTTGTGAAACCAGAAGGCTATCTTTTTTGTTCTAATTTGCTGATCATACTATACTCTGCTTCAAAATATATTCCTTCAGATTTTGAATTGTCCGTTGTTACATCTTTTTTCATTTTTTTCTACCCTTGTCACTTGATATTAGAGCAGTGGTTCTCAATCTGTGAGTGACAGCCCCTTTGAAGGTTGAAATACCTTTGCCCACAGGAGTCCCATATCACTTATTCTGCATATCAGATATTTACATTACAATTCATAACAGTAGGAAATTACAATTATGAGAATAATTTTGTGGTTAGGGGGTCACCGTAACATGAGAAACTGAAGGGTCACAATATTAGGAAGGTTGAGAGCCACTGAATTAGAGAAAAGATAGATTTGAAGGTAAAGAGGACATCGGGCTATGGAGGAGTGGATAGTTGGTTATTTACTATCCCCCTAAGATATGAAACTCCACTAGTATTTTATTCCTAACTTCAGGTTGTACATGTAGTCCTCACTATTTTCTCTACATTTCCAACTGGAGGTAGAAAGCAGTGGACTGTAGTTTTGATTTTGTTAGCTGTTCTACATGGGCTCAAGTTAGCCAGGTTATGGAAAAAAGTTTGCCCCACCCTCCAAATCCTCCTTTCCTTCCTGTGTCCTGACCTCGTTCTATAAAATTGCCCAGATCCAAGATGAACTCTGACTCAACAGAGACCCTTTTGAGAGAAGCTGTTTTGCCCAATTAAATTGTGCAGCCATGAAGTCAAGTGATTTTCTCCACCGCCAGGGAGCCTACTCAGCCCAAGTATGAATGAACCATTCTCTCCCTGGAAAACGTTGCCCCATCTTTGCTATAGAATTCAAAGTTAGGCAGAGGGGGAGGGAAGTTTTCCTTGTGATATTAGCTGCTTGTGTTTCTTCAGCTCATCCTTTGGTAAAGCAGTCTGTAGAGCTAAGGGACATGGAATCCCCTGTACTTCAGCATCTTACCTATTATAAATAAGAAGAGCAGCCAATGAAGAGGGCACAAAGAGGACTGTGCTTATTCGAATTTTTTTAGCTGTCATCCTTTCTGCCATTTTGCCGCTCTCTGTCAAAACAGTATCCCATGTGTTAGGATGTGTAGTGTCTAGTGAGAGCCAGGTCTATAAGTGGATAGATTCTGGTCCTGAGCAAAAGGCATCAAGAAATAGCATTTGAATTCCTCCTTTAAAATAAATTGACAGGGAAGGGGAGTTTAAGTCCTCCATTTCCCCTGCTAACTTTCTGTGTGGATGGCTGTTCTATTATCTGAATGGCTTAACATCACTAGGATGTGAATGACTTGTCTCAGTTCGAGGGCATCTCAGACCCTCTGCAGTAAACCAAAAGAAGCTCAATATGTCTGGTGAGAAAGTGTACATTCAGCTTCATGCCCAGGAAGCCTGACGTATTACAGAGGTTCAGGACCCAGCACTGTCCAGTGATCACGGCTAAGATAATGTTGCCAGCCACTATTTGAAGTTTTCAGGCTAGAAAATGATAATACAGAGCTCTCCCCCCGCCCCCCCCCGCCGAGTGTTTTGTGTCAATGCATGCCCTGCAGAAGTGCTGCCCTGCCTAAGGTGTGGCCTCAGCACCTGGAAGACACACACTTTCTCTTTTGCCTTCCAGATCACTACGTGCAGGTGCTGGTCTGTCAGCATGAGTGTGTAAGGGAACTCGCCACCCGCCCAGGCCGCCTCTCACCAATCGAGAACTTTCTTCCCTTGCATTATGACTACCTACAGTTTGCCTACTACAGAGGTAAAGTATAGACCATCCACGAAGACCTTTGGGGTTCTTCTTTATCCCTGTTGGCATCGTCACCATACAGACCCCTGCTTTCTTTCATTTCACCATCAAAGCAATGCAGGTTTATGCCCATTCTTCTCCTTGCCTTTTGGCTGCAGCTCAGAGCAAGAAAGGCAGGGCACTGGCAGTGGATGAAGCACAGGATTTACTGTGATAATGTCCTAAAACTTACACTAGACTTGCAAGATTTCTTCTTCAACTTGAGCTGCTTCTTCAACTCACTTTTAATAGGATTGCATTCCCATAGTTGAATGAACCAGTGTTTTAAAATAATTCCCCTCTTTCTGTATCCATAGTCCACTTTCATGTCCTTCAACTGAGTGTTTTATACTTCCAAAATTATATATATGTATGTATATATATAATATGCAGATCCACATACAGAATTTTCCTTCTTTTACATGAAGACAGCATTTTATTTATAATATTTTCTGGATCTTTTTTATTTACTACATGTCAATTGACTTTTAGTAGGTTAAGTATAGGAAATTAGCATATTTTAGGCCAAAATTAAATTCTAGCAATCTATTATTCAACTTTAATAGATGAGCGCAGAGAGATCTTTCTGATCTCTCTTTTTTAAATGCCTGCATACAGTTGAATTAGAACTTGTTTCATGTGTCTTCCTATTGAGGGACAGTTGTGTTGTTTAGTAGTCTTTTGTGACCGCAGTGAACTTTCAAGTGGATAACACTCTACACATGGCTGTGCACATCTATACAATATTTTGAAGGATAAAAATCTGAAAGCTCATCTACTGGGTCAAATAGTTTATTCATTTGTAATTTTGATTCACATTGCCAAATTGTCCTTCATATGGGTTGTATTTTCCAGAGTTCATCGGCAGAATATATTATAAAATGTTTAGATATTCCACAATCCCCTAGGCAAATTTAGTAATTCAAAATAGTTTAAGTTTCCTTTTTTATTGAAGAGAAAATATTGAATACCCTCTCTTATACTTAGAGCCATCTCTGAGAATTTATGTACGCCCAGAGAATTTATGTAAATATATATTTATGTATATGTATATACATGTGTGTGTGCATGCGTATATGTGTGCTTACAAAGAGAGAAGAAGCTTTTTAAAAAGAAATATAATTGTGAGAACTATTTGCAAAGGTAGCACAAAACATTTCAGCATCCTGTTCCTAAAAGTGAAAAATTATTTTTTGCAATAGTTAAATTTTTCTAGAAAAAAAAGAAGTCACATTTGAAACATCCTGGGGTACTCCTTGTAACAACTGGATACCACTCAGGTTGCTCCTGCTATGTGGGAAGGGGCTAGAAGAGACCATGTGTACCTCTGGGGATGCACTCAGTGTTACCCCATAGAAGCAAAAGTATACAACGCACTTCCCAGTGATAAGAAATAACACTTTGAAATCACTTCTACACTCATATTTTATTCATGAAGGCTTCACCATCATATTAGAAGGTCATGCTCGGAGTATTTACTTAGGTCAAACAGTACAAAAAAGTCACAGTTAATTCATACAGTTTTGCTGTGGTCTTACAGCAATCACCAAGAAGCATTTTCAGATGAGACTTTGCAGCATTTCTGCAGCGTGCCCAGCACCAAAGCAAACAAAAGGTTTTCCCATTTGAGGACCTGAAATCAGGTCTGTCCTCCTGTGTAAATGCTTCTGGCGTTCTGGCTCAGCCTCGGTTTGTCTCCCATAAACGATGATCAGTGCTAACGTCACTAGACACACAGAACTCTTCCCCTGAAATCCTCTGGGCAGATCTAACTGACGCAAATGTGGCCTAACAACGCCTTGTGTTTCCAGTGGGTGAATATGTGAAAGCCTTGGAGTGTTCCAAAGCCTACCTGATGTTCCATCCAGACGACGAGGATGTCCTGGACAATGTAGACTACTATGAGAGCCTGCTAGACCACAGCATTGACCCAGCATCCATTGAGGCCCGAGAGGTGAGAGCAGAGTGCAGAGAGAAATCTCTACACTGACGTGTGTTCCAGGGAGAACGGATTAAGAACCAAGAGACAGACATCATCAGCAGCAACAACAATAAAACACAAAGAGACTCAGTGGCTGTTCCAGATCTTCATTCTTTCCAACGTTAACCATGCCAGAAGCACGTTTCTCATAGGAGCTAGCTTGTGAAAACCTGTGGCCAAGGAGGCTGCCTTTGCAGCTCTGCTCTTCATGTTAGCTCATTGGCTGTTATAATGTAAAGTTTTACTTGAACATCGATCACACCCCTTAGGTGTTATTTAGATCTGACCTCGTCTTCTCTCCTAGGATTTGGCAGCATTTGTCAAACGTCACAATCTTGAATCTGAACTGATAAAGTCGGCTGCTGAGGGTCTGGGATTTTTATATTCTGAACCGGTAAGAACAAAGAAGGAAAAATGAAGTGCTATTAAAAACCTTCTTGGTGGGTAGATATTTAAGGATTAGTGCCCCTCCCACATTAGTTGGAGATTCTAATAATCTGTTTAAATTAATAACTGATTAGGAGATAGTTTTATGTTATTAATGTGGTGAACTTGAAAAGATTTTGATAGGTTCCCATAATGCTATAGTCCAAAGTCAAAGTCAAATGTTTTGTCCATCATTTGCCTCAGTATTGTTTTATTTTTCCAACCTTTAGATGTAAAATTTTAATATGTTAATGGCTATTGTTCTTTAAACAACATAAGACTCCTTTGGAAGACACAGGCTGAGCCAGCCTTCAGGCTGTGCTTCCTCTGCTTCTCACACTGTCCCGATCATCCTGGGAAGACACACCCTTTACAAACCTCATCAGTGCTGTAAATAAATGCATTTTATTGTTTTTATTTAACAAGATGCCTGTAGTCTTCATTTTGGTAAGGCCTTAAAATATTTTTGCTACATACCTAGAATTAATATATGATTAACTCCTTTGATTCTTGACTTATTTTTGAGTTCTTTCAAACATTCATAGTACAGTGATCATTTTTATTAAACCTTCAAATATATCCCAAGAGTGGACTCACACTGCATGAAAACATGAGGCTTAAAAGTTCTTGAAACTTAACTGCCCTCCTTAGAAACTGTTTCTGATACCTTCATTGCTTCTAGGGATCTATGAAAGTGTCAATCTACCAAGCTACTACTCATATATATTCAGTATCAATTGCTATATCATTGGTATTCTAACTTCTGTTCTTCCGATGGCCAGTTTATAGTATTTTTCCCCTTTTCTTCATTGAATTATATAGCTATAAGTTTCTATCTATCTATTGATGATTGAATATTTTCACACAATACCCATGTTAATACGTTGAGGAAATCACTAAATTGCAGCATATTTTCAATTTGTTATTAATTATGGCTTATTGTCCTTGACACATTTTATAAATTAGGTTATTTTAAGGAAATATTTCTGGCATAACACTTAACAATATGTTTGTTCCTACACACTGTTTTGAAGAATTGTGTTTTCCCAAGAGGCACCAGAATATGACACCTACATTATGAATCTATACAGATAAACCACCTTTCCTTCTTTGTTCAAATTTGACTCATGATCCACAGGGCACTTGTACTGAAGAATCTCTGAAGCCCTTTCTGTTACCAAATTTCAAGTCACTATCAAGAGCAAAAGAACCAAGGCCCTAACTAATTCTGTGCATTTTTAAAATTCATTTGTTACCTGTGGTGCCCTTGCCAAAAATCACACCAACCTTCTCTTCATTGATACACAGTCCAAGTTCCTGAATATTTCAGGCCTTCTTAATACTTCATTAAGAGTATTTTACTTTTTTATTCCTCTAAATTGTGTTTTATTAATAAATTTATACCTCTTTCTCAACTGTAAACAGAATTACTGGATCAGTTACGGAGGACGGCAGGATGAGAATCGGTGAGTTCTCCATTTGGGAGACAAACTACAGTGATACAAAATGCTCAGGGGGAGGAGATGGCAGAAGGAACATAGCTCCAGTGGATTAGTGAATGGAATGTAATTTACAGTCTTTGAGCTGCGCATTAGGAACGGCGTCCTGATCCCAGCTCTCCCACTCTTTTCTGTATGGTTTTGAGTAATGAGTTTTCTCCTTGAGTGTGAACACTTTTCCTTAAATTAAAGAGTTAGCCTAGAATGCTCCAAATGCTAACTACCTGTGTTTACTTATTACACAAAGTTGGATGCTATTTCCATTAACAAGTTTTATGAAATTTGCTTTTCAAAATGGTTTTCATCCTTTGAGAATTGCATACAATGCATTTTGATCATAATCAAAATTTCCTTTCTGATGATAAATTCCCTTATGATATTCATTTGAAATCAAGACCAGAAAATTTTCTGCATAGTGAAGTGAATGTGATTACTGAACAGATTAAAACTAAGAGAACTCACTTTTAATATAATTGTAATCAACCCACATGTTTTAAAATAACAAGTGTGACTGACCTGTTTGTGATCACACAATCTAATAGACCTATTTTTAAATGAGACAGACCATGTCAATGGAAGGAAGGGACTTGTTTATGACTTTGGCACCATAACCTAGAAGATTTCAGTCTTGCAATCTTGCAATCAGTCAGCACTTGAGTGATATAAGATTACTGGGAGAGAATCTAGGACATACAGAAGTGTTTGAACATACCCCAGTTTGTGTCAGTTTAAAGGCTATCTACTCTCACTTTTGTATCTGGGAAGCTTGAGACAAACCATATCTTTCTCCTCAGAATAGTCAAGAACCAACTCTTACATTAGGACAGGATTTGTCTCCATTCGAGCATTATTCAGTGATGCAGTCCATGTTCAGGACACAGTACAACATGGAGAATTATGAAGGTGCACGCAATCACTTTTTCCTGTTCTTTGGGACAGTAGACCTATAAGAAGGGAGTGAAGTTATAGCTGCAATTAATTTTGATAAAAGTTGCAAAGAGAATGCAGAGAGAAATGGCATCCTGAGGAAGCTGAGAGAGCCGCACAAAGACACGGGCATATCATGTGATTTAGAAAGCTCCATGAATGGTCTACAACTCAGAATCAAAGCCTGTGTAGTTGCAGTATTCCTTACCTTTGAACATCTTTATTTAATGGGGAATTTCAGTCTCAACTCTTTTGAATGGACAGGGTCCCTTCAGGAGTGAACGTGGAGGGAGCAGAAGTTCATGGATTGTCAATGGGGAAAAAGTCACCACCCAAGATAGATCGAGACCTAAGAGAAGGTACGTACAAACAAGCTTTTATGTCTATGAAGACAGAGGAAAGAGGAACCCAGGTATGGTGGGGAAATCCTTAAAGTTTTCTTAATTTCCTTTTCACAAGTTGGAAGCTTCGTTGGGTGGGATCTTGCCCTGAGATCCCTTATTCTGTTTAACGTCACTATTTTGTTAATCTGTTTATCTCCTTGAACACTGGGCTTCGCTCTATTCCACTTCCTAGTACCCCCTTTCTTCTCAAATTGTACATTTTGTGTTTTTCCTTGCATGGCCTGCTCCTTTTCATTGTAAACCTGTATAAGAGAGAACATTAATAACCACAGGCAGTGTCAATGCCAGGCTGTGTTGATATTTCCTCTGCTAAGGGAATTAATCCAAAACTCTTCACTTTAGCCTCAGGCAGGTCTTTTGAAAATATCACAATAGACTCTAGCTCACATGCAAAAGTTCTTCTCTGAAACCGCTTGAGCCAGGCCGCCACAGTTCAGATTGCCCTCAACACCACTGTCTTCCATGTTTCCGATGTGGATGGCCCATTAAGCACCATTTACAGTGTTCAGCTGCCTTTCTGATCCAAAGTCCCAAAGTCCACATTCTTCCAAACAGCAGTATGGTCAGACCTATCACAGCAATTCCCCAGTCCCTGGTACCAAGTTCTGTCTTAGCTATGGTTTCATTGCTTTGAAGAGACACAATGACCATGACAACTCTTATAAAGGAAAAGATTTCATTGGGGCTGGCTTACAGTTCAGAGGTTCAGTCTTTTGTCATCATAGTGAGAGGTATGGTGGCCTGTAAGCAGATATGGTACTGGAGAGGTAGCTGAGAGTTCTACATCTAGCTCCACTGGCACCAGGAAGTAAACTTGCTTGAGCTTCTGAGACCTCAAATCCCAACCGCCTAGTGACACATTTCCTCTAACAAAATCACACCTACTACAGTGAGGCCACACCTCCCAATAGTACCACTCCCTATAAACCAAGTACTCAAACCCATGAATCAATGGGGGCCATTCCTATTCAAACTACCACAGAGATTGAGGTGGAGATCATTTTATCTTTAAGACTAAGAATAAATCTGCAGTTGTCTGAAGTCAACACATAAACCTATTGTTTTTGATTAAATTCGGTAGCTGCCTCTTAGTAACTGCTGTCCTAATCAGAAGCAGCTACCAGTTCAGCCGCACTGGCCATAGCTAAGCATGAATTCTGTTCCCTTAGTCACCAGCTCTATCACAGCTGTTAAAGGGCACTTTATCTAGATCTCCATCCCTTTATAGAACTAGGGATTCAATGGTTGAAATGAAATCCTCTGAGCTCAGAGAGATTTAATAGTATGAAGCTAACTTCTCCTAGCTCTCATCCCCCCAAAACATTAGGTGTCCTTCTGCTCAGCCCCCATTTAAGAACCCTAGCTACACATAGTTTCTCCCTACCACTTCCTGTGAGCTAGTTGCTGACTCTGCCTCTTGACCTCAGGTTAACTTTATTTAATTAAATAAATGTAACATGTCTTTGTATCACTAAACAAATTTAACAGCATAAACAAACGTAACCCATCTTAAATTAATGTTCCGCCCCATCAACCCTAAAGATACTTCAGACCAATTTCCTAGGATTGTACAGAGAACTGTTCTAGTGGGTAAAACAGTTGGAACAGAAGCATGGAGACAAGAGAACAGAGTGTTTTATGAACCTAAGAACAGAATTGGTGGAATTGCAGACTCCTGACAAAAGCAGGTTTTACACAGAGTCAAGCATTGTTATAGTAATATACTATTAGCAAGAGTACTGCTGACAAAATTGATAGTACTTCTTAACAGCCATGATTGTTTGCATATATAATTCTTAAGAGAATTTACATAGCTTTCATTTTAATAGTAGCAGTCTCTCAAGTGGGAATTTAGTTACTTCTCCAAAGTCTCACATAACATCCAGCAAGCACTTGAACCCTACAGTCATGTCCAGAACCAGATTGTTATGTTTTCTTCAATACCTATTGCATTGATTACAAACAGTTTTACCTAAGGCATAGCCTAAAGTATAAGCCCTGAGAACGAAATGCAGGTATAAATGTCCACGATGATTAAACCCAGGACTGACCTTGTCTTAAAGATATCGCGTCTGGATAGGCTTGGTGCTGGTGCATTGCCTTTAATCCCAGTACTTGGGCGGTAGAGGCAGGCAGATCTCTGTGAGTTCAAGGCCAGCTTGGTCTGCAAAATGAGTTCCAGTACAGCAGCCAAGGCAATTACATAGAGAGAACCTTGTCCGGAAAAACGAGAGAGAGGGGGGGGGATCTTTGGATTTTGTAAATTTGACAGATGTGTTCAGAGAACTCAGAAACAAGAAAGAATACTAATGAGCAACCAGATGACATAGTCATAGGGCACAGATCTTTCTGTACTCTCTCTGCACATTCATCTCCCAGTTCCTCCACAGCAAGCTTATATATCCCCGGTGTTCAAGACTTTGACAAACCCTGACTTCCACCTCCTCCGTGCCCCAAGCTGCAGGTTGCAATCCTTGGTCCTTCAGGGACTGGACCCATCCAGAGTCTAGCTATGGGATACACGATGAATCGCTTCATTAACAGAATAAGCTCAGGTGGGATAGTTTTACAGAGACTATGAATGATAAAAATACACTTCTATTATTCAGGAAACTTCAAGTATTTTAGATGTGCTGAACTAGGAACTGGTAATGGAATGCAAATGCATTTTTGATTCTCCCACATGGGCAGTGTCCTCAGACACTTGAGAATAGTGGTAAGCTATGAAATTACCAGGCCCAGAACATTCCCATGGCTTGGCAGAAAGCAGATGCCAAGGGGGCAAGGCTCCAGGAGGATTGTGCCATAAAGTACAGTCTCTGTCATTTTTCTTCTTGTTTGCAAAGGGTCTGTCATCTCCTTGGGTTAGTGTTTAATAATACTGCCACAGCACGGTCCCTGGGGGCCACCTCCCAAACTAACTCCAGCCTAGGTCACACGTGTGCTGACTCACAGAAAACACCTCTGTCAGTCCGTTACTCATTCTTTTAGCCCCTGTTTTCCTGTGCTGACTAATGAGTCCAGGGTCACTTGGGACAAGGCCAAAATAATGTTGAACTTGGAGTCTGAAGGCTTGATTTCAGGATGTGTTGTGACAGGACGCACACTATGACATGTCTCTCCTTGGCCCCTCTGTGCCTTGCAGTCATCTGTAAAGAAAGGTGGTAACTAGGCAGGAAATGATGCATTCATGTGCTGTCCTTTGAAAACCCTAAAGGCTCGTGCTCATGTCGGGGCTTATTCGCTCGCACCCCGCCCCATGCCTAGTGAGATGGGATATTTACGAGAATACCGTTGCTCTTGCCATGAGCCTCAAGCAGTGTGCACAAAGAAACCCTTGCCTAGATGATCTTTGTTGCGACCGGGGAGTGAGAGCCAGGCACATACTTTATGAATGAGAGAAGAATTAAGTTGTTTAACCAAATCTCCCTGCGCACTGCACAGTGGTTAAAAGTTGGCTGCAACCATCAGACCAGGCCCCAGGAACCACAACCTATTGGACTACATTTTGATTTTAATTTTCACATTTTCCCCTGTCTGGTGTGCTACTGTAAGTCATCTTTGGTTTGGTCGCATCCGCGTGGATGGCAAGCTTCCTTCCCCACCCCCTTCTTTCTTTTGTTTGCTTTTTAAGTGTGATAAATTTCTGCATAAAATTCTATACATTCAGTGGTAATTTTAATAGCTCATGAAAAGCATATGTGAAACACCAATTCTCCTAATCTCCTTCATTCTACATATTTAGGAATATGTGCTGCCCAGCTTTTATGTGAATATTTGAATGTTATTTGTTGCATGGCTCAGGGTTCTGCCAATATCTCCACACCCTCTTCTAAATATACTCCATTAAAGCAAGCTTACTAATATTGACACCAGAATCTAATATAGTATTCTAGTACAGCTATACAATTCAATAGTAATGATAACAGCAACAAACACTCATGTTGAGCTTGGGTGATAGAAATTTTTTTCCTTAGTGCTTCAGCATAGTAATGTTAAAATACATATTTTAAGAATAATCTTATTATAATTAAGTAAATTGCTGCAAGCCAAAGAATAATGAACACTTGACAAATTACAAACCAATCTAGTTCACTAAACTCTGTGTTCTATTTATATTTGAATTTCATATTTACAAGTGGTTTTCTGTGAATCTGCAGTTGTCTTTTTTGCTTCAAGGAGTAGTTTTTCATTTCCAAGTTGGAGTAGCTACGCAGCTTTCTGAGTTTGAAGGGATGCGCCTCAATTTGATTAGGAATTCTGATTGCCTACAGAGATCCGGACACTGTTCCCAAACTATATGACAAAGACCTGTGAGGGGGCTGTCATTATTTTTGCTTTATCTAGTTTCATCTGCTTACAACAACAGACATGTATTTTATCTTATCTTTTCTGAGATTCAGAACCCAGAGACATCCATGATCTTCCCCAAGGCTTATCCCAACATCTCAGCAGGGCCTTGACTGGTGTCTTAGTTAGGGTCCCGTTGCTGTGAAAAAGCACCAAGACTAAAGGCAACATGTGAAGAAATGGGTTTATTATGTAGTTCCACATCATATTCCAGCATGGGGAGGCGATGCTCAGTCAGTGCGTGGGGATCTCTGCCACCACCATGGCCAGTAAGGTAGTGGTCCGCAGGAGGCTAGAAGGCAGTTCAGTTCAGCACAACTAAGAGCAGGGTGTTCATTCAAATTTTGGGGGTTACTTCCAACTCCCCAAGTAGTTTATTTTAGGTATGTATAAGCACAAGACAATTGGGTGAAAACTTTCCTGGCCATAACTCACTCAGTCCCATATGCACAATAAAGTTTAACAGAGTAAGAGAAACAAAGATCAGACGTGAGTACACGGAAACTCTCCGTAAAGTACCTGTAGCATCTTCCATAAAGACGGGTTCTATAAATTGACTACATGCGACCATCCATAAAAAGAGATTCTAAGC
>NC_022010.1:35613103-35621011 GCF_000317375.1 Microtus ochrogaster | reverse complement strand
ATTCTATAGACTGACTGAGAAAAACAAGCTGATGATATGGTCCTGAGAGAGGTTCTGGTGTCTCTTCTCACCACCAGTTCTTTAACCATGCCTCTCCCAGCCTTCTGGACAGAGGACTGCTTGTACATTCCCTCCTCTGAAGGAACAGGCCTGTGTGTGTGACATTCCAGGTTCTGCTAGTGCTTATCTGTAAGCACAAATCCCCCATGCCTCCTACAGCAGGGCAGGAGCCTGGAGCAGAAACTGAAGCAGAAGCCGTGGAAGAGTGCTACCTAATGGCTGGCTCATATGGCTCACCCAGACTCCTCTCAGAGCAACCAAGACCACCAGCCCTGAGGTAGCATCACACTCAGTGAGCTGGAGTGTCCCCTACCAATCATCACTCAAGAAAAATGCACCGAGGTTTGTGCACAGGCCAATCTGGTGGGAACCTTTTCTCAACTGAGGTTCTCTTTCCCAAAATGACTGCAACTTTATATCAAGTTGGAATAAAACTAGCCAGCAAAACTGGGAAATACTTCCGGTTCAGATGGCGGAACTCATTTCCTGGAGAACTGATGGGCCGTGGCTGGACAGTCCTGGCTGGTTCTCGGCCAGAGGATGCCCTCTGTTTCTTACCCCATCAGTACTAATAGCACTGCTTGCCTAATCAAGGCACACAGCTGGGAAGACAATGAACTGGGCAGGTGAGCCTGGGAGAAGTCCCAGCCTCCTGTAAGATAATCACAGGCCTGACCTCCCATCTCCTTTGTTGTAGTCTGTGGATCAGAAACAATTACCCAACCATGCTCACACTCACAGCAGGCAGATCGCATGAAGGTAGGGATCACGAAGGTGGCAAGGATTGTCTTAGAGCGTGCCAGAGGAAGAACAAAGAGGTCAGAGGGCAGGATGGAAGAGGAGAACAGGGCTGTCGAGGGGAGGAATTGTGGTGGCCCAAGTCTGAAAACTACTGTGTAGCATTCAACTGCCTGGAAAACTAATGAAGCCTACTCGGACATTTCAAGTTTCAAGTGGTATTTAGATTCTATCCAATTCCATATTTTTCTAAAACGTCAGTACAAGAAAATTTAAGGAACATCAAACTGTGAAAGAAAAACTCAATTTTTCTACTTATCCAAAAATTAAGTTAAATGTATTGTCTTAGAATCCACGAATTCTACATTTATCAGTTCTGCTGATAATTTTAGAATTATAGGAGGTGATGACTAAGACATCTATCTATAGCTGAATCCTGATGTAGATGTGTATCTTGATGGGGCATAAGGTAAAGTCACGCTGACTACTTGATTGAATGAGTTAATATTAGCAATCAATCAGATTAAAGGCTTATGAATAATGAAGCAAGGGCAGATTAAAACTAAAATTAAACACATTCATAGTAGTTTTAATTTCCTGTGATAAAAACACAACAGTGGATAACGTGATACTACAAGGAATGCTAACCCTAAAGCACCCTGTCCCCGTCTTTCAGGAGAATGCTCATATGGAATCTGGTGTTTTATTCTAAGCAAAATAATATCAACCTTCTTCATTAGGGTTCTTGACTTGGCTGCAGTTTCTTTTACATCCCTGCTCTCCTGTTTCATAATTGTGGCCATCAGGTTATATGAAACATAAATGTACAAAATACAGCCCTGTCTCTTGCTGGGAGAGTTCAGGGTAGGGCACAGTATGTCAGGTACCCGGAAAGCTGAGAGACTGCCAGACAGGGTCCACTTTGATTTGCTAGCAGTTTGTTCCCAGGTTTGAGACCTAACATACATGCATCTTTTTAATATGTGATTGTTCTTGTACTCCCGTGTTCCTGTGTTCCCGCCTCTCCTGGGCTATCTATTGCAGACTGTTGGTTTTCCTGGGCAGCATCTTAGAGGGTGGTAGCAGCACGGAGGACACTCTGCTTTGTCCCCGCAGGTGGCCCTCTGCTCTATGAGAACATCACCTTCGTGTACAACTCAGAACAGCTCAACGGGACTCAGCGGGTTCTCCTAGATAACGTCCTGTCAGAAGAGCAGTGTCGGGAGCTGCACAGCGTGGCCAGTGTGAGGACTGGAAAAGGGGAACCCTCAGTGTTAGCCCAGCTTGAGCCTGGAGTCAGTGGCGTGGAGGAGAGAAACCCATTTGCCAGTCCGTCCTCAGTCTCAAGGGCAGTGCCCTGGAGGAGGGCAGCCCCTGCCCCAGAATGTTCTGAACCTGGAGGACAGTATTAGGGCATTAGAATTTCACTTACTTAGGCAGAAGACAGTAACTGTGGCAGGTGGAAGACATCGGAGGTGCTTTTATAACTTTTAGGCTGGAATAATCTGAAAACTCCCAGTGGCTAAATTCTTAAGACGGTAGCCATTCAGCGTGTGCCCTGCCTACTATAGAAGGTGCTGGAGAAATCCCTCTATTTTATCCAGCAATTAGCCAATAAATGAATAGTTTGTATTCAATGTCTTTTTTAAAAGTGGTATTATATAAGGAAGATAAAGAAAAATACCAATATCCCTATTAGAATTGGTTATCCCTGTACCCTGGGATTACGCGGTGCTGAGTGAATTGTTCCTTGTCACTGACAGAGCATTTGTATGCCCTTTGTCCCCAGGGAATCATGTTGGTTGGTGATGGATACCGAGGAAAAACGTCACCCCACACACCCAATGAAAAGTTCGAAGGGGCGACTGTCTTGAAAGCGCTCAAAGTAAACCTTTTGCTTCCTTTAAGTTTGGGTTCCTTGGGATGGTGGGGGAGGAGGCGGGGCTGGGGATGGGCTTGCGAAGGGCAGAGTTGGGAGGGAGAGTTTAGAAGGAGCAGCTGTGGATGGACACTCAGTTGGTGGTTTTGTGCTGTGTTCCGGGTGCTGAGGGCCGTTGGCAGCACACACCGTGTCTCTGCACGACACCCCCAGCCACTTCGCTGTTTCTAATGATTCCCTTCATTCCGGCGTCCATTTACCAAGCCTCATGTTTCCTAAGTTTGTATCTCGCCAAAAGCTATGCAAGCACTGTTCTCATGAGCTAATGATGGAAATGTCCTTATTTACCATGCTTCTCGTCTCAAGAAGTATTATTAGAGGGGAATGAAGGTTATGTTCTGAGAGAAGGGGCAATGGGGCTGTGAGCTTTTTCCTTCCCGCTGCCATTCAGAGGAGCTGTTGCATGGCTCACCGTTCTACTTGAACATGCAAGCGTGTGCTATTTATCATTCTCTTTAGTTACTGCGGAGATGGCCGGTCAGCATTCTTGTCATGAAACCGAGAGCCTGTTTGTCTCCAATCCTCCAGTTAACCCCACAGTCTCTAATGTCCTTGGCATTTTGGTTTTTTTGTTTTCAGTTTGGTTATGAAGGCCGGGTGCCCCTGAAGAGTGCTCGCCTCTTCTATGACATCAGTGAGAAGGCCAGGAAGATTGTGGAATCCTATTTCATGCTGAACTCAACCCTGTATTTTTCCTATACACACATGGTCTGCAGAACAGCCCTGTCTGGTAGGTTTCCAGAACCTGAGCTTGTCCCCTTCTTCCCAGAATGCCACAGGAAGAGAACAATTCAGCAAAGCTCTATTGCTGCGATGCTCTGGACTGAGAACTTATGAGAACACCAGATTTCTAAACCAACAGAAAGTTCTTCTTTCTTTTTCTACCTTTTGGCTCCTAAAGTTCTGGCAGACACCATTCTGTACAGTTTCTGTTAATCCATTTCTCATTATTGCTAAGACACGCAGGGGAAAAAATACTTCTCTGCTCTGAGTTTGAGGCACCCAGGAGGCTGGAAACTGCAGTTATGTCCTCAAGCACAGGGTGGAGGTGCAGACAGCAAGGGTCTCACTGGAAAGTGTTCTGAGGGGCAGGTTTTCTCTTCCATTCACCCCGCTGGGGGTGGAAGGAGATCTGGGTCAGAGCACTTCGCACTTGTGGGGAGTGAGTCACAGCCTTCGGCTTCCTTCTCTATTTCCTCCATGGGCTTTCGCTACCCCACATGAAACTCAACCTACAAAATGCCCGGGATTTACCCAGGCCCATGCATTCCATCTTTTATACCCAAAAAGACAGGCGTGGCTTGACCGAAGCTTCATGTCCAGTTGATGGTCAGCCACAGGGGTCTTCTCGCCTGGTGGTCTCTTTCTATAACCACGCTGCCTTCTCTCTCTCCCCCTTCGCACTGGGCTGAAGAAGGCTGACAAAGTGTGCTTTGAGCTGCTACACATTGGTGCGCTTCTCTTCTCCTTCTTCTTCCTGCTCTCATTCTTGTCCCTTCTTCTGGCAGGGCAGCAGGATAGACGAAATGACCTCAGTCACCCTATTCACGCGGACAACTGCCTGTTGGATCCAGAAGCTAATGAATGCTGGAAGGAGCCTCCTGCTTACACTTTCCGGGATTATAGGTAGAAGCTGCTGCTCCCAGTGGAGCTTTTGTGGAAAGCCGGAAGCTGCTTTGCTGCTTTGCTGAGCTTGCTACCTTGTTCGTCTCTGTGGAGTAGAGATTCCCAGGAGTCACCTGGAACAGCAGCCATGACCGAGAACGAGCCTTCCCATTCTTTTCTTAAGTATTATACATAGATTGCCTCCTTTGAAGTAGACAACTCACTTTGTAAATGAGTGTGTTTCTCTAAAGTCTATCATTTTGCATGTTTTTCCCACTCTTCCAGCATGAGGGCGTGCTCTCCCAGCACACGAAGCACTTTATCACATACATGTGTATTATTCACACCCTCCAAGAACTGTGTCTGCATTGTTTCCATAAGGAAATAGAAACTCCAAAGTGAATACTGTTGGATAGTATGAGGAGACATGTTAGCACATTAAGAGAAGTTATCCCAGGATGCAACAGCATATCTTCATATGTAGCCTCTGTGTGTATTTAACAACATGTCAGTTGTTGCTATGTTGTGATTTATTCAAAACGTTTAGAGAGCAGTCCTTATCTGCATGGGAAGGCTCGGCCACAAGGTCACATTAACTAAGCTAAGGAAAGAAAAAAACGTCCATCCTCTGGGGTAACTTTTCTGTGCTGGAGGAAGAGCATTGCAGACCATGTGGGCGAGCTGAGAGTGCTAATAATCAAAGCCTGATTAGGAGTTTGCAGTGGGAAGTGAGTTTGACATGAGACGAGAACCATATGTAAGTGGAACCAATAAGCATCAGGAATATAACTCAGACTATCCCTGGGCTTAACTTCAAGGGTATGGAGGGCCAGCGTCAAAGACAGTTTACCACTCAGGCTGGTCCAGTCGTCACTAGTCTTCAGTGTCTTACAGCGATGCTGGCAAGGACTGTGTTGTCACTGGAACAATGTGTCCCCTTTCCTTACAGTGCCCTCCTGTATATGAACGACGACTTTGAAGGCGGAGAGTTCATCTTCACTGAAATGGACGCCAAAACTGTGACTGTAAGGAAAGCCGCTCCTAAAAAGGGACTGTGGGTTTTTACTTCAGTGTTACCGCCTTCCCCGCATCGTGCTGGTTGTTGAATTTCTACTGTTGCTGAGCACAAAGCACAAGAGATAAAGTGGATTGCAGTGATCTATAGATCATAAAAGTATTAAGCATACGTAACTGTTTTGGTCCATTTTAAAGACGAGCAAATTGAGAAAGAGGAATTTTTAAGGATTTGATTGCAATCATGTAAATGTTAGACTTGGCATCAAAGCCAAGAGCAGTGATTCTCAACCTTCCTAATACTGTGATCTTCGTGTACAGTTCCTCACGTTCTGGTTAACCACCCCTTCCCCCATAAAGTAATTCTTTTGCTACTTCATAGCTATAATTTTGCTACTGTTATGAATCATAATGCAGTATATGATCTGTGACCCCCCTAAGGGGTCGCACCCCACAGGTTGAGAACCACTTGCTTAGGTTCTGGGCCTCCTTGAAACAATATGATGGGAACCTTCAAACAGCGTTTCTAAGGCCCTCAGGTCTAGGATGAACCAAGTGTGCTTAGATTGAGCACGAACTTCCAAAAGTGTGTGCAGACAAACTGGTCTATACAATTAAGTATAATGCATGATCTTTTACCTCTAAATGGGTATGTATACTCACAAATATTTAGATCACAAGTCATACCAATCATTTTATTCATAAACGAGGCAATGCCTTCAGAAGCTAACCTCCTTAGCACTCACAGACAGTATAGTTAGAATCCTTTGATCTTTAAGCCGAAGATCAAACACACTATAAGAACACTAAATCTCAAATGAAGAACTTAAGAATTATAAATTGATTATGGGGTATCTACCTTGCTGAAAGATCCAAGTAGTCTGGACATGTGTATGAGGAACTTCAAAGTGTTAGCATTAAATAAGCAATAATTTTCAAAACTCTTCCTGTATTTTGTGTATTCAGTCTCAGCTTGCACATTTTTTTTTCCCAATAGTGAAACATATACGGGGTTGTTCAGGGAACACTACATCTATGTCCCGAGCTGAGTATCATTGACTTGGGGGGATTATTATGAGGATTGTGGGGATAGAACATAGAAGCATGGTTATAACAAAATATTTCATGAATTGAGTACAATGTTTAAACAGACATGTTGCCTCATTTTTTTATTGGAAAAGAAAAAAGAAATCAGTAAGGGCTTTGAGGTTTCCTAGGTTGAGAAAAAGAAACCAAGGCTAATGCTCTGGACTGGAGTTCAATCCCTCTAAAGGACTCACATTTAGACAAGCCATGTGCAGAAAGCATTTTATTTCCATGCTTTGAAAACATGGAAACTGAAGAAGAAAAAAACGTTCCCATCTTAATTTGGCAGAAAATAATGTGGTTGACGATTTCTTTGCCTCTACTCCATCTAGTGGCCGTATTCGGAAGTGCCCAATGATTAATGGTGTAGAGGCCAGCCTACTGTAGCTCAATCCGGTTCTTCACTGAGTATGAGTGCACCCTGCTCCCTCTATGTGTGAAAGCAGAAGGCATTCTTATTTCATAGTTCTAAAAGTCTTGTAACTGAGGCATCGCACAAAGTCCAGAACCTACTTCCCACCAAAAAGTTGATGAAAAACTGCTAAGCTTTTAATGGAAAAGCTCAATAGCACTTCCTGTTTGTAGCAGTTTTAGGGCTTTTGTAGATAATTAAAATGAGCAAGTAGGAATTATTAAAAATGAGGAATTCCCACTTCCCTCCTTTTCTATAACAAACTTATTCCAGTCTCGGGAAGTGGCAGGTTTCCTTTTTCCTTTCCACATTGGATACTGAAGAACATGAAGTTTAATTCTCAGCACCACGCCAGGTGGCTCACGGCTGCCTCTAACACCAACACAATTGCCTCTAACCCATGCCCTTTTCTTGACTCCAGGGACACCTGCACACATGAGCATGACACCCTCCTACCACACACACACACGCACACACACACACACACGTTTCTGTCTACTTCTGGCTTCCTACACAGAGTCACAGGACCAGAGTAAATCTATGTAGCATCCAAGGACTTTAGAAAAAAATTGAACATGTTCCTGGAAAGGTTAGAAGGAAAGAGCCTCCTAGCTGTACCACACAGTCATCTCCCCCCCCCCACCTCGACACACACATACACAATGGTCAGAGCTGCTATTGTACACTGGCTGCACTTGTCCAAGCTCAATGGAGTGAATAAGCTTTATTTCCTGAAGGCTACAAAGTGGTTTCTCCTCCTGCCACAGACCCTGTAAATACATAGGACCATGGCCTCTAACGTTCAGTTGCCTATGCTTGCTCAGCCTCAAGAGCCTCCTGTTGATTTTGCAGTGCAGTCCAGTGCCCTCAGGAGTGTGGTCCTTCTCTATCACGTCCTGCCAAAAAGTCCGTGGAAGCTTCGCAGTGTGCAAGCTTTGAATTGCTGCATCGGTGATTTCCAGTCTCTGGAGCCGTGCATAGGTCATCCCAGGGGCTATAGCCGAGTGATACCTGTATGACCTCTGGCCATGAGTAATGTAAAGGAAATGAATTC
>NC_022010.1:35611471-35612668 GCF_000317375.1 Microtus ochrogaster | reverse complement strand
GTGTACAGTGGAGAATTAGAAAGATTTCTAGCCATGTATCTGTGACATAGGCCAATGGTAAAATTTCTCCTGTACCCCTCATCTCCTTCTAAGTTCACAGATATTAAAATGCACACCCACCTTAAGCACCAATGAATTGCTAGTACCAAAAGCTACAGCAGTGCATTAAAGTGCAAGGCTTGTGTGCTTGAGTGGGCGTGTTATCACCAGAGCACCTGCCAGGTGATGCCCATGTGCATGGGATGTGCCACGCATGTTGCTTATGTGGTTTATTATGGAAGTTACGTTACTTTGAAACTATATTCTACAAGTGAAAAAATAATCAAGGCAGTCTTTGTTTTTTTAACACTGAGATTCCATCCCAGCTCTTTGCTTTAAAATGTAATCCAAATAAATAATCGCACAGAAGGAATGATGAGTGGACACATGGCATAGGAATTGAAAGTCTAATTTTTATTTTGTTGTCAGGCCTCTATTAAACCAAAGTGTGGGCGAATGATCAGCTTCTCATCTGGCGGAGAGAACCCTCATGGGGTGAAGGCAGTCACCAAAGGCCAGCGCTGTGCTGTGGCACTGTGGTTCACCCTAGACCCTCTTTACAGAGAATTGGTGAGTTTGCTGCCACCGCACAGTGAGCCCTGCTCCCTGTACCGATCTCTCTGAGAAGTCCTTACTTTGTTCCTAAACCTGTAGTAATTTCTGCGTTACATTTGGGGAGGAAAAGGGTTGAGCCTGGGGTGACTTCTGCAGTGAGATCTGGGAGAAGGAGGGGGTTGGGCCTGCAGTGACTTCTGCAGTGACATCTGGGAGAAGAAGAGGGGTTGGGCCTGCAGTGACTTCTTCAGTGAGATCTGGGAGAAGAAGAGGGGTTGGGCCTGCAGTGACTTCTGCAGTGAGATCTGGGAGAAGAAGAGGGGTTGGGCCTGCAGTGACATCTGGGAGAGGAGAGGGGTTTGGCCTGCAGTGACTTCTGCAGTGACATCTGGGAGAAGGAGAGGGGTGGGGCCTGCAGTGACTTCTGCAGTGAGATCTGGGAATAGGAAGGGGGTCAAGCCTGGGGTGACTTCTGCAGTGACATCTGGGAATAGGAAGGGGGTCAAGCCTGGGGTGACTTCTGCAGTGACATCTGGGAGAAGGAGAGGGGTGGGGCCTGCAGTGACTTCTGCAGCGACATCTGGGAATAGGAAGGGGGTCAAG
>NC_022010.1:35605870-35610933 GCF_000317375.1 Microtus ochrogaster | reverse complement strand
CCATTAGTGCTCCCTGACTGTACATTCAGATGTTGAGTATTGAGCACATTGATACCCTGTACTGTTGGCAGCCAAGGACTTTCTCCAGGTCACTAGAAAGGCTAGAAAATCATCAGAACATCACTGACTAGTTTATTAAGCATTGTAGGGAAGGATAAAGAGACCTGTATTCTTGTTATTATTTATTACACTATTAAGCTGACTGTTTAAAAAATACTGTATTGATCCATAATGTAATATGGCTGGGACGCTTACTGTCAAGAGGCCTGAAGTTCAGCACAATTGACAGAGTAGAATCTCCTGGAAGAAAACAGCCAGGATCGCTTTAGGGAGTCACCTCCAAGTCCTCACCTTGGTTCAGTGGGATTGTCAGCTTGCTGACAGCGATCAGAGATCCACCCAAGGCCCAGAGATTGATTGTAGTGGTCACTAAAGGTTACCTGAAGCCACCAACAGAAATCTACAGATATCTTCAAAGTCTACTCCAGCTCTGAGTGTGGAAGAAGAGATGAAATTCTAATTTCTCCCTTAAAGATTTTCCCTTTGCTGTTGTGGAAACAGGATCTCTCAATGTAGACAGAACTGGCTGTTCTGGAATTTACTAAGTAGACCAGGTTGACTTTGACCTCACAAGATCTTCCTGCCTCTGCCTCCCAAGTGCTGGACTTAAAGACGTGCACTAAGCCCAGTTCAAGATGTACTTAGTTTTGGATTATGCGTGTATGTGTGATTATGTGCGTGCTGGTGGAATTCTGATGGGGACATGTTATGTGCCTGGTGTAAGAGTGAGCCAGCAGACACAGCAGTTGAGAACCAAACACCTGTCCTTGGCAAGATCCCTGAGCATCTTAACCAGGGTCTGCTCCCAGCCCCTGAAACTCTAGTCTTCAAATGATGCTCTGTTTTTTCCTTTAAACTTGTAAACTGAGTCCAAATCCATTGTTAGCAGCAGCGGTTTAGAAACAGCCCCTTTCCATGATCAGAAAGAGCACTTTCTTTTCCCCCACACTCTCACAGTCCTTTCTTTGCTGCTTAGGTCAGGCTTTTGGGTGCATAGGTGAACAGGAGAAGCCAGACTCCAAGGAGCAGAGAGGTCCAGCAGCTAGGGAAGGAGAAAGCAGCCGTCATGTCTGAAGTACGACAGTAGGGACAGCTTGTGTTATCTCAGACACAGAGACCCTGACAGCCTGGCATAGAAAGGCAAGGATGGCACTGATGGGGAGAACCCAGCAGAGCCCAGAAAACTTTCAGGGGTGCTCAAGAGTCTCCTTCATCTGTAGTTTCTCTTTCCTTGAATTTTTAATTTACAAAATGCCAGCACCACTCCCCCTATTGTAACAAATTGTAGAAATATCAGCTGCCTGTTTTTAGTATTAATTTGGTATCATTTTATTTCCATCATACCCTCACAATGCATTGTAGAATTTTATTAAAATAATGAATGCAAACCAAGTTCTCTGCTCCTTCCCGCTCAGGATACTTCAACACCAGTATGCAGGCCTCTTGGAAAAGCACGAAAAAAAACCTTCTCCACCCTGCAGGCTGTTCCGCCATCTAGTGGTCTTTGTAGGAAATGACAAGAGCCTCTTAATTAACTAATGGAAAATTTTCTCCCCTGCCTCATCTGAGGGTCTTCAAGAACACTAATACCTGATTCCTCCCTACAAATCTAATTATGTAGGGAGCTGTCTCAGTACCAGGGGGTTAAAACTCTCCAGACAGTTCAAATATGTAGCAAAGTTTGTGAATCTTTGGCTTAAACCTCGACGTAGACTGGATCCTGAACAAAGCTTGTCTAAGAACAGTGAGTTATGGATTCATATGTGCGTGTATGTATGTATGTGTGTATGTATATATGCATGCATTTATGCATGTATGTATGTGTGTATATGTACATATATAGACTTTCTTTGTTCATGTATATATGTATGTTTATGTGTATCTGTATGTATATGTGTCTATATACATACATGCATCCATTTATCCATTCATACATACATACATACATACATACATACATACATATTACTGAATGGATGGTAGTGGCCCACACCTTTAATCCCAGTACTCATGAGGCGGAGGTAGGCAGATCTCTGAGTTTGAGGCCAGCCTGGTCTACAGAGTGAGTTCTACAAAAGCTAGGGCTACACAGAGAAACCCTGTCTTGAAAAAAAAGCAGATAAGTAAATAAATAAATAATACTCCTGATCATCCAGAAGAATTCAGTCATATACACACGTAAAATGTTAGGATGCCTTTCAGACATCTGTCGCAACACTTGGGTCCCTTTCTCTTTAAGAGGCGCATATGCTGATCATCTCTTGTGGTTGTCCCATATGAAAACTCTGTGTGTGTCAGCTTGCTAAGCACTGCGTTCTCTGATGTCACTATGTCGTTTTCTATTATTTTGTGTGTCTGCTCCTTTTAGTTATCTGTGTGTGACATTGTTATTAACCCTGAGCTCCTGCATGCAAAGAACTTTGTTTTCAAGTCAGAACATAGTTAGTTATTCTTCTAATTTAAGAAACTGCCAGAAACTGGACTAGTGACTGCCACAGGGGAATAAAAATTGGATGGGGCACAGCCCCTACGTTCATGGAACATTAAGTCACACCAGAGAGATGATAACCGGGAATCAAATGAATCAAATTATTAAAACACCAGGCAAGTTGCGGAAGGATTGTCTGCTACAAATGATGACTTGAGGACCTAAAGAGTCAGTTAGGAAAGGGTTAATTTTGGGGGCAGTGCTGGAAATAAGCTTTGTAAGATGGGCTCCTCTAGGGGGATGCGCTTTAGGCCGTCATCCACATAAATGGTTCCTCTTAAAGATAATGGAGCCCTTGACAAGAGGTAGTAGCTTTTACGAGCACTGACAGACAATACATCAGTGATCAAGAACTGAGACTCTCCACTCCTCTGAACCTAATTCTAAAAGAAGAAAAGAGACAACCAATAAGAAAAGAAAAAGCAAATGATCAGAAGATTCTTTTTTCAACAGCAATAAATGATATGTAGAAGATAGGATAAAACAACTGGGCTAACAGTAGATGGCAGACCAGCTAGGAGGCTCTCCAGACGTGCAGACAACTTGCAGAAGACCAGCGATAGGAAGACGTTTGGAGAAGGGTAGCCAAGAAACAAAAATGTGCTGGGTGGGGGAGGGGAACTCCATCTCAGAGCGCACCCTTGCATGTGTGAGCGCCTGGGTCCAACTCCTAGCGCCAAGAAAGCAAACAAAAAATACGGCCCACAAAAAGAAGGTCACAGCAGCTAGAACGGGAGGTTTTAGAAAAGATAAGAGAGTTAGATTAATGCAAGGATAAAAAGGAGGCAGGGCTCACATTCTTGATTTCATATCAAGGCACGGTGGATTTTATTTGAGCTGCTAAGGAGTGTTTGTGCCCGCTCCCTTACTCTCCACACTGCATAAGCTCCCTAGACTAGGGAGTGACCAGAAAGAAAAGATGGCTTCAGCCAACATTTGGACTTAAATTAGAGGAATAACACAGGTAAACCATATGGAAGGTTGCCTGTGAAGTCTGGGGGAAGACACACTGGCCCAATCCTGCACTGGTGTGGGGAAAAGGAAATGCAAGGGATGCAGGGAGCATTCAGGGGAGCATTCTGCCCAGATTAGTGCTGGGAGACTATTTTTAGAGTGAACAGCCAGAGGAGACTGTGAAGTAATACAGAGTTGCAGGTTAAGGCGAGCAGGGAGGCAGGGCACAGAAGATGGAAAAGTGTGGATTTTTCAAAACCTGACACCCGCCCCCCAAGAAAACAGAACCTGCAACCAACTGGAGTTGTGAGTTCCACGTAGGACAGTGTTGCTGTCAGACTTGGGGGAACATGTCCACTAGGAGCCTGAGTGAGGAGGCAAACCTGTTTGGAACCTTCCAGAGCACTTCGTGAGAAGGATCTGAATGAGGTAGTCTAAAGATATAGCCTTGTCTGTTTAGAGGACATTTTGCCTATACACATTTTTAGTTCTCACAATGTGGGGACATCTTGTATACCAGGGAAGTTAACATCTACAGTTCACAGGAAGATCCTTTACACACACACACATGTACACGCACACGGACACACATGCACACACATACATGCATGCACACACACGTACACGCGTGCACACACTCACACACATCCTAAAATGTTAGTAATGCTATGACTGAGAAACTCTGGCCTAAAACAAGCCAATGGCCATGCACCATGCTGACCTAGGGACAGAAGCGGCATACAGAACATCCAGGGCCAAGAGATGTATCAAGTACGGGAGACCAGAGCCACGTGTTGCGGGCAAAGGGTGAGCCACGGTCGTTTTCTTTCTGAGAAACAGAGTCTTGTAGAAGAGCATGACAGGTCTGACAGGGGAGTAAATGGTGAGCTGAGGCTAAACACTGAGTTGAACAGGAGATAGCAGTGGAACCGTGAGACAGAGAGGGTGGGAAGTTGGTAATCGGATGAGGCTTCCTCGGGAGACATCTCGGAAGGTAACTGCTTAGGACATGGGGATGTACAGAGACTGTGCCAGTTTGGATGCAGCAGGCTTCTCCCTGACTGTGCACAGATGGCTGGCTGCAAGTGTTGGGGAAGCATCTGCTGCCGGGCCTGGTTATTACGCCTATACCACAAATGTGTCACTTGTCTTTTTGCAGGAGCGGATACAGGCCGATGAAGTGATTGCCATCTTGGATCAAGAACAGCGCGGGAAGCATGGACTGAATATTAACCCCAGAGATGAGCTATAGAAAAGAGAGTGTTCTATCGAATATTTATTTAAATTGTTAATCTTATAAGAACCTTTTTATTTTTGTACAGAGCCATGGTATAAATTAACAGGATACTAGGAGTCGCTAGATTCCCCTTTCTGTCCCTGTCTCTGCTCGCTTTGCCCTCCTCGTGCCCTTGGTTTTATTCAGTTCATGATTCAGAGCCCAGGCACATCCCCAAACACACATCTCACACACACTCTGCATGCCACACAGTCACACGGGTAAACATGCATCCCAGAGATACTGCAGAAGCACAATATGCCACTCACATACCACACAAACTCC
>NC_022010.1:35596405-35605725 GCF_000317375.1 Microtus ochrogaster | reverse complement strand
CACACACACACACACACAACACATACATGAGTAATTTGTTGCACATTCAGAATCTCAACACAACAAATTGTTTTTCAGCAACCCCACAGTCAGAGTGTACCCCAGGTCTAGACTCAGTGTGTGAATTGCTCTCGAGCCTCCAGCTTGCCGCCTTTCCCCGTGGCCTCTCATGGTGCTGATGGCTGAGAATACAGACTCTTCCCAGCAAGCTTGGCTTGAATCTGAGGAGCCCCTGACACGGTCTGCGTAGCCCCAAGAGTCACAAGCAGCAGCATCTTTCAGACTTGAGGAAGCCACCACTGGGATAAGGACAGTGACACAGGGTCCCCTCGCCAGGGCCTTCATGGACCTTGAGGACTGGTGTTGTACGGGATAGCCTCTGAGTTGTCCTTAAACAGTCACACAGAGCTTCCAGCAGCACAAGTTCATCCCAGGGATGATGGAAGAGCATCTTTAATCCCCCTGCATCAGGCGCTATTGCTCAGCTGCTGGTGAGGGGCTGCCGCTGGTGAAAAAGCAGAATCCCTTTCGCAGGCTGCTTTCTGTCTGCCTCTGCTGGGCAGCCTCTTCCCAGGGCTGCTGCCAGCTGACAGAGGCACGTTGTGTCTGAGGTGTTTAATAAAAGGAGCCTTGTTGCAGCGTCTGTCTTCTCATAGACATGCGTTTCCTCTTCCAGGGGTGGTTTGTAACCATTCGCGACAAAGACTATCCCAGGAGCAATAGGCCATGACAATTTTGCTAGTAGACAGTGAACTGCAAGAAAGCCGGCCGTTTGATTTGGAAGGAACAGAGCTGGCTAGCAAGTTAGAGTGTAAATCCAGGGGCCTGAAAAACTTGGGCTCTGCGCAAAGTCACTTCTTGGCCGTAGGTCTTATTCTACCTTCTGGGAGCCTGTGGCAGGCAAGTCTAGCCAATGGGAGACCACACCTACTAGTGCAATGTGCCCTAGTAAAGGTGAGGTTTGCTTTCTGCCCCTTGTGAGCTGCTTAGTGCGAAGAACATTTGTTCTTGGAAACTGAGAAATTCAGGTGCAGGGCTATGTGCTGTTGGCCTTTCACCGCCAAACCGCAATTCTGGTTGCCTCTCTGCCATGGAAGAACGGAAAAAGCATGAGACTCCCAAGTGACCTAGAGCCACTCCCTTCCTCCGTATGGGCTCCAGTTTCCTTTTCTGAAAATGGTGTAATTAATCATACTTGTTTCCAAAACCCTATGCCTTGCTCAAGACACAAACCAGTGGGAAGAGGAATTTTAGAAACACTAACTGATACGGGCAAACATTTCTGCTAACATCAAAGAGTTACAAATGAGGTTACTACCGGTGTATGCCATTAAGAAACTTTAAACCCAACTTTAGGTTAATAGTTCGTGAGGTGTGAAGAAGATGGTTATTATTTGTTTGCTCTCCACTGCGAAGCACGAGCTGGCACCCAGACTCCATGATAGGCAGATCCGGGCAAGGATCTCATTTCTGTTTTCTGGTAACAAGACATCAACAAAGAAACCAGTCCTTGGCTCCTCACAGTTCTTGCTTCCTGGGTGCGCTGATGGCCGGGGAGAGGCAGCAGCTTCAGCAGGGGGTGTGCCATGTAGGCCGCAGAAAGTGGGCACAGGCCTCAGTAGACGCCGCTCTTGTGTGAGATCTCATCTTCTGCCGCGTTGACAGCAGGGAGTGGCTGTTCTCGTTCTGCTGGTTGGCCATGTTGCTTTCCACCTGGAACATCGAGGATCTACTAAAGCATTCATTTTTTAATCTGCTCCACATCAAACCATGCATAATTTCATTCAAATATTTAGGGAGTGCCATCAGATGACTCCAAACTTAGAAGTTCGAGTCTGTGTGTTCCTTAGCCCTGTTTGCAAAGGAGTGGAAAATCCCATTCAAATTTTTGTTGTTTTGAGAGTTGAAGAAAGCCGTAAAAATTGCAGTTCAATTCCCTCTTTTTCTTTGGGCAAAAACTGAGGCTCAGATACGATCCTGTAGTCACTGAATTATAGCAGACAGGACCAGACTAAAGCCAGAGTTGTTGGAATGGGGGAATGCCCGCACATGATGGCTGGAATCCAGGCACAGGTCTTCTTCTACCTAGAAAACTGGTGCCTATCTCTCTTTGTTTAAATATGGGGCTTGCTCATGCATCCACAGTGCTGCAGGTCTGAATCTGTCCACCAGGGGTCCCTTTTTCTAGTTTACACAGAAGGACTCCTTGCTCGAGGCAGCCTAAGCAACCAAGGGACTTAGGGACCATTCATCCCTTCCTTCGTCAAAATTCTAACCCTCACATGGGTTAGATAAAACTCCAGGGGTTTTCTGAGCATGGGATATGATTCCCAATTAGCAGATAAAGATAAACAAAGTGAGCGGTGGACACAGTACAGTGGCTTCCTATAGAGCGTTCCTTTCGACCCAGAGCATGGAGCCTGAGGGAACAGCATGATCTTTCCAGAGAGAGGAGAAGCAATAGCAGCCATTGCTCCCTCTCTCCTCTCCCTAGGCCTGCCAATCTAATATGCTATCAGAGAAGGTTTGATTTTACAAAATCAAAAAAAAAAAAAAAACCCTCTCTTTTCCTGCTAACAACTGTGTGACAACATACTTTCCTTCTATCCCCTGAGATACATTGGACTCAGGCCCTAATTCAGCTTGATTCCAGACACACCTTGGACCCCACAAGGCTCATGACAGGCATGAAGATGATGTCTGGGCGTCTTTTTTTTCCTGTCCCCCAAAGGCAGAGAGGTGGTCTTTAACTGAAATTTAGAAGAGAGTGTCATAGGACGGTGCCCCCTGGGATGTGAGGTGCTTTCTGCACAGCCTGCCTTTCAACTGCAAGGAACTCTCCATTTTTCTGGCTTTTCATCACGTAAGTGACATGTCCTTGGCACTCGTTCAGCTGAAGAGCGGCCATGGAATGAGTCAGTTCCATTTAATAATATATACCTATGAATTTTAATTGAAGTACAAATGCTGAATTATTTCACATAAGACAGCCACAGGGAACAACTCCCTCACTGACGTCAAGGAGGGAGTAATGGGGCCACCTCAACAGCTCCTCACGCCAGAGCATTAAACAATCTGAGAAGGCTGACAGCTCTGAAGCTGAAAAGTGTGTGTGGGGGGGGGCTCTGTCTCTCTCTGTCTCTGAAGCTGAAAAGTGTGTGTGGGGGGGGGCGGGTGGAACTGATCCCACATCCCCAACTCTTGGGGGGGCGGCAAACAGCAGCCATTTGGAAAAAATTCCAAACTAGGAGGCCATGGTTCTCCACCTGCTGTCAGGAAGGCCTGTCATGCAAGGCGACCTCGTGACATGGTCCCAGCAGCCCACCCACAACTCTCTTTGGCTCCTGGATAATTTGATATTTTCAATCTGAAGCATAGGGCCTGTTGTGTTTTGTTACCTGGTGGATATCTCCAGATGCATCGAGACAAGTCACACCAACCTCCTTTGAGCTCATTGTTGGGCTGGAACTGTGGAGTCGGGCTGTCAAGAGTGCCTGTCCCCATGGCCAGGCCTCGGTGCAAATCACAGCACGTTCTGTGCCCTCCACTGCCCCGACCTCTGAGACCAGATGATGATGAGATGAACAGTCTGATCACTGACCCTGATCTGCTGGGCAATGAATGGCAGAGGCCATGGGAAATGTTTGCATTAGCGAATCATCTCTGGCTTCAGAAATCTTCCTAAGAAACCATAACACAATAGGTAGAGAATTTATATTCCTGTCCTCTCTTCCAGAAACGAGGTTGGGGAGGGAGGATCTGACTGATCGTTATTCACTGTTGAACCTACATTTTTCTAGTCACAGTTTTTGTACTTCTGGAGGAGGGAGAAACAAGGAAAAGACACATCCAGCTTCATTTCCCTCCATAGACCAGTAACAGAAAGCATCCAGGAGCAAAGCTGAGAACCGTTCCTGCGAACTGCCCTTCCCACTTTGCCTTTTCTGTCCTTAATAAATAAGTACAAGCAGTGTTTTCCTCTGAGCCTCTGTTTCAACTTCAAGCTGAATGTTAATCTTATTTATATGTGGAAACCCTTGCCTAGAACCCTCTTCTCCGACTCGGATGCCTTCCCTCATGATGGCAGTTCTCTGACATAGGTTCGAGAAATTCTATAGACCTTAGTTAGAGCATTGTCCCTTCTAGGTTCATGTTTTCACCTTTGAGTTCCTCTGGTGGTGGGTGGGGTAGAAACAGGGGCTGGGCAATAACTCCTGGCTATGTCTCATCTTTTTTTCCGCTCACTAACCATATGTCCCATTGTTTCAAAGACATAATCACAGTTGGCATTTATAAAGTATTTTATGGTCCTGAAGCACTTGGCATTCATATATAAGTACATAATTATGAGAGACATTTAATGCACCCTTTATTCTGTAAATAGGGGGAAAGGGGACAGTCTCAGGGAGGGTGGTGGCACAGAGTTCTCAGCATCGATGAGTTTAGTTCTCAGATTGTTCAGAGTGGCTAAGTCAGAAGCCAGGCAAGTTATTCAGAATGAATGGGGGCACTCAAAGTAAGGTGAAGAAAAGTCAGTGTACATGAATCAGCAATATAACATAAACACTGCCGTGCAAGGGTTATGCTAGGCGTGGGGAGGAAAGGCAGGACGAATTCAGAGAAGGGAGCGGTTGGGCTGGTGCAAGGTTTGCAGCGGGGACAGCGGAACTTGTTGTTCAGTCCCCATTCTGCTGTCTAGAAGCAGATGTTGTAACCGGAGTTCTCACTGCACAGCCATCCTCAAGCGACAAGTCCTGAAGGTGAACAGGCCAGCTTCCAGAAGTTCACATTGGAGTTGTTGTTGAATAGCCGGTAGGGTTGAATAGGGTGGGTAGGAGGTAGGGTGGAATAGGGTGGGTAGGAGGTAGGATGGAATAGGGTGGGTAGGGAATAGGATGGAATAGGGTGGGTAGGGGGTAGGGTGGAATAGGATCTTTCCTGCAGATTGCCTTAGGAAAACACTTTAATGAGTGCTGTGAAAATCCAAATAAATACCAGGGAAGGAGGAAGTTTGATTTCATTCCCTGGCGAGGGAGGTATTATTTAAGTGGGTGGAGTGGAGCCCTGGGGGAGCATGCTTCCTACCCAAGAGAAGAGGAGAAGCTACTGTCGGGAGTGGCTGAGAGAGGCCCTCACACAGCCAGAGCCCAGGGCCCAACCTGTAGTGTTTCCTCTGCCTAGGAACCCATGGAACACTCTGTCCCTCACCGCGGGGGCCTGTCTCCTCACACAACCCCTTACACTGTCTGTCAGACTGGAAATAAGGGGGACTCGCCATCCCTGAAGTATGATGTCTGAAAAGCTGAAAGCCTTTGGTAATCTCGGGGTGGGGGCTTTTAAAGAAAATCAGAAAGCCACGTGTTTCTTGTTAAGGGACATCTTTCCTGGTGGCACCCAGAGAACAGCGTTGCAGAGTCCCTGGGAAACATTAGAAGAAAATTATCTTCAGCCAGAGTTAATGGGGCCAATTTGCTGTATTTAAAACCAAAGGGTCAAATGGGCCATTACACAACTTGTGTCCAATCAAACCTTGTTTGTTCTCCCTACCTGTTTTTGGTCTGTTCACCTTTGCGAATGCCTTTGAAGGTCTTAGGCAATAATATTCCTTCGGTTTAGAAGAAATTACAGAGTGAGTCCCTGAGGCTCAGAAACCGACTTCAAGGCTTCTGGTCACCAGGACAACGTCTTGGTTTCTCATGAAATCCAGGGTTATTTAGCAACATTTACTAAATATATGCCTGCTCCCCTCATTTTTAAAGTTCAGAGTCTCCGGATATGTTTTTCTTGTGAGATAATATGAAGATGAGTTAGTTATGTTTCTTTGAAGTTAATGTTGGTAATTAAATTACAACTGTATTTCCCACCTCCCAGTGTTCGACATAAACAGTGCCATAGCTTCTTTATACACTTGGCTTCCAAGACAACAAGGTATATTTTATTCTGCTCTTTCTGTGTATCAAGAGCTGCCCTTCAAGGCTTCTCTGACTGGAGCGTGCAGATTCCAGGGAGAATGTTCTGCTTGCCTCCTTCCCCAGCATGCTGGTACGGTGGGTTGTTACTCACATGTAGGAGAAAAGAAACCAGGCACCAAAAAATCATCTGCTTTAAAATCAGTTCCCAGGGAAGCATCAAGTGGTGGTGTTGAAGTTCTGACAGTTTGGAGTTTTGGGATAAGTAGGAGGCAGGGGAATGACCTAGAGTTATTTGTCTTTGGGCCTCACCCACTTCTGCACACTCCAGTAGAGATCCCGAAGGGGTGACTCCTCCCAAGATGGCAGCCTCCCTGGCTCTAAGCCGTCAGTCTGGCTGCACTCTGCCTAGACTTGCCCTGGTTTCCTCACAGAGCGTTCCCTGCCTTCTCTGAACTTCCAGGCCGCAGGGCTGAGTGCAGAGTACAGATTTTTCCTCCCAGACATCTGGCTTCTGAGTGCAGTATTTTGTCTCTAAGGGTAATAAAAGCACATCAGATGTGCTCCCTGTACCAGGAACTTTGCTTTGAAGCACTGGTGAGCCACTTCAAAGGCTCAGGACCAGAGGGGGCTCGTGTCCTGAGGACTCAGAGGTGTGCCTATCCACCGGGACTCGTTGCCCACTAAAACCCGATTGTCACATATGACTAACTGTCATGTTGAAAACTTTAAACCACTCTGTCTTCGGAGTCAGCATGGACCGTATCATTATATCTAGAATCCTGTGAAATAAAACCTTCCTGTGTGGAGAGATGGGCAAATTAAAGAGAAAACTGCCTGGCCATCTGCGCTCAGCAGAAGGCTTTCCGCTGTTGAGCTGAAGCAGGTGTCTGGCTCTCTACAGTCAGTGGGCCTTAAATCCATCAAGGCCCATGATAGAGACACCAAGAAACAGTCATTGCTGTAATAGTGCTCGCTGTTTATGGACCAGCAGAGGAAAGCCAGGGCAGATACTGGCTGGAAGTCCTTCTCTGCACCTAGGCTACCTAATTTACAATGTACTGAAGTTAACTAAAGGTTGGTGGGAGAACATGAGCTCATACTCTGGCCTCCCTTGGTATCTCTGGCTGCTTTTGACCAGATCTTAACTCGTGGACATTTCTGCTCCTCTCTCGGTTTCAAAGTGTTTATCTGTGAAGAAAAGCCTAGCAATACCTGTCTTTGTGAGACACCCAGGAGGCTTATGTGAGGGTATAGATGAAAATGCCAAGCTTAGCAGGTGACCTCTAGAAGGCGATGGTCACTTTACTACCTAACACAAAGCAGCCGGGAAGGGGAAAGGGCTGGAGGGGCCCCACCAGCACTTCGACAGTTTACTGGAGATGTTGTTGATTGTCGACGCAAACTTTGGAAACCTCAAATAAATTTTCGTATAGTAACATGCAGATGTAAAGATGTACAGAACCGGTGCAGATACAGGGACAGAGAAGCTCATTGCATCAAACTGAAAGGTATTCTAACTACAAACTAGATGCCTATCCCCTGTGTAGAAAGAACACCAACTTTCCCAAAAACCTTTTGACTCCCTAGATTCATGCAGACATAGCGTGTCAGCTATTATCATTCTATTCAGCCCCACACATCATGAAAGGCAAGACACTTTCTGCCCACCTCGCCTCCTGTTCTTCCACTATGAAATCTGCCGTCTTCTCTTCCACTGCCTGGAAAACATGGACCCACTGGTCAGCAGCAGAGGGCACTATCAGCATATGTTGCATGGCGGGGCTGGAAAGGAGATGCCTCTGCCTTTATATGTTCACTTGGGCATTCCCGTCACCAGGACTTGATTTAACATCCACGGTGGGGTTTTAATTAGGAAGGATGTTAAATAAACATAAGATGCAGCTCTTACAGACCATGAGAGAGATGACCGTGCACAAAATAAGGCAATATGCTGGTACCTGCCTGAATACAAAGACGGTATTTGAGAGGTATTTGGTTGGGAGGGATTTAGCCTACAGTGTGTCGTCATAGGGTGTAGGGTATCTAAGATGAAAAGCATTGTAGGTAAAATAAACAATACAAGCGAAATCAAAGAGTCTTGCGTTGTGAAGAACCTGACCTCTACCATTCATCGTCGCTATGGTGGCTTACAAGGGTGGCGGCTTTCACAGCCATGATGTCACTTGGCTCTCCCTGCAATCCTGTGACTTCAGCTTTGAAGGTATTATATTAACCTGACTAATGAGAAATTGAGCCTCCTGGAGGGAAAGTGACTTGCTTAAAGTCATCCAAGTGATCACTGGTAGGGTTGGAGTCAAAACTAGCTTTCCTTATTGTTAATGCAGAAGGTATCGTGAATTAGACCAAAGATTGTTGTGGAACACAGCGTCTTAAAAATTAGGCTTCGGGATGGTGCGTAAATGGGACATGTTTCAGCTATTGTCTGGTCCTTGTGGTATTGGCCAAGTTAGAGTGAGATACTGAGGCTTTACCCACAGGAAGATTCTGAGATTTGGGGGAGCTGGAGATGGGTGCTTTTATGCCTCAGTTGTCATACTAGCAAAATTTGCATTTGTGGTATTGTAGGGGAAAGACAGGTCTTATGGAGATCAATGAGGAATCCCTGACAGTGATTCAGGCTGGGAATGGGGAGCCTGGGACTGGTCTGCCCCAGTGGGAAGGAGTTTTACCGTTGTGGTTATCTATGATTGATGGCACGTGGAAATAGCAGAGCAGAAAAACTTCTTTTAACAATTGGTTTTAGGGTCTCCATGAGCACCCTCCACTTCCATCCATTGCCTGCCTTCATCTGACTCCATGCCTGCTGATCCCAACACACGTCTTTGTGGGCATCAAATAGCCTGGATCACTCGGGAATCGAGGACAAAATGGAAACATTTTAAAAGAAAGAAAAATGACTTTCTTTTAAAGTCTTTCTAGAGACTGGCAGAATCATCAAGGAGCAAAGGACAAAACTCAAGAGTCTGAGATGCAGAGGCAAGGGGAACATTCATGCCGTCCTTGTAAGCAGGGCACCAATGGAAGGCTTCATTGGCTTTAGAGCAGCAGTTCCCTACCTTCCTAATGGCGGCGCTTTAATACAGCTCATGTTAAAACTGTTTGTATTGCTACTTTATAATAGTAATCTATAGTTTTCAATGATCTTAGGCGACACCCTGCCCCCCCCACACACACAAAGGGGTCACGATCCACAGGTTGAGCACTGCGGTTTTAGAACACTGTGATCTTGCTGGGCATGTGAACATCCACATGGCAGCAGAACACTTGACTGGAACGTTTTGTCACAAATACAGTTTCTGGCTATTACAAACAATGCTGCTATGAACATAGTTGAGCATATACTTTTGTTGTATGATAGGGCCTCTCTTGGGTATATTCCCAAGAGTG
>NC_022010.1:35571194-35594920 GCF_000317375.1 Microtus ochrogaster | reverse complement strand
AAAAAAAAACAAATACAGTTTCTACTCTGAATCTTGACGTCATTCTTTTTCCTTCTTAAGCTTGCCTGATACCTTTATATGTGATCATTAATACACACTTTTATGTAAATAAAACAAAGGTCACGGTGACTTCTTCAAGTTGTTTTGTGTTGGTCACTTCTCTCTTAGAATGCTTCCAAGGATGATCAAACACATCAAAAATATTTTTCTGGTGTAAAGAACTCTGCATATCGAAGCCTCTGTCGACTTTACCAAGCCTTCCCGCTGTCCACCTACGTCCCTTTGTTCTCTGTTGCCTAGCATCTCCATTTTCATCGATGAGATGTTTATAGTCTGCTCTGTTCTATTACAAGGGTGGCCAACCTTTTGGCTTCTTCAGGCCATATTGAACAAAGAACAGTTGTCTTGGGCCACCCATAGACTCTGGAACATTCTCGTCCTTCCACCACTCCTGCTTCCACAGTAGGGAAGTGTTAAAAATGGCACAGTCCTGAGAGAGCATGGACAGCTGTTTTACTCTGGGATATCATTTTCCTCTAGGAAGCTGTACTGGCTGGTTTGTGTGTCAACTTGACACAAGCTAGAGTTATCAGAGAGGAAGGAGCCTCAGATGAGAAGATGCCACCATGAGTCCCTGCTGTGAGACATTTTATCAGCTAGTGATCCATGGAATTCTGCCCAGCCCATGGTGGGTGGTGCCATCCCTGGGCTGGTGGTCCTGGATTCTGTAAGAAAGCAGGCTGAGTGAGCCAGGAGAGCACCCCTCCATGGTCTCTGCGTCAAATCCTGCTTCCAGGACCCTCCCCTGTTTGAATGCCTGTCTTTACTTTCTTCAGTGATGAACAGCAGTGTAGAGTATAGGCCCAATAAACCCTTTCCTCTCCAACTTGCTTTTTGGTCATGGTGTTTTGTTACAGCAATAGAAACCCTAGCTAAGACAGAAACCTGCTAATATTGCCTACACTCTTATGCTAACTTCAGATTCTCTCCTGAACAGGCTGTCCTGTTCCACCCTTCTCCCGTCCATGACCTTCTTATACCCATGCTTCCCAAGTCTGTGTCCACCTCTGCCATCTACAGACACTACTCTTGAGCTACCACCACTCTCAGCACCTCGTGCCAGGCAACCAACATACCTTTTTCTGAAAGTAACCCATTAATGTGTCTCTTTGCCTCTGCTCTTGTCTCAGTTCAGTATGTTCTTAGCACAGAAATGGGCAATACTTAAACCCTCCCCCCCTACACACACACAAATCAAATCATGTACTCTACAAAGTCATTCACTATTTCCCCCACTCCACGGCCACATTATTATAATGTCCCATGACACTGGAGCCAGCTGTCTCTCTGCTCTGTTTCTAATTCCCTCTGCCCTATATTTGATGGTGCTGGTCGCCTTACTGTCCATGGCATTGACTGGTATTCTCCTGCCTCAGGGTCTTTGCATTGACTTACTCACCCCTGGACTAGTCTTCCAGGTGCTCATGTATCCCATCTGTGGCAAGTGGGAATCCCAGTCTACCTTCATGGGGTAACCAGCCCATGATATCTCTTCACATTTGAACTTCCGTGGTCATCGACACCACTGTCTTTCTCTATTTAACATGCTCGCACTTTTATTATTAAGCTTTCTACTTACAAATCACCTGATTCACTTGGTTTCCTGACTGCATCCTTCTGAGAGAGTTTTTAGGAAGGGAATCTTTCCAGAGTGTAAAAAGGTACACAGCATAGAGAAAAGCCGAAGTGCTCACTGAATGAATACATGAACTCACGCACGCAGGATTGAAAGAAGAAATGAGTGAGCAGTGTGAGGGGCAATTGGCCGAGCGCTACCACTTTGACTTCGTCACTCAGGACTTGATAGGCAATGGCAAAACCACATTCTAGCTCTAGTTCTGACTTTGTCCAACTCTAAAACACAAACATCAAACTCAATGCTACGAGGAGAATTCTCAGAGTCTACGAGGCAACACAGGCACCTCAATGGAGTCCAAATGCCAGAGGCCTTAACACAGGGAAGTGAGGCATTGCGCAAGCTACATCTGAGCAGAGGATATGCACAGAAGCAGGAGAATGCCCCATGTGGAGCAGGTGACATCTAAGCTGGCACAGGCATTTCACAACAGGGCAGGAATTGAGTCACTGCCCAGGGCTAAGTTAGCCCAAGAGCCTGGAAAATGGTACAGAGGTAGGCACTCACCTCTGATTTCAAAGTCCTGTATGGATACACCTTATGACCAGGTAACTCCCTGGATATCTTTCCTAATACCAGCCCAGGGGTCCCCAAAGTAGGTGGCTTCCCAAATTAATCACGAGGACAGGAGCTTTAAAGAAAACAAAGGAAAGGTTCCAGCTGGTGCCTTTGGGAACAAATAATATCTGTCCAGAAAAGGGGAAATTCTCATCATGTCTATGAATTTCTGCCCACTGCCATGCTATCTCCAGGGCGACATATGTGTCCTCCACCCTCTCAGACGTGGAAAAAGGGAACAAAGAGATGGATCCATACATTTCAAGGAGATACTTTCAGTGCTGAGGCTGCCACACCCCAGGCTCAAAGAACCAGACCGGTTCATCCACTTCGCCTGTCTAATTCCCCGGAGATACAAAAGAGCCTGTAAGGTCAGCTCCTTACTCTTCAGTAACCGACCCGCATGGGGCTGTGTTATCACAAGGATCTCCTCGTTGTGTGCTTGAAGTGAACTGTGCTGTTGTCACCGTGTTTGGTAACACTGCAGAGGGCAACTGTTGCAAGTGTAATTGTTGCTGTTGAAATGTCCCCTGGGAAGTTCCCCCTATGTGTGCATGCATTTGTGTGTGACTGTGTGTGTGTGTGGTGTGTATGTGGTGTGTATGTGGTGTATTGTGTGCGTGTGTATGTGTGTGCTTGTGTATTGTGGTGTGTGTGCTTGTGTATTGTGTGGATATGTGGTGTGTGTGTGTGTGTGTGTGTGTGTGTGTGTGTGTGATTTATATCTGTGTGTGTGTGTTTACCATTCTCCTCATTCTTCACAGACCTGCACCAGGGACTTTGTTTTCACCTTAGGGAAGGAGGAACCAAGCTCCAGCTTGATGGTAGAAATTTTCAGCTCCATTTGCTGAACCTCTATGAACCTCCATCTTTGTCCGAGGTCTTTCTGTTGTTCTGTAGCATGCCCTTGCAGAGTGTGTTACTGTAGCCCACTTTGATAAGCCATGGTAGTAGGACCCTGAGGTGGTCTTCCTATATCCAGATTCGGCATTTACAAAACCATAAATAGAGGTGGACAACACTTTAGGAATGAACAAGCCCACTAACTCGACATGTTTATTGCTCTCTCTCTTCCAAAGCGGTGCTGCCTGCAGTGTCTAACAACCATACATTCTACCCACTCAAGACAAATGAAAGCAGAGTCCACAATCCCTCCATGCATGCCCCCATATATTCTGTCTGCATTGTGGCAAAGCCCTAAGAGTTCTAGAAAAGAAATTGTGGTGGTTGAAGCCACAAAGGGTGGGACAGCACCGGAGTGAAAGTGAGAGGACCAGAAATTCATGGAGCAGACCGGAATTACTTAGCCAGTGGGTCAATGTGGTCCAGGTATAGAATTGAGGAATAGCAGTTCCTGCCTTCAAGCATTTCCTTAGCAGCATATGTAAAGTTGCAGTGTGTCTTGTTATCCAGAGCTCATGCAAGGTCTCTGGGCTTTGGCCAAGGCCTGTTGCTGCTTTCTATTCAGGAGGGGAAAAAGAGACAGGGATGAGCAGACTTTGTGTCAGCCAAGTGTCCCAGCAAGGAATTCCACCCAAGTCTACACAGGCGCTGACACCCGAGGGCCATTGCCATGCAGATAAGCTGTGTCGGGTAATTGGGTTGACATCACTGAGCCACCTTAGAGGATTTGAATGCCTTCCATGACTCCTGTCACCTGCCATCTGATAGCAACCCCCCAGGTCTGCTGGTGAGTGATTGATTATGCAAAACAAATGAAGGTCATGGTTCTTCCATGGGGAAGCGTTCCCTGAAGTTACAGCCCAGCTTTCCAAGCAAAAGCTAAGAGCTGAGGCCCCAGTTACCTACAAATGGAAACCGAAGACCCATCGCATTGAAAACCCATGAGAGCAGAAGGCAAGCTACCCTGTGTAAGACTTCATCCATCAAGATGAGTCTCTGAGCTCCCTAGAGGATGGAGAGGCACTGTGTTCCTAAAGGAGTCTCTCAGTCTCCCTTGCTCTCCATCTATCAGCCTGCAATGTGCTCACCTCCCCAGCTTCGGTCTCTGTGGGTCTGCCTACTACTCGCCTTCCTCCAGCTCTCATTTTCGATAATGTTGTTGTCAGGAAGTCTTGCTTCTCTTATCCTACGCTGAAGCACCCTTTAGCCCACTTCTGCTGCCCATGAACTTCACCCAAGAGCATTTTTGATGCTGATGTTGTGTTCACTCAGCCACCCTCCTTTGGCTGTAGGCTACACTAGGATGCAGGATGGGCTCTGCTAGGCTTTTACAATAGGCTTACAGGGCCCGGTTGGACAAGGACATTCAAAACGTGTCCATTACTGCATGTGGAGAAAGCATTCCCACAGTCGATTGTCTCACTGCCATCGTCACATGATTAGAAAGAAGATGAGTTTGCAGGCTTAGAGGAAATAGCATCTCCATTCCCATTTTACAGATGCGGGACACAGGCTTAGAGAGAAAAGGAAGCAATGGCTACATTTCTAGGACATACTTGGGCTCGTTCATTCTGCTTGATGTTTTCAAGTCTATTATCGTCCTTATTCTTGTAACTGAGCTTTGTGATTCCATCAACTTTTAAAGGACATCATTTTGAGTTTTACCTTCTGCGAAATTCATGTGTCTCAAAATATAACTCTTTGCCTTGGACAAAGGCATTGAGTCATTTGACCAGCAGTACAATCCCAACATGGAACTGTTCTACCCCAACGCAGCCCTTTGGAGACATGCTCTCCCTGCTTGGTGACGGTCACTGGATGGCTCTTCATCCCTATAGTGTGTGTAGCCAGTTTTAGTTTAGCAAGGAGTCGATCAAGGCTCAGAGAGTTTAAAGCAACTTGCTCCTGGTAGGCCGCTAATAGACAATTCGATTTCACCTTTGAACCCAGCACTTTGGGCTCCTTGTGAAGGTGGAAAGTGTGAGGGCAGAGCCAAGGAAAACAGCTGTCACGTTCCCCAGCCTGCCTTTCAGAGAGGGCTCTGTCTCTTCGGGGCTCTGTTAGAGGCAGGCAAACAACCTCATTACCAAAGGCAGTATCTGATCCCGTTCCGCCTCTGATCACTGGTAGGTGCTGAGGGAAGACTCCGTTCCTCCGCAAAGGAACAATCTGAGAGTCATTGCTATCGGCAGGCTGCTCAGTAGACTGCGGTGTAAGGCCTTGGTCTTTTTCCAGGTCCTTTCCTTCTCTGCAAGACAAGAGGGTACTGAGAAGAGGTCACTGGGAAACATTCAGTCTCTCAATTCAGCAGCTTCCCCACTAAAGCCTGGGGGCCCTTTGCCAGACGGGTGAGTCTGCAGGTGAGCCTTGCTTGCACAAGGTGGGTGCTGCTGCTAATTGGGTTGATGTAATTAACTGTGGTGGTTGTTCACCCGGGAAGCCAGCCATGGTCTCAGCATGAGCAACCTTGCTGGGCCAGCCCGCAGGCAGCAAGCACAAACATTTTTCGAGCTCCCAGAGCAAACAGGTTTAGAAGCAACTTCAAAGTGAAGAAGCAGGCTGCCGCTGGGAGAAGGCCATTTCCCTGGGGGGATGGGGAGTGTTGGCTGCTCAGGCCAGGAAGGAGAGCGAAATCATTTTATCTTCATTCTGCTTTTAATCAGGTGTCAGGATATGGCTGCCATTTCTGTCTAATCTCCTCTTCTCAAAGAGACGTGCTAGAGGCTGAGGGAAGATAGGTGAGTTGTGATCTGCCCCAACAGATCGAGAGAACAGGTACAGGCTTCCTACTTCTACAGTGGGCCCTGGGACAGCCTCTTCTTTCGCCATCTCTTAGATGATAGCATAGGAAAGGATAATTCCTGGGGGCAGAACTTGTGTTTCAGATTTTGCTGCAAAATGTCATCCCTTCATGCCAGCCAAAATGGTGGTGCTCTTTGTGGTGGCTTTTTCAAATCAGTGGCAGACCACGGTGCAGTCTTCACATTCAGCAAACTCTATAAAGCACTCCCATGCGAAACAAAAGAAGGAGCAGAGAAAGAAATGTCACGGGCTAATGACTAGGTGAGGGATTTCAGAAGAGAGTTTACCTTCTGTGTGAATGCCTTCTTACATGTATGTAACAGAAGAAATGAATCCTAACATTTTTTTTTAAAAAAAAATCATTAAATATGTACTTTAATAACAAAACACAATGCACAAATTTACCTTTAATTTTGTTCACAGACTACCACAAAGAGTATTTAATCTCATGCTATTTCTTCTTGTCTAATGTCACCTAATGTCCATCTGCCCCCAGTGACTATTGTTCAAAACTGCTCCAGGCTCTCTGACATTATGTCAGGGTTGGGGTCTGGAAGAGATGCCCATCTCTCGCCTGCAGCTCTCACTCCTGTCAATTACCCCAATTAAAGGTTCCGTTCAAGAGCAGACAGCCTCCTGCTTGTAAGACTGATTCCTTCATTTTTTTTGAATTTTTTTATTTATTTATTTATTTTTTTATTTATTTATTTATTAAAGATCTCTGTCTCTTCCCCGCCACCGCCTCCCATTTCCCTCCCCCTCCCCCAATCAAGTCCCCCTCCCTCCTCAGCCTGAAGAGCAATCAGGGTTCCCTGCCCTGTGGGAAGTCCAAGGAACCCCCACCTCCATCCATTTCTAGTAAGGTGAGCATCCAAGCTGCCTAGGCTCCCACAAAGCCAGTACGTGCAGTAGGATCAGAGACCCATTGCCATTGTTCTTGAGTTCTCAGTAGTCCCCATTGTCTGCTATGTTCAGCGAGTCCAGCCTCATCCCAGGCCTTTTCAGACCCAGGACAGCTGGCCTTGGCGAGTTCCCAATAGAACATCCCCATTGTCTCCGTGTGTGGGTGCACCCCTCGCGGTCCTGAGTTCCTTGCTCGCATTCTCTCTCCTTCTGCTCCTGACTTGGACCTTGAGATTTCTGTCCGGTGCTCCAACGTGGGTCTCCATCTCCTTTCACATCCATTGCTGGTGGGAATGCAAACTTGTGCAACCACTCTGGAAAGCAGTGTGGTGGTTTCTCAGGAAATTTGGGATCAACCTACCCCTGGACCCAGCAATACCACTCTTGGGAATATACCCAAGAAAGGCCCTATCATACAACAAAAGTATATGCTCAACTATGTTCATAGCAGCATTGTTTGTAATAGCCAGAACCTGGAAACAACCTAGATGCCCTTCAATGGAAGAATGGATGAAGAAAGTATGGAATATATACATATTAGAGTATTACTCAGCAGTAAAAAACAAGGACTTCTTGAATTTTGCATACAAATGGATGGAAATAGAAAACACTATCCTGAGTGAGGTAAGCCAGACCCAAAAAGAGGAACATGGGATGTACTCACTCATATTTGGTTTCTAGCCATAAACAAAGGACATTGAGCCTATAGTTAGTGATCCTAGAGAAGCTAAATAATGAATCCTAACTTTTACGGGGTTCTAGAGAAGATAATTGAGGTCAAGCGGTACAGAGGGCAGGAACTGTGATCCTGTCTGAGCCTTTCCATCTCCACTGTCATCGTTACTCAGCAAACTTGAACTAATACTGTACAGGTATTTTTGCCAGTTACATGCATGGGCCACTCCCCACCTATTTTTTTTTTCTTTTCTGCCAACCCACAGTACAACCCAATTCAATCCAATATGGGAATATTCCCGTCAGTGCCAAATCCATGTTTCTGAATGGTACATGTGCTCCAAAAATTCTTCTTTTCCTTCCTGAGAAGACATACATGCCAATAGAAGGCAGAAGCCACCCATCTCTCCATGGATTCAGAGTCCACAGAGCAGAGCCAAGGATAAAGGGAGAGGGTTGTTGCTGTAAGTGTTGTTGTCCATATAATGATTCTCTGGTCCAATAGAAGCAATGATCTTTCCTAGATCGAAGGCGGCCCATGGTATAAAAACTAAACATCAGCTATGCAAATATAAAGCCTATAAATCCCTTACATTCCCCACACCCTAGCTTTCCCAGTCGGAAGATGTATGTAGGTGCTAAAGATAGGGTCTGTTCCTGGGAATCACGGCATTTTTTTTTTTATTAATCTCCTTCAATATTTTTCTACTTTAGAAAAATTTTCCTGTCCTGGTGTCTGGGCATCATAGGAAAAGATTTGGCCCGTGGGTAATCTGAGTTTAATCATAAGATGTGACATAAGTTGAATGTTGAAATTATCTTTACGCCACAACTGTCTATTAGCATAGGCATAGTGGATGCTGCGATCCTCTTTCCCCTGTTCCTGGATTGGAGTGAGTGCAGATCCCTCAAGACCACAGTTAGTGCTAACTTGTCTTGTGCCTTTCCTAGACCTCAGCAGTCTAAGAGCACAGCAATAATGGGCTTGACCATGGACCAGGTAAAGAACTGACTTCAAAAGCAGTCCTTTGTTTACAGGAATCCTGGCCCCATACTTGGAGTTGAGTTTATATGGTGTCTCTCACCGGGTAAATACTGACTTTGCTTTACAACAACACTTAGACTATATGGATACGCTTTCATCTAAAGACATTGAGCTTATATTAACACTGGATCTGAATGCTATTGCTTCCTTTAAAGGCAGAAATGAAGGCCTGGGAGAAACTTGAAGAACCAGAAAATTGGAAATGAGTGACTAGATACTCACTCTGCAATCTGTGAAAGCTGCAAGATAAGAATTACTGAATCTGTCCACCACCGAATGATTCCTCCAGCCATCTTAGCAATTCATTCTTCCTGTATCAAAAGAAGTCAAGGCTCTCTTTCAGGATCTGAGTGATACATTAAAAAAAATGAAAGAAAAATTCCAAGTAATAAACAGAATTTTTTCCTGCATGTTAGAATTATGAATGGACTTATTATTCAGTATTTTCCTTTCCTGATTTTATGTTTTAACACTCAAATGTTTCTTGACTTTATACTAAAGATATATGCATTAAAATGCACCTGTATGCCATGGCATATGAAACTTTAGGAAGCTGTAGACTACCATGCCTGCCTGTCATGACTCTTAGGTTATTTTTCAATCTCTTAACCACTCTGTAAGTTCTTCGGTTTTTGCCTCAGTCTTTTCCTGGAAGGGCAGCTCGGCCTCAGAGATGTGAGGGCTAATGGGTGTTCCCGAGCCATTTTGTCCTCTCGGGCCATTTGAAGAACATGTGGTCTAACACTGAGTAGAGCTACCGTGCAGTTGCAATCATGATGTAAAAGATTTCATGTTTTCAAAGTATAGGTCTGGCTGAGTGAAGAGAACGGGTGTCTGAGAGGCCAGGGGTGGAGAATAGAGTTCTGAGTCATGAAATTCTCACCAGATGTCAACTGGAAGACTTCTTCCCACCCAGCAGCCTCAGGCAAAATCTCTTGGCCACTGTTGCCCCATCTATGGCCCTTCATTCTGACCAATCGTCCCCTCTGGCACCTTATAAGGGAAAGCTAATTAGAAAACTCACCTTGCAAGAATGCTACAGAGGGACCTTTCACACGGAGTGGAACCACAGAACCCAGAGGCACTGTGACTCAGGGGTGGAGCTGTCTCCCAACCCAGGCTGCACATCCCTCTCCAACTCAACAAGAGGCTGACCTACATGGCAAAGGCAAATTCACACAGGGCCGTCAGATGGATAGCCCAAGTTAGGAACAGGCTTACAGTGCTTTAGAAAACACTAATTATACCCATGGAGTCAAGAAGAACAATGAAGTAGGGGCAAACAGATCACGTACCGTGTATTTTTGTTGTTGTTGTTTTGTTTCACTTTTTAATTTTTGTGTTGTCTGCCCCCTCATCTACTGTATGTTTTGAATGCACCAAAGGCTTCATTATTTGTTATGGGGAAAGCAAGAAAGAATGAGGCATCCCTGATGTTCAGGGCTAGTGGTAGACAGCGTAGATCTAAAAGTACAAAATGTTTTGGAATTGCTATACATAAAAGGCAAGGAATACAAAGACAGAGAAGGAAGTCAAGGGCTTCTATTTTGGATTTCAGTGAACAAATAGGATCCTGCTGGGCAGTGTAAAGTGGACCAGAGAGGGACAACCGTCCATGAGTGAGTACATAAGTCAGGGTGAGCCACACAGCTCTCAAAGTTCCTACTATTTCCTAGATATCCCGTGGTCCTTGGCCATGTCACTGTGCAATCATGAAAAATCAGTGAAGCTGGCCTAAGTACAGCTACCCAACATCCCAGCAAAGGGAAAACAGGAGTTGAGCAAAGTAAGGCCTAAGAACAAACAGAGGCAGGTATTCAGTGCCGGTTCTAGCTGTGTCTTTCACTCTAGTCTTCAAAGTCATTACTCGACAGACCCTTTTCTGAGTGTCTGAGAACCATCTACAGCCGTCTGTGTGAGTGCCCCATTTAAGCTTTAATTTTTACTTTTCTTATTCCCAATGCCACCTAACTTGGGTGTGCAAAATGGCCTGCACTTTACTGCCTGGGATTTCTGGGAGACGGTTCCATGTCTGCCACTGCCTTCTCCTGGCTGCCTTCACTCTACCAGGGTTCATTGTTTCCCTTCCCTCCCAAGAGCATGGCCATCTCTAACAAAGCTGCAGTGTCCTCCCTGTTGTCTCCCTGCTCCACTCTTATTGAACAGCTGTGCAGGAACAACCATGGAGGTGAGAGGGAGTTAGGTGTGGGGAGCCAATACGCCCCTTATTTTCCTGGAGGTCAAATGTGAACTGACAGGCAAAGATGCCATCACAAAGTGTTTGGAGCTGACTCTGTTGTGGCTCAGGACTGCAAACAGATGGGTGGGGACCATGAAGTAGAGGTCCCACTACTGCATTTCCTAGACTAGGAAGTGCATCCTCAGGAGGTAGGTGTGGAGGGACAACCCCTCCCTGCACTAATACCTTGGTGCCCTTCGAAGGCCAAGGTCACCAGCTATGAGGAATCGTCTGTGAGGACCAGTTTCATCTTCTGTATGCAGGCTGCAGCAGACTCCTGGGCACACTTTGTCTTAGCCTAGTGAAAGAGGTCTTGGCTTCCAATTCCTTCCTCTAGCATCCATGACACTACCAGAATCATCCTCCTGGAAACAGCATCCATCATAATGATGCTATCTTTCTCATTTAATCTCCTAACTTCCCTCTATTTTCTAGACATAGTGGCAGTTCTCCTGTTCTGCAGTAAGAGCCCATAGACTCTTATCTAACTGTTACTGTCATATGTTAGAAACCCCAGCTATACATCGACATACCCAAACACAGCGAAGCACCTCAGGACGCAGCGCTACGCACTCATCCCTCCATCACTGTAAAAAGTGAGTTACCCATCCTTCTTTCATGAGTTGTATTTAATATGAAAAAGTATACAATAATCCTTCCTTCGGTGATGCCTCAGAATCCAACCTAACTGCTCCATCCTCTAGCAGGAGGCATTAACCTTTTACCTCTTTCTCACGACACTCTTTGGAACTTCTCTCTTTCAGTACTATTAAAACTTTTCTACCTTTAGGAAAAAACAGCTGGGAAGCAGAGTCCTAGGATTGTGTCTTTGGCTTAGTGATATGCGTTAATCACCTAGAACAGCGTTTGGCAATTCCATAAATACTTATGGAGTCAATTGCTTGACTACATCTCAGTAAATTTCCTTGAACAACTTCGTTAGAGGAATAACTGCACTTGGTTAGAAACTACAGAGGAATTTTCTTTCTGCATAGACTGCATATGCGTGTGAGAATTTAGGTCTCTGATGTGCTCAGCATGGTACCCAGAATGTGCTACAAACTTCATAAACACGTGATCAGCAAAGGACATCACATGTGCAGGAACATCTTCATACTTGACCAGTTCTTCCCAATATCCTCTTAAGGTAGAAACAACTGTCATCTGGGGCTGGAGACAGCCCAGCAGTTAAGATTATTTTGTTCTCAGGACCCACAATATAACCCCATTTCCAGGGCAGCCAACGCCCCCTTCTGTCCTCTGCAGGTACTGCATGCACATGGTGTCTTTAAGTCCATGCAGACAAACACTCATCCACATAGAAAACAAAGAAAAAGACGTGCCTTCTTTCTGCCACCACTCTTCCGATTGCTGAGTACGGTTCTGTGCTGTATGTGAGTGGATACGCACAGACCTGCCTAACACTATCTGAAGCACACTGCTGCCATGGCTCCATTCACACCCTCAAGTATCTATTTCAGTGTCTACTGAAGGGTTGAGATAGGGAAACGAGGGAAGTGGGGGAAGGGAGGGGAGAAGTAAAATTGAATTGAGTGATTCGGAGAAATTACATATTCATTACCAGCCAGCTGTCCTCTTGCCCCCTTTGTCTGCACAACACATGCATTACATGCCATTTGGGAGATGTGAATACCTAGCATTTGTACTAGGCAGCTTGGTCTTTCCTATACGTATTCAAACCAGAGACTGCTGCTGGCCCAGAATTACTGTGACTGGTGTGGTGACTTTAACAGTAGCTTCCGTATACATAATGGTGCAGAGTTTCTGTGTCTCAAGGAATGTCTGGATATACTAATAACGACTGAGCCCAACTTTATTAACTTTTGTGATGTTGATAATGAGCCTAATTCAAATACAGAATGGAGCTTAGGTATGTACTTAGTTGTTGCATAGTTGAGGATTCAGTTGATCGATTAAACAAGTAGAGATTTATTAATGCTTTGCTGTGTGTCACACCATATGAAAATTTGTCTCATTTTGAAATAATACAAAACAAATACATCGGGGCTGGAGAGATGGCTCAGAGGTTAAGAGCACTGACTGCTCTTCTGGAGGTCCTGAGTTCAATTCCCAGCAACCACATGGTGGCTCACAATCATCTGTAATGAGATCTGGTGCCCTCTTCTGGCCTCAGGGCATACATGGAGGCTGAACACTGTGTACATAATAAATAAATAAATCTTAAAAACAAACAAATACGTCAATTACTGCTGAGTTTCTCACAGTCTACTGGGTAAGTGCACAATAGATTACAAGGAATAATTCTACCATATAGTTTCTCTTACAGTCCTGAATCCAAAAGTAGTAGGTTCTAGAATAGCAATACAATATTGGAAGGTTGAAACATTACTACTACCCAACTTCAAGATAGATGGTAAAGTTACAGTCTTTAAGACAACGTAGTGTGGGCCAATGGGAAATTCATCAAGGAGATAGATAAGAGGACCAAGAAGTGAATTCACACACAGATATACACACAGACACACACAGAGACATAAACACACAGAGATACATATACAGAAACACACATACACACACACACAGGCACACATAGAGATATACACACAGGCACACAGATACATACACAGACACACACAGGGATACACACACAGTCACACACAGATACACACACAGACACACAGAGATATATACACAGGCATACACAGATATATACACACACAGACACACACACAGGTATATACATACAGTCACACACAGATACACAGACACACACAAATATACACACAGGGATACACACATAGATACCCACAAACAGAATTACACAGGGATTCACACACACACACACACACAGAGATATACACACAGGCATGGAGAGACATAAACAGATCTACAAATAGACACACACAGAGAGACACACCAGAAACACAAACAGACACACACACATAGACAGTCACAGACACAGACACACACAGAGACACACATAGGTAACATATACACACAGATACAAACACAGACACAGAGACACACAGACAGACAGACACACACACACACACACTCACACACACGCAGTCAATACATCTTCAAACATGGAGCAGACGAAGCATGATGAGAAAGTATTTTCTTTTCAGTAACTGTCCCTGAAAACACTGGACACTCCTACATCCTCCCAAATTTCCACACACAGGTCTTTTGCCCCTTATTAAGGTTAATTTAGAATGGAGCATATACCAAATGTATCCCCAGAAAAATAATGTAAGAGAAAATTTACCTTACCTTGAGCTTGTCTGTGGCTTTTAAACCACAGCAGAAGTGCACTCTATGAAAGATTAAACTGGCTCGCTATTCTTCATTATAATTAAAATTTTTCTGTGAAAGTCATGTCCACAGAATGAAACTACAAGCCACAGACTTGAAGAAAGAATTTATACAAAATAGACAATAGACTAGCATCTTAAACCATAGAGAGAACTCATCAAGTTCAGTCATGAGAGAAAAAAGTCTTAAGAACACAAAGAAGATGCCGGGCAGTGGTGACGTACATCTTTAATCCTAGGACTCGGGAGGTAGAGGCAGGCAGATCTCTGTGAGTTCAAGGCCAGCCTGGTCTACAGAGATATTGACAAGACAGGCTCCAAAGCTACACAGAGAAACCCTGTCTCCAAAACAACAACAACAAAAATATAGAGAGAAGCATTTATGAATAGACACCCAATCAGTGAAGGAGAGGAAACAGTAGACAGTAATACTGGAAGGTAAAAAGTATTACTTACTTATACAAGGAGATCAAAACTTCAGGTAACAAAGGAACAGCCACCACATGTCTGATAGACTATATAAAAGCCAAAACTTTAACACTACACTTTACTGGTGACTATATAGGACAACAGAAAGCCTCATTCATCAATTCTGGAAATGCCGTGTATGGTACTTGGCCAACAGTTGGGTGGTGTTTTATAAAAATAATTGCACTCTTAACAGGCTCTGAAAATCATGTGTCATGGGATTTACTAAATAAGTTGAAAACCAATATCCATAAGAAAAGTCTACACATAGGTACTGATAATAGTTAAGTTTATAACTTCCTACTTTCAATATATAGCCTTCAATAGAAAGATAAATCATGCAACATCTATTCATTGGAGTATTACACACTGTGAAAAGTAAGGCATCGGTCTATGAGGGGGATTACCACATGTTAAATGCACTTTGACATGACAGCAATCAATTTGAAAGCCCAACATCCTGTAGCGTCCTAGCCTCATGGCATTCAAGGAAAGATGGCTTAGTTTGAAGGGTCGTCTATGGGGAGAGTGGAAAGATCTGTGGCTGCCAGGGGTTGGCGAGAGCAACAGGTGAATAACACACAGGCTGCGTAGGGTAGTGAGGATTGTGGTTACACGTCAAAATGTGCCATGAGAGCGTATGTAGTGAAAATTGTGGCTACACGTCACTACATGCCATGAAAGCAAATGCAATCTATAGCACGAGAAATGAGCCCTGATGTAAACTGTAGACTCTAATCGACCATGTGATTTTGGCTGGCCAATTGCAACAGATGTAATGCTAATACAGCCTAACTAATAATACAGAAAATTAGAGGATGCAAATGGGAAGAGATACTCAGAACCTAAAAATAGCTTATATTTAACAAGGAGCTAACAAATAAATGGAACAATTTACTAAGTCCAATGTAAGGGAAAAATATAAACGTTATTGACCATAAATAATAATGTTTTTCTTAGAATTTTTCACCCAAAATTAAATCTCTCCCACCAAAAAAAATTGTGTATATTGTTTTTGTAAGATGAGTATAATTTTCTGTTTGGATGATTTTCTTATGCAAATCTTAGAGTAAATGATCTTTATCATTGTGTCATATCATAGAATTTATCAAACAATAGTTAGCAAAACAATATAGTTTTTGCGCAGACAGACAGAAGTAGGAATGGGGGATGTACAAAGATAGCAGATATGTTGAAAAATCCTGCAGCATGTAAGATTGCTCAGACAAAGAGAGGGTCTTAACTCTACAGATGAGATAATCTAATACTGTGGTTTCTATTTAATTAAATGTCATTCAAAGAGAATTTTGCTGACAACTCAAATGTCTACGGGAATCAGAGAAGCACCAGGCATGATCTTCTTTCCTGAGAGCTCAAAATACAGTCATAAAAGCCTGTAGGCAAGAAGGTAATAGGTATTATAAAATCAGTTAACCCTTGACAGATTAATGATCCCAGGATTATTTCCAGGTAAGAGGAATCTGGAAGGGATCCTGGAGAAGTCAATGATTAAAGCATGAGTTACTGAGGACAAAGGAGCAAGATGTATAAGTCAGAGGCAGAGGGGAAGAAGAGTTCTAGATCTGGAGGAGGAAGGAACAAAGATTGGGAATGTAGAGATGAAGGAGAGGGACCACGTGGAACCAGAGAAAGCAAACCCATCAGAGATGAGTTTCTAGAGCAGTCTGGAACATTCTGTGCTGGATAATATGCAAGAAGCTTTCTGGAAGCAGAAAGGTGTAACAGCATATTCGTGTAACCCTCTGGAGGAGAGGGGGTGAGGCATTTATTAAGCTTCTTTCAGAACAAATACAAAAGGAGAAAATACATTTGAGAAATATTCTGAATGAAGGGTGGTTGGGGTTCGGGGGCTATTCAATGAAGCTGTGTTTAGAGTCAGGTGATCCGTGTGAGCCTAGGGAAGAATAGGAAGTGGAAGAGTTAGGCAGAGAAGATTTGAGTTCAGGAACCGTGAATGTAATTGTTTTGTTGTTACATTCATTTAGCAACTAGGGGAATGCTAGGAGATGTCTAGCAAGGATTTCGTTATCATAGAAATGGAAAAGTAAATAAAGTTATTAATGTCATTGCACATAGAAGGACAAGCCTGGGGCTTGTACTATGTCATATTAATATTAATGTTTAATATTAATATTTCATATTAATACATTCATGTAAGCCAAAACTTGGCAATTGTATGTTTCTCCTTAATAAAAATGTGTAGAAGAAGAGCTTGTTACAGGGAGCTTTGTACTACAGATAACTTCTAGAAATCAGAACCATCATGAGAAAAGAAAAGCTTAGTGGGGGAGACAAAGGATGTGGATGGACTCTCTCTTAAGAGCCAAGGGGGAACCAGACACATGGTTCAGTAAAAAGAGAATCATTAACTGGAAATACATTGTTTATGAATTGTGCAGTACCCTGCCTTGTAGTCTGATATGTGTATACACACACACACCATGAAAGATATTATTTTTTAATCCTAGAACACTAGAACCTCATCAAAAGACAGGCTGACTGATGTTAACATACGGTCTCAACGGAGAAGCACTCCAGCAATGCAAGCGCCCTGTAACAATTTCACAGTTTAGAATGGTGGTCCCCAACTTTCCTAAAGCTGCAACCCTAATGTTCCTTATGTTGTGATGAACCCCCAACCATAAAATTATTTTCATCTCTACTTCATAACTGTAATTTTGCAACTGTTATGAATCATAAGATAAATATCTGATATGCAGGATATCTGAATCGTGATTCTTATGCAAGCGTTCTTTGGCGGCTATGACCCACACAGGTTGAGAACCACTGGTTTAGAAACTGTTCCTCCACTTTAAATATCTCCCAGTAACTGATAGAGTCAGATTATTAGGGAACTTTTGCAGATTAAGTAAAGGGAAGTCAGCACATCAACACTGACACTCATATTGCTGGACAAAGGTGGCATGTAAGAATACCTTTTTGCGTTTGTGGTGTTGGGTTAAAATTGAAGAAAATGAGGCAAAGAATCCATCCATAATATGAAGTTCCCGTGAGGATTAATGGTGGGTCTCAGAGTTGCAATGGTGTGCTAGAGACAATCCCAAAGAATCACGATACGTCAGATGAATGAGGGAAAGGAGTCAGCAGGATGAACCTTCCGGTGCAGGTCATGAGGAAGATGAGGAAGGGCTTCACTCACAATTGACGATGTCAGAAGGCTATTGGAATGAAGAACCCTAGAGAGGCATTTTGGTTCTAATGCTTCTTTAGCCACATGATACCCTACTTCTTTCTTTCTGTGTTCCTTCCTCTCTTTGAGTGTGTACCCTGTACGTGTGCATATGGATAAGGGAGCATGCTGCCTACAGAGGTCCTAGCCTGAACTAGGTATACTTGCCTATCCTTCCTCTCCTTCTCACCTTATCTTCTGAGACAAAGTCTCTGACTGACCCTAGAGCTCACCAAATGTTTCATCATCCTGTCTTCTATGCTCAATTCTGGAATTCCAAAAGCATACCTCCATCTAGACTTTTGTGTGGATGCTGGGGCTCTGAATGTGGGTCCTAGGCTTACGCAGCTGGAATGTTACCTCCTGAGTCAGTCCCCCGGCCTCACACGCCATTTCTTGGCTAGTCCTGCTTGCTATCAGAAAGAGGGGATTACATTGATAGCAAATGAATCTTTTATGAGGCAAAAGACACTATCTAGTCTTGTACGTGAGTGGCTTAATGGTTTTCTGGGCTAATGGTACCCAGAGGCATGCATGTTGACTACATTAAGTGAGATAAGCTATCCTTACAGTGGTAACGTATCTAGTCTCTCTACCATCTATGGCTGTCATTCTGGAAAAGTGAGTCAGTTTTACCTCAAGGGAAAAGGAACTAAGTGCTTGGTAAGGCGGATGACAGGTCTGATGACTAACTCTTCCCAGAAATGAAGGGTTGATCTTTCCCCAAGGCAAGGTACAGTATGGCAGCTTTTTTCCTGAGACTCCCCTCACTTGGTTGCCAACTTCCTTAAGTGAAGGCCAGTTGCTACACAGGAGAAATCATGTCGGAGGATAATAAGAAAATGGTCTGCTTGGCAGCTTTGCTTAGCCTATCATAAACCATGACTGATTTATGGTGAGAGTGGAGTTGATCACAGAGAATCTAATGAATTGGCTTTACTGCAGGGACTCATAATGGCTTTGTCATTTCTTCTGAAACCGAATATTTACCAAGGTGGGAAACAGAGATTTGTCCAATCTCCTGGTTCCTGGCCTTGGCTGCACATTTGAGTCTTTGGAGCAAGTATTAAAAACTATTAGGAGGTAGGTATCAGACATTTTTAAAAGATCTCCAAGTTCTACTATAAATAGAAAACAAGTTTAAAGTCTACTAATCTTATAAATGCCCATTTGTGTTGTGATTGTTTTCCAAAGCGTTCACCACTTGATCTTGGCCAAAAGGCAAAGAGGCAATCTATGTTTTCAAAGCATTTCCACATCTGTTATACATTTGAATTTCTATAAGCACTGCATACATTGGTACAAGTAGGGAATCTATTTATTGAATATACAACATCAACAGTCAATGCTCTGATTTCAGTTTCAGTAGCTTCTTCAAAATCTTTTTTGGGGAAAATGAAGGAAAATGGCTATACAAAAGTGTTCAAGCACAAGATTGTACGAAAGATCATATTAAGAGGCATACCTGAAAACTAAATTATTTTTGCAGTTTTCCAAAGTTCTTACACTTTAAAACAAGTTCACTGAATTTCAGAGAATGATTATTTCTTATTTCCTGCCCACATTGAAATGCTCTGAAGTTATGGATAGATGTGAGCTGTTATGTGGAGTCTGGGATCTAAACCAGGGTCCTCTCTACAAGAGTAGTAAGTGCTCATAACCACTAAGCCATCTCTCTGGCCCAGCCTGGGATAATATTTATCAACAACAAAATATAAATTTGAGATATTTTTTACATATAATAAAATATTGTGAGGTCTTTTAAGTGTATTTTCAAAGGTAAACAGACATTTTCATGATGATAGTTTCTGTACATATATATTATGCTAATATTAAACAACACATGAAATATGTAATAAACTAAAAAATGTAGCACATACTTGACACACTAGTAAAATACTCTTACTGGTTTTGTTCATAAGTCTACTAGAAAAAAAAGCCTATTACACATTTATACCAAAAATTGCTAAGCCCACCTCTCACTTATAGCTATTTTTGCCATCTTTGTTGCTGTATTTCAGCAAAATCCACCCTAAAGACAGGATCTATCATAAGCTCTTTGAGAGTGCAGCTCATAATTCTGTTAAGAATTTATGTGTATTTCTGTTTGTGTGGAGAAACAATATACACATTTCACATTGTTATATAAATGTCTGTGTACATCATGTGTGGTGTGGACAGTCTTCTGAGCTATTTTAAAGGCAAGTAACACAATGGTTGTATGTGTTTCCTTCCTCTTTCTGGGAAAAGCAGAGAGCGATTCAGCTCCTAAGTGGTTTGGAACCAAATCGTGTGCTCTGGAAGGAAAGTAGAAGAATCTTCGTTATCACAGTGGTAAAGTTCAGGGCCGGTTCACAGTCCAACAAATCAAAACAAAATGTTCACTGAACTTTCTTATACATAAATATTTGCCTATTACTTTGATAAGATTCTCTAGCAGATTTTAAGATGTGGAAGTCTGGGTCAAAGGATATGACCATTTCAAAGCTCTTTGATTCTGTTTTCTGCCCGATTTCTAAAGCATCACACTAATTTATATTCTCATGAAGATTGTTAATGTCTTTAATTTTTATCTGGCATGTAATAGAGTATAATTTTCATCAGTTAATAAAGTCCCAATCAACGAATTGGCCTTAATTTCTTCAAATGTCTGCTTCAAGTCTATAATTTTGTCAGATTTTTTTTCACTGTTAGGAATAAAACCAACTTTTGCTTCTATTGAATACTTTCCATCAATTTTTAAAGAAGGCTGTGTAGTCCTGGTTTGATGAGATAAGAATTAGCCTGATACTGGTTTTGCCAAGTATTATTTTTGTTTTAAAAATAATCTGTGTATATGTCTCTCAGTGTGTGTGAGCCTATGAGAACAGGTGTCCATGGAGGTTAGAGATGCCATATGCTTCTATAGCTGGAATTAAAGTCTGCTGTGAGCCACCTTAGTGGATGACGAGAACCTTCCTTAGGTCTTCTACAAGAGCAGGGGACACTCATTGCTGAGGGATCTTTCCAGCTCCCTATACATTAAAAAACATAATATTCCATCATTTCGTCTGCTTCTGTCACAATTTCCCTTTATTACATGTCTCATTACCCAGTATGCTTAAGTTCCTGGGATTAACTGCATCTGATTCTGTGCCATGTGGTTTTTACATAGTGCTGGATTCAAGTTGCTAACGTTTGATGGAACTTTTGAATAATGTTTCTCAATACTGCTGCTTTTTCCAATTATCTTCTTATATTCACATTAATTTCATCCAGGATAATCCCAGGATTTCATTAAAATGACTTGAGACATCTTCGTTAGCATTTTATCTGAGATTTGGTATAGAATTTACTTTATAGATGTAGGTTAAGAGGAATTCACTAATGAATTCAAGACCATGAATCCAAATCTTTATGTAGATGAAGGTTTTTAATTCCAAAATTCATTTTCTCTAGTATGTCTGCTTGGGCTTTCAAGTTTTTTTTTCTGTTTTGATAAATCATATAAAAACATTGTCAATGCCATCAGCTCATAGAGCAAAGAAAACACACTAAGTGATACATGTACCTCTGTCTACAAACATTTCCATAGCTAGACATTTCAAACTGATGGCTCCAAATACACTCAATTAGTCTGTGGATAATTGCAGCCTCCTTCCATTGCTTGCTCATGAACTCCCACTCCTTCAGTAAAAACACTTGGCTTCCACGCCCACAACCTACTTATTTAATTGTTCAACTCTAGAACACACATATAACACTACCACAGTGTAGTCCTGTTCTCACTGGAAACGTCGTAAGTTAGGTTGCAGTGTACAGGGTTTCTCTTGCTCAGCAATTTGGTCCATCCATTTTCAGTAAGATTGTCTGATGCATTTGGGATACACTTCAACTTTCTTCCCAGTCTGCACTTCTCTGGAATTCTCTAACTACTCAAATAAAGTTTAAATGAGTAGACATTAAGGTTCGTGTTATTGATTGCATGGTTCTGTGGGTCTGATAGATGCAGAATATGATGTGCCCATCATATAGACCATTCAAAATACCTTCCAGGCTCCAAAGACCACCAGCTCTTCATCTCTTCCTTCATCTGGAATTCCACCTTCCCTGGGTTCTGAGCAACACTGTTTTTTTTTTAAAGTATCTTTTTAAGATGTTGAATTAAAACATCACATCATTTCCCCTCATCCTCCCTCCTATCCTATCTGTGTCTGTATCCTCCATGCTTCTTCCAAAATTTACCACCCTCCTCTTCTTCTGGCATCGTTGTTAAATATGTGTATAAATAAACGAACATAAACACAATCTACTGTGCCAGTTCAGGATTGTCTGCTTGTATATATTTCTAGGGCTCACTTGGTACTGAATAAACAACATGAGTTTTTATTTCTTCAATTCCACCTTTGAAGGCTCTTCTTTGTATTTTAACAAATTTTGTGGGTTTTTTTTTACTTGTACCATCAAATAATATGAAAGGAAATCAACGTGTGACACTTTATCTATATCTTTGCATAGTGACAACCCCACATCACAGTTCATGCCTCCCTTTATATAGTCTTTGCTTCCAGTATTGGAAAATGTAACGATAAAACTGCTACGAACATTTCTGTGAAGATTGTATTTTACCTCCGACTCATAGATCACTTAGGTATGAACCTAGGTGGGACTACTCTATCATAGAGATCAGTTCAGAGTTACAAGGCTATAGCACACCGTCTACCAGGAGGAGTCTACACTTCAGTGCTATCACTAGAAACCCGATACAGTGCATCTGCTCTCACAATTGGAACCTGTCACAATGCTTGTCTTAATTTTACCAAATGAGTTTGGAGGGGTGGAAATTTGCAAATTTCTCAAACTAACCGGTGCTAGCCAACATCTTTCCATGTGTTTCCTTAGAATCTGTCCATCTTCTTTGATTACATGGATGCTCAAATTCTTTACCCATTTTTAATGGATTGGGGTGCATGTGTGCATGTGCTGTGTTGTACTCTGTGCGTGTGTGTGTGTGTGTGTGTGTGTGTGTGTGCATGTGTGTTTGTGTCTGTTTGAGTGTGAGTGAGATATGCTTGCCGATGAATGGATAGGTGGAATCTGGGGGCTGATGTTTGTTGTCTTCCTCAGTTGTTCTTATTTTTAGAGACAGGCTGTCTTGCTGTGCTGGGAGATCACTGTATTGCCTAGATTGGCTGTCTAGGAATCAGTCTTTTTTTGCCTACCAATACTGGGGTTACAGATGTGTGGCTGTGCCTGGCTTTGACATAGGTTTTTGAGCTCAAGTGCTCATGCTTGTGAACATATACCTCACCTTTGAGTCATTGCCCCCTTGTTTTCTAAAGCTTGACTTTGAAAGAGATCATGTGCATTTGGGATGTAAGGCCTTTATCAGACAAGTGTTTCACATGCATGTTATCTGAATCAGCAAATAACTGCTTCCCTCATGATTGTCTTCATCAGAGAGGAAGCTGTGAAGTTTGCAAAGTCCAGTTGTTGAGTCCCGCATCCCAAAAGATGATGCACCTCTAAACCCTCACCACCTTCTGTGTTACCTTCAGGTCTTTGGTACTTATGCTTTTGTGATTTACATTCATTTTGATTGATATTTTGTGGAAGGTATGAGGTTCATCTAGGTTACTTTGGGGTAGTACATAGCTACCTATAACATTCTTTTGGAAGGCTATACTTTCCCCATTGAACTGTTTTTTGTGATATTTTTAGTTTACTTTATATGCAAGAATATTTCTGGCTTTTCTATTTCATCCCATTGGTAATCTCTCTCTCTCTCTCTCTCTCTCTCTCTCTCTCTCTCTCTCTCTCTCTCGTGCCCCCCCCTGTAGTAATAATAGGGGCAGCGGGCTACTTCCTGCCACCCAGCTGCCCGCTAGGCTAGCTTTACCCAAAATAATTACATGGAAACGGTATTCTTTTAAACACTGCCTGTCCCATTA
>NC_022010.1:35567851-35569811 GCF_000317375.1 Microtus ochrogaster | reverse complement strand
CGTGGTCTATCATACCATATCTGGATAGATGCAATCCACAGGGTCTGGTCCTCTGTGAAAACAAAAGAAGACCCTTTCCAAAGCATCATATACTTAGACCCAAATTTTGAAATCATAATACCCTTATATCCATTTTGGTTTAGCTTGGCAGCCCATGTAATGAAATGTCTCTCTGTACTTAGCTCCTTCACAGTCAAAATTTTAAAGAAAACACAATGTACATAATCCAGACTCTCTGTGAATTTTCCATTTTTACGTGGCTTATTTTTCTTTATTTCTTTTAATCTCTTAACTATCTGTACTGTCTCTTTAAAGACTTTACCCTTTTTTTTTAAAGGCATTAACTTTATTCTCTATATTCTTTTTCTTCTCTCTCTCAAGCCTACGTATATTCATCCAACAGTGTGGTCTTTCATGTCTGAATCTGTTTTATTGTGAATCTGTAACATTTTTTTAGTATTCAGGAGCATTTCTTAAAATGTTAAGCAGTTCTTAAAAACTTAAGTTGCGCCATGTAGAGGTAATATGGTATTGCCTTTTTACTGCCAAGTCTAAACCTTAACTGCGCTTTTATTATGGTAATTACGGCAGTTCCTGCCTGAGGTCAGCACAGTTCAGCTTGGAGCAGCCACTCTTGCCTCAGATCCATTTGGTGCCCCTGAGCTGAGCACAGTTCCAGGCCCACAGCAAGTCCACATTGGTGCTGCAGTCAGCAGTTTAATTCTGAGACTGAGCGTGCAGCATAGAAACTCTTTTTATCCAAGTTACAGCCAAATCTGACATGCAGAGCACTGCGCAGTCTGAAAACACTGGCAGGAATCCGCCATGCCCTTCTGCCGGCCTAAGCCTGATTCTGCTGTCTGCCCAGGTGCAGGCGGGGAGGGCTGAGCCATCGGCATGGTCTGAGAGCAGTCTCCTTCCTATCCCAAGCGGGAACACAAACACCCCCCCCTCTCTCTCTCTGTGTGTGTGTGTGTGTGTGATGTGATTCAATCTAGGCCTTCGAGCTTCTGTTATCTACAAAATAGTTTGTTGAGCATCATTGGATTTGAATTGAATCTATAAATCAGGTTGAGAAGTAACAACAACGGTGATGTTTGTAGAAAATAAATATGAAATCTATCTATGCATTTGATTTGTTTCGTTACAGTCTATATTTATAAAAGATAAGTATTTCTGTTCTCTAGTGTTAATAAAATAATATACTTTGTGATTTTAATATTTAATTCTTGTGAATATAAAAGCAAAAGGTTTTGGCTTAGAAGCCTGATAGCTTGTCACTTGCTGTTGCTCATTATGAGAACATAGAAACTTCTACCCAAATGAGATCTTTGGAAACAAAGACAAGGTTATATAGTTCTTCCTCATTCATGCGTATACTGATTTTCTTTTTGTCTTACTAGACCGGACAGAACTCCTAGCGCAACCTTGAATATCCAAGGTAGCAGACTATATCTGTGTTTTCTCTTGACCTAAGAGGAAGCCTCCAGCTTTTAAGCATCAATATGAGCATAGGTCTTTTTATAAGTTGAGCAGGTTCTTCATATATAGAATTTATCTTAGCTGGATTTTTTGTTTTGTTTTTGATTCATTAATTCATGTTAACTTTTATCAAATATCTTTCTCGTACAATATAATTTTTCCTTCACTATTTTGTTGTGTAAATGACATTGATTTCAAATGTCTAGCCAATAACTGCATGCCTGGAATATATTTCACTTTGTTAATGGCATATATACTACTTTTTATAATACTTGCATTTAATTTGCTCATAATTTTCTGAGATTGGTGCCAAAGGCATATGAGGTTTGGGCTTACAGTTTTCCTTTCTGTGTGCTATTTTTATCAGGCATTTGGTATTAGAATCTCATTTGCTTTATAGAATGAATTATCAGGTGTTCTGTTTGCTTCTATGGGGGGGGAATAATTGAGAATTGCAATAATTTATTCTGCAATATTT
>NC_022010.1:35564564-35567320 GCF_000317375.1 Microtus ochrogaster | reverse complement strand
TTTTTTTTACTAGGCAGTCAAGTTCAAAGACTTTACTTCCCTTCATAGGAGTTCTGTGGGATGAGTTAATAAAATCTGCCTGTTTAATCAAAGTGTTTGTAACCTAGAGTTGTCATAGCTTCTCAGGCTGATCCTGTTGATGCCCTGGGGTCCAGCATGATGACCTCTCTTCTTCTTCTTCTCACTTCTCGTGCTGGTGGCTCATGTTTACTCTATGTAATCTCTGTCTGGCTTTCTTTTCCTCAGCTACAGGTTTTTCAGTTTTGCTGCTTTTTCCCGTGAAAACAATATTTAGTGGTACTTTTCTATCGCATTCTCACTTTAAATCCCACAGAACTCCTTTCATATTTTTAGTTTTTGCTTCTGCTTATTCTTACATTTTCTAGTTTTCTTTCATTGGTCAGCTTTTTCTCTAGATAGTTAAGTTTTTGATTCGAGATCTTTCTCGTATTCTATAATGTGAGTGTAATTTTGTAGATTTTCTTTTAAAGACTTGTTTTGCGGGAGTATGTGAACCTGGTAACTTAGTTGGCCTTGAACTCCTCCTATGCCTGAGGCTAGCTTCAGATTCATGCCTCATCTGTTCAACTGCTGGTGTTACAAGTGTCTATCACCCAGACTTTGTTGACTCTTCAAAGAAGGCCTTATCCCCTTTGAAGAGTGGATGAGAAGGTGAGAAGCATGGAGGTGAGGGGGTGGGAGAAGGGAAGGGAGGAGGAACTGGGGTTGGCATGTAAAGTGAAAAGTAAATTTTTAATAAAAATGTTGAAAAAAATATTTGGGAGATCAGTCCTCTGTCTGATATGGGGTGGTGAAGATCTTTTCCAATTCAGTAGGTTGTCTTTTTGTTTTATTGACTGTGTCCTTTGCTTTACAGAAGCTTCTCAGTTTCAGGAGGTCCCATTTATTTATTGTTGGTCTCAGTGTCTGTACTACTGGTGTTATATTTAGGAAGTGGTTGGTCTTCTGTGCCCATGCATTGAAGGCTACTTTCCACTTTCTCTTCTAGCAGGTTCAGTGTGGTTGGATTTATACTGAGGTCTTTAATCCATTTGGACTTGAGTTTTGTGCATGTGGATAGACATGGATTTATTTTCATTCTTCTTCATGTTGACATCAGTTTTGCCAGTACCATTTGTTGAAGATACTTTCTTTTTTCCATTGTGCAATTTTAGCTTTTAGATCCACCTGGGAAGGGGAAATAGACACGATCTCCTGACAAAATTGGAGGCATGGGGAAGGAGGAAGAAGGAAGGATGGAAGGAGAAGAAGAGGAGAGAAGCAGAGGAAGAGAACTTAAGGGAATGGGATAGTAGAGATGGAGGAGAGACAGAGATGGAGAAAAAAAGACAGAGATATTTTGATTGAGGGAGTCGTTGTGGGGCTGGCAAGAAACGCGGCACTAGAGAAATTCCCAGGAATCCACAAGGATGACCCCAGCTAAGACCCTAAGCAGTAGTGGAGAGGGCGGCAGGACTGACCTTGTCCTGTAGTCAGATTGATGAATATCTTAAATATTACCATAGAACCTTCATCCACCAACTGATGGAAACAAAGACAGAGACCTGCAGCGGGAGTGGGAGGAGTGAAATTATGAGTAAAGAGGTCAAGACCATGATGGGGAAACAGTTTACCTAAACTAGTGGGAGCTCACCAACTCCAGTTGGACAGGGAAGGAACCAGGATAGGAACTAACTGGACCCTCTGAATGTGGGTAACAGTTGCATGGCTGGGAAAGACTGTGGGGCCACTGGCAGTGGCACCAGGTTTTATCACTACTGCTTGTCCTGGCTTTTTTTGGAACCCATTCTCTTTGGATGATACCTTGCTCAGGCTAGATATAGCTGGAGGGCCTTGGATCGTCCCCAAAGCAATGTACCTTACCCTCTGAGGAGTGGAGGGGGTAGGGCGGGGGAGAAGGTGGAGAGGATGGGAGGAGGGAAGGGAATGGAAACTGGAATTGGTATGTAAAATGAAAAAGAGGTAATTTGTTTTCTTTTTTTAAAAAAAAACTAATTATTTTTAAAAGTATGCATCACACTAACCCACCTTACTAGTTATCATTTTATTTTCACTTCAAATATTTTTAAGTTTCTCCCATGATGGTTCTTTCTTAGAAGTGTGCTGCTTAAGCTCCAAATGTTGGGAGATTTTCTTTGTTTGTTTGTTTTCTGTAGGAGGCTTTTGCTGTTTAGTAAAGCAGGCTGGCCTGGAACTTATTATGTAGTCCTCCTGATTGACCTGGAAGTTATGACCCTCTTACCGAGGCATCCCAGGTGCTGCTTAAAGGCCTAAGTCACCGTATCCAATATCACTTAACATTTTTAAAAATTTTAATTTAATTCTGTTTGACTTTTGAAAGCTTATCTTAATGTAATTGTTTTCATGTAAGTTTGTCAAAGTTCCTTTAATGGCCCAGCATTGATATTTCCTGGTAAATAATACATTGCACTGTTAGATAGCATAGTCTTCAAAAGTACTTAGAACACATTGATGGAGAGTGTTGTTTAGGAGTTTCCTTATGGAATATTTGCCTGGTGGTTTTGTCAGTTGCCAAAGGAGTAATGTTTCAGTTTTATTGGTCTCTACTTACTTATTTGGAAGCTGTGTTCTGAGGTGCACAAACACTAAACATTGTTACCTCTTCTATGAGTCAACCACTTCATCACCTGCTCTTATCCTTCATTAGCCCCATTAGTGGACTTCATTCTCAAGTCTGTTAAGAATGAGATTGAAAAGATTGAAAGCTGGGCAGT
>NC_022010.1:35516516-35564354 GCF_000317375.1 Microtus ochrogaster | reverse complement strand
AGAGAGAGAGAAACATCCATGCTAGCTTCTGTTTTTTCAGGATTAATAACATATATCTTTTCCTCCACTAAAGTTTTATATTTACAGATGTTTTTATTTGTTTGTTTTTTGAGACATGTTTTTCTGTGGCTTTGGAGCCTGTCCTGGAACTAGATCTTGTAGACCAGGAGGGCCTCAATCTCACAGAGATCTGCTTGCCTCTGTCTCCCAAGTGCTGGGATTAAAGGCGTGTGCCACCGCAGCCCAACTGGCATTTTATTGTTTTAAAGTGTATACTAGTGTTTTACATACCCCTGCATATGTCTGTGCGCACATGTCCATGTATCCATGTGTTCATATATTCACATGTCGGTTTGTGTGTGTGTGTGTGTGTGTGTGTATGTGTGTGTGTGTGTGTGTGTGTGTGTGTGTGTGTGTGTGTGTGTGTGTGCTGGTGCCAGTGGAAGCCTGAAGAAAATTTTCTGGGGCTGAAGCGAGTCATCTAATGTGGGTGCTGGGAACAACCTGGAGTTCTTTGCAAGAATAGTTTATACCTTTAACTGCTAAGCCATCTTTCTAGCCTCTAAGGTCCTTAAAAATGTCTTTGCACCTTTTTTTCAGATGTCTTGATTAATTAATAATATCACTAGATTTATCTTATAACACTGATCAAAAGGACCCTCTTCCATACTGTTTACAGTATTCCTTCCAAATGATCCAATCCGCCGTAACTTTCTACTTTCTGCCTATTCATATTCCTTGTGTCTGTTTTAGGAAGGCATGTTTCACAATTGGTTTGTGCGTTTCATTTGACTTCACTTACAAACCGGTTGATAAACCTGTGTTTGTCACATTTGCTTGTTTTCCCAATGTCTGCATCCACGCAATTTGTCCTGCTGCCTGACATCAGAAACTGACTTATTTTCTTGGCCATTCTTGCTAAAACAACTAATCCATTTATTCAACTCCAGAAGAAACCAATTCTTCCCTTTTATAGCTTTCTGCTGCTTTTTTGGTGTTTGATTCGAAATAAGTTTCCTAATGTTAGAACATGAAAATGCAAATGTCATCCGTGAAACCCAGTTCCTTTCCTTTCCAAGAACAGAGCTGTAAAGCAAAAGCCCCTGTTTTACCAGGTCTCGCTGCATACTAAAGTTTCTTCTCTCACAGTTTTGACTTGTATGTCCTCCAAAATATTTTAAAATTTATATTATTATACAGTCAATTTTCTGGGGTTACTTTAGAAAAATAGGGATTAACGCGCAAAACATTTTGCAATGCTTTTCTAAAAATACTGCCCAGTATTTCTTTTTCTGGGGAGCATGCTGTGTCATTTCATACTTTGAACTGTGAAGAGCAAGTTAGTTCATTCAAGCAGTCTGTATTGAGGCTAAGCTGAACTGTTTGCTCCGTCAGCAACTGAAAGGGCCACGTGTCTTACTGTGCATCGTGTCATATATCTTCCTGCCTTGAAGTTGGTATCAGGTGAAGATGTTTACAATTATGGCCATTTCGTTTTTTATGTCTTCTGCTCATTTTTGTCCACCATTATTTTTAACCTCCCCACATCTTTATATCTGAGGACTCATTAATTAAATGGGAATTTTACTTTTACCAGTCTGAAGTATAACGTCTTCCAGGTCATAAATGACCATCAATTGCTGCTGTTCCCTGTGTCTGCTCCATCTCTTTCAATCCTTTTGCTTGTCTTCATTTCAATTAATCTCCATTCCACTAATTAGCTTATTAGATGTATGTTGTTTTTCTCTTTTCAGGGCTTACCAGGATGGTCACAGTCTGATTTATGAAAACATTAGTGTTTAAGTTACTGTCTGGTTCTTTTCTATGGAAAAATCCATTTGTCACTTTCAGGCCTTTACACATGTTGTTGTCAGGTACACACACGAGAGAGAGAGAGAGAGAGAGAGAGAGAGAGAGAGAGAGAGAGAGAGAGAGAGAGAGAGAAAGAGAGAACAGTCCCCTGTATCACCTTTGCTCTTCTGGACATTCTGAAGCCATTTCATTTGTCTACAGATTACCCTGTCTGGTGAGTCTTCTCTGCTTTTTTTTTTTGTCTAAAGCCCACTGCTTCGGACTGACTTCCTGCGACCCGCTGGCACTCTTCAGTGTGTCTCCCAGTGACTTTCTGCTACCACTGAATCTTTTCACTATTTTCCTTCATTTTGTAAGGCATTTTTTATTGCTGCAAAGTTATAGAGTGTGAATTTTACTTTCAGGACCTCAAGATGATCCCTTTTCCACTGGGCATTATCATGTGTTGAGACTATCTTACAAACGTTTTGTCGCTTCATTCAAAGAAATATCCTATAAGACAAAATGTGCACAAAGATACCATTGAGCTAGATTTGTGTTGGCCACCTGCTGTTGGGTATCGGGCCTACCCTTAAGGATGGTTGATACACCCAATGAGATGCAATTGGAGAAAACTGATTTTTCATTAACAAGTGGGTGTCAATTCCAGATAACTTATTGGTTAGGGTTAGGAACCTGTGTCCACTTTTCCCTTTCAGCATTTATTCGTGTTCACTATGTATTCATTTGTTTTCTCTTTGATGTGTGTGTGTGTTTATGTGTGTGCATATGTGAGTATAGGCACATATATCTGTGTGTATGTGTGTTTATGTGTGTGCATATAAGTATAGGCACATATATCTGTGTGTATGTGTCTCTCTGTGTGTGTGTGTGTGTATGAGTATACTTGTGGACCATACAGCCTTCTTTAGTCACTCCAAGAAGGCTACACTGGCTGACCAACAAGCCTCAGAGCTCTATCTGTCTCAATCCTCCAGTGCTGGGTACCTACCACTGCATCCAGGTTTTGTTTTGTTTGATTTTAAGCGTGGACTCAGGAAATCTAACTCATCTTCAGAGCAAGCACTTTATCAACAAAGCCATTCTCCCAGTCCCCAGCTTAGTTTGATTAAACAATTTCCCAAGGGTGGATGCGTTTTTGTATGCATCTTTACTAAGGAACAGGGGCTCTCTTGACTTGAGTTATTAGGCTGTTTTTATTTGTTCTGCAATTGCTCGCCCACACTAGGCTGTTTCTAGGGAGGCTTGCTCATCTCCAGATCATCTTGTGGTGCTCTTGAAAAGCAAGTGCTTCTGATTTGTGGGCTTGGAATGGTACACAAAATTTTTAACATCCACCTCCTCCCATCCTGATTATTTTGGAAATAATTTTAATTTCCTGAAATGGGGATATTATTGGTAGATCAAGTCAATACCATAGCATGTTATGGCAATTTTAAGTCAATTTTCAAACTCCAATAGAACAAATTTCTAGTTTTCTCTTGTCTCTAACTAACTCATGAGTGTTATTTAATCCACTGGTTTTCTTTCTTCTCTTCTCTCCTTGTTTGCCTGGCAGTTTGATGTGAAATTCAGTTGCCAAGTACAACAACCACACTTTGTGCTTTGTTTGCACAACAATTATTTATTCCACTTGTAATCTTATTGCTCTGTTGTATTTATATTTATTATTGTGAAGATTCTTAAATTAGTTTTCAATAATAGTTTGCTCATCAGTTGTTATCACTGCTTACACTTCCTGCCACACCGAATTCGGTTCCAAGTACACCTATGTGGATGTATTCTTTATGTCTTGACTTAACAGAGATTAGCATTCCAAAAGCAAGGGAACAAGGGAACAAATTAATCAAATGATATTTTAATTAAATTTGAAAAGAGAAAGATGGTGTAAAAGGTGCACAAATTCTGTGTTAGCAGAAGGCAGAAAATTTCAGATAGCTAACAATAATGAGACAGACCAGAGAAACAGTAATTGATTGAATGCATATTCAAGGAATCAATGGGATTGCAGTACAGAGCTATTACTGCAGGTTGGGACAGCATAAAGATAAAAAAAAAGAGAGAGACAAATAAGAGTCCAGAGACAAGTCTGGGGAAGGAAGGGGCGAATGATGTGGGCCACGGCTATGGGTGGAGAAAGCTTATTTAAAAGCTGGTTTCTGCAATAATAAACCAGCATCTCTGCTGCTAGAAACAAGAGCAAATATTATTCTTTGTGATCTCAAGACTTGTATAAGTTCTCTAATTACCACCCAAGAGATTTATTTACTAAGTAGAAAACAAGAAACAATTGTGGCCCGAGGGCGAAGAGTAACTAAGGAAAAGGAAACACACCTGCTCTCTCGGTCACCAATCCTGACATTTTACTTTCTTGCATCTTGAAGGGTAAGCTGAAGCCAGGAGTTGGAAGGCACACAGGCTGCTTTAGGGTGGTGATTCAGACTGACTGTTGGCCTTGCAACACCGGTGTGGGTGGCTGCTTGTGTAATCAGCTGCCTTTATCTTCTTCCCTATAATGAAGTGCGTTGATGGTCTCGTTATGTACTCTCCTGTTAGAAGTAGGACATCCCATGGGGTTTCTTAATGGAACCTCATCAAATTTAAAGTCGCGATTGAACAATTGTTTGCCCTAGGTTAAAAAAAAAAAGTCCTGTTTAGCTCCAGACAGAGAGAGAAAAGGAAACGCTAATCACAAAGTCAGAACTTTGCGGCTGACGCCGTTTTATTTTGGGGATTTTTGCATCTAGAGAATAAAATAGTTTTGAAGTGTGTTTTAATTAACTGCAACATTCGAGTGAAAATGCGAATATAAGGAGCAGGAAAAATAACGCTTGAAGCACCAATTAAATCGTCCATTTTTTTTAAATTTATGATTTTTTTAAAATGAGTAAGAATTGTTTCCAAGTACCCTGCCTCGTTTCAGCTTTCTCCTGACTTCACTTCGTCTTCCGTAGGCAACAGCTGCTGGTATTACATTATATGGCGTGTCCTTTATTAGTGTTAGTGACTGCAGGGAGATAACCAGACACACTTCTCAGAGGTTCGGGTCAGATTGGTAAAGATCCTTAGATGTTTGTAAGCAATTTAACTATGAATGAGTATTTCCAAACTGAGGACAATGCCCTAGAAAAGAAGCTCCCGCCCGATAAAGGGACTGTGAAAAGAAACACACCGATTTGTCTTTTGATCTTAGAAATGAGCAGCCCAGGAGTTGGGACTGTGAGTGCCCGGCGCTCTGGCTGGAGGAGGAGTCATTGATTTAGGTTAGCATTCTCTGGACAGCTTAAGCTAGCCCATAATAGTCCCTAAGGCTGCTATCTGGAGTTATATCATAGCACCTGACCCAGAGCTTTCACTAGGCCTTCGCTTTCCTCCAACCCATTGCCACCGAGTTTCCAGAGTGACATTTCTAGAATGCCGCAGCCGTTCAAGGCCTCCCCAGGTTTCTCTCTCGTGGTTGTATTGTTGCGCTCCATGTTTACGGGAATCAAGTTCAGAGTTCTGGTAAGCCGGGCACAGCGTGACCTTGCCAGATTGCAACCAGCCTTACCAGATTCGTCATTCATCACACGTCTCCACACCCCGTGCACCCGAATTGAGAACCCCAGTTAAAACGTTGTGGCAAAATGATTCACTCTCCTGAAAGAGACAGGCATATTTAATTGAATTGATTAATTAATTTTCTGGGAAGCATTCCTGGACTCTTCAGGCCTGGAAAATCAAAATCTCTAGGTCAAATGTAACTCCCTTGCTGAACCTCTCTCGTATCCCGTTAGCTAGAGTCAGTCAGCTCTTTCTTGGTGTTTCCTGAACGTCTTAGATCTTCAAAAATCTTAGCTCTCCTATTTATATTTCGATCAATTTTTCAACTTACAAAACCGGTTTACAAAATTTTTGAGAGTGAAGACTGGTCTTTGTATTCCTATAATTTCTGCTTCTCCCAGGAAGGAACGTAAAACGATGGTTTTCATGGATTACCGTAGGATTGTGGAGCACAGACAAGACCAGTGGATCCTCCATGTTGTTTCTCTTTAATTCTCAACTGGCCTGGTTGGACTTTTGTCAACTGGGAACGAGCTACAGTCATTGGAGAAGAAGAATTCTCAATTGAGAAAATGCTTCCATCAAAAAGACTAGAGGCAAGTCTGTCAGGCATTTTCCAGACTAATGGTTGGTGTGGGAGGGTGCCCACCACGGTGGGCAGGTGGTACCAGATTGTGCAGGAAAGCAGGCAGTGCAAGTCATGAGGAACAAACCAGGAAGCAACATTCCTCCATGGTCTCTGTTTTAGTTCCTGCCTTGAGTACCTGCCCTGACTTCCCCCAGGGATGGAGCAGGCACTGTGTATTCTTTAGAAAAACATTTTTAAAAAGAAAAGGAAAAATATTATGCTCTTCATTATGAAGAATACCAGATTCTTCCCTTGAGAAGAAAAATAATATATAATTAGTTTATCAGTGAACACTGTTAGCACTACCATTCTTAACTAAACATTGTCCACTGACTGTCTAGAGCAATTGTGCCTTAGTAAAGATAAGAAACCAAAAATGTTTTCTTTTTCATCTGAACTTCTATCATGTATTATTTCTCTTCATCTATGTTTTGTCCCTGACCACTTTTATTCTTGGAGTAATTCATTTATTCATTTCATAAGGAGATCTTCTAGGTACAACAGTTACAGTCAGGCCTAATTTAGGTTAAGAAGCACAATAAGATAAACCATATATTTTTGGATTGTGTACAGGAGAATAAATGTATTATGCTTTTTAAAAAACACGTGTGATAGAGAAGAATATTAAGTTTACTATTTCTCCCTAGAAATCTACATACATCTTCAACAAAACCAGGGTTGTTCAGGACTGTTGGCTTCAAACTAGAACTGAAAAATATTTTATTATGCTTTCTGTAAATCTGACTATAACTCTGTAATTCATAGAACTGGGGCAAAGGAAAAAAACTGAAAAATGGTGATGGTGACAGTTGATTTTCTCCAGAGAGAGGAGGGGAGGAGAAGAAGGAGGGGGAGGAAGAGGAGGAAAGGCTTTATTTGTCTTATCCTGGCTCATAGTGCATTGAGGGAAGCCGAGTCAAGAGCTCACGGCAGGGACATAAGAGGTACAAATTAATCGCTCCCTGTCCCTTTCTCAATCTGTTTCCTTATGGAACCTAGGAACACCTGCCAAGAGGTGACACTGCCCATGGAAAACTGAGTCTTCTCCAGGCAAATCTGATGGAAGCATTTTCTGAATTGAGGTTCTCTTTTTCCCAATGACTCTAGCTTGTGTCAAGTTCACAAAAAAAAAGGACAAAAATAAGAAACTAACCAACACATATGCACAGAGATTAGGAGTCGTACTTAAAAAGAGAAGAGAATATACAGATATGGGTACTGGTGAGAAGGGTCATGCTCCAAGATCACGGAACACACTAAGACGTTATATGCACATACTAAACATGAGTGCTGGCAGACAGACCCAGACAGCATCAGAGAGATGATCATGCTTCTGAGCCCATGTAGAGAATGCTGCCGGACTGCTATCAGTCGTGGACATGGGAGAAACAAAGCTTCTGAAAAACAAGGATCATGGACTGATGACTGAGAACCAGATAGGACTGTAGCATCCTCAGCGTGTACTGGAATGTATAGAATGGATGGACTTGAGGCCCAAGGCGAACTTATACCACCACATAGAGGGAGCATAAAGCCCAGGTAGACTGAGAGATTAAGGTGAAAATAAACACAGAATTCAATAAAAAACGAAGCTAAATTTCTTGCACATTCAAATGCGTGGATTGAGGCTCATAGATGCTACAATGGGAAGGGCTGCCAGGGTGGAGGAGGTATGAATACAGCATGATCGAACAATGATGGGTCTGAATTGCCTATTGTAAAGTCGAGGGTTGCATGCCAAGTTCCTAGACCACAAAGACGGGATCACTAGCGGAGAACTCTGAAGATTCTCATGAGGACATCATCTTTCGAAGACCAGTCATGACCACAGGGATGGTGTGCTAAGCGTGACAACCAAAGAAATGATTCAGAGCAGTCACCAGTGGGGCTTGAGTGGGTCTAAGTATAACACTGATGAGACCTGGAAGTGTCTGGAAAGAACCATCGCATCGAGACTAGTCAGAAATAAACAACGGTACAGAAAATTTGTACCCGATGTGTTTCAGAGACAAGCACTAGATATTACAGGCACATAACTCCACTGTGTTAGAGAACCTGGTTAGCAAAGGGACACAGAGGTCGGCTAGACCAGGAGAGAGGACGTGCAGACCCATGCCGTACGGTAAGATTTTGAACTCTGCAATGGACTCAGTGCTGAGCAAACATAGATATTAATAGAGTTCATTTCTTTGAAATGGAATATGTAAAATATATCCCAATGATATAACTTTGCTGTGAGCAAACCAGGCACATTGTCACAAGAGATTGCTTCACGGCAGTTTTTTTAAGGGGAGATACCAAAGTCAAAAACAACAACAACAACAAAAAATCCTTGGATAAGAACTGGAGACCAACATAAAAATCAAAAGGTAAAAGGTTACTTCATATTAGAGATTATTTATGCTGATTACGTTACAAATGTTAGATGGCTGCTATTATCTAGAGCAGAATTTCATGGCACAAATGAAAGAGTAAATGCGGCTTCCTATCGTGTGTAGCTTGCATACTGAACTAGAGGACTGTGTGAGAACTGGGTATGCTTCCAGAAGTGATTGGCATAAATGCCATGTTCCCACGAGTCATATGGAAAAGAGAGCCATCTCTAACAAACAAGACTCAGATTTGTCTTTGTCTACGCAAAACTCTCCAATAATTCCCTTTCAGACAAATTCAGCAAAATTTGCATTCTATAGTATGGGTTATTTTGCATCTACATTAATCTGATCAGAAATCTTCCCCTGACTCTGATCTTGTTATCTAGCATTCTTGGTCTGTCTCTACAAAGATACCACCCTGAACGCTGTCTGATTTCTTTATATTCTTACCTTTAATTGTGTGAGAATTTCACAAAAACATACATATGTTAGGTCAAATCTAACCCTCATTGCCATTCATCCAACTCTTCCTGCGCATCCCCCCCCCCCAACCATTTTTCTTATCCAAATTCATGTGCTTCTTTTTGAACCCACAGATCCCATTAAGAGCTGCCAGCGCTTGGCATAATACCATCTGCTGGAGCAAGGGTAGGCTCCCTGGGTAGGGGCTGCATCACTGAAGAAAACGTACTCTCCAAACCCCAGCAGCCATCACAGTCAATAGCTTCCAAGATGGGGATGAGAGCTCATGAGCCACTTTGCAGTCCATGGTGAGATTTTTTAGCCTGGCTTGATCTTGTGCAGGTATTGTTTGCAGACATACAGCCGCTGTAAGTTCACATGTGTAAGCGCCCTTCATATGAATGAAATACTGTGTTACTGCAGTCATCCACTATATCTGGCTCTTATAATCATTCCATGACCCTCTTCGATAATGATCCTTGAGCTCTGGGGGACAAGGAGATATATATATATATATATATATATATATATATATATATATATATCCCATTTAGGGCTTGTTGACCAATTGTAGGTCTCTGAATCAATTGCTATAAGCTGTAAAAAGAATATTCTTTCATGATGCAACCATCTATAGGTATAGAGATAAATCATTAGGACACAGGTTAATGTCCATTTAGCAGAACAATATTAGTATGGTCTCCCTTAGGCCTATGATGTAGCCACCTATGGGTTTTGAGTCTAGTTAGGGGGTATAGGTACAATTTCCATCTTTTAGAGTGGAATCAAGTAGTTGATTACTTTCATAACATAATACACCACTACTGCACGAGTGAATATGTCTCATCAGGACAGTCATGATTATAGCATATAGGATCTCAGCTGGATAAGACCTTTGATTATTTCCTCCTTCCCCCAGTAATACACATGTGACCACACAGGACTGTGAAAGCATCCTACAGGAATGAAGCTTGCAGGTTTTAGCAGGGTACCAGCCTGATTTCCCATGTTGCCAAGCCCTATGTGGTGCATTCAGCAACAGGAAATTCAAATTAAATCCACTTTGGATTTTCATCTCACCTCAGTCAGAATGGCTAAAATTTTTTAAAAAATGACAGCAAATGCAGCCATGGATGTACAGAAAGGGGCAAAGTTATTCACTGGGAGTTGCCATTATTGAAACCAGTGCGAAACACCTAAAGTATTCAGAAACAGATCTCCTATATAAACTAGCTAAACCACTCGGGCATATACCCAGAGGACTCTTTATCACACTACAGAGATGATTACTCGTTCATGTTCATTGTTTCTCTGTTCATCATAGTCAAAAAAGGGAAGTAGCTTAAATGTCCATCAATTTATGAATGGACAATGAAAATGTAGCACATTTATATAAAGGACTTTTATCCAGCTGTAAAGATAAATAGAGTTCTGACATTTACAAGTAACTTGTGGGGTTGGAAATGATTATACTGAGTGAGGTAACCCAGGCCCAGGAAGACAAAGGCAAATAGTCTCCTTTATAAGTGGGAGTTAGTTCTGAATCTTTAGATCTGTGTGTTTAAAAATCAGATCATCCACTCAGGTCAGGAAATTTATAAAGGACCATGAGGGAATTTCAAGAGAAAAGAGATGGACACGGAAGGTGTATAAAAGGAAAATAAAATAATGGAACAAGAAGCCTTAGATGGGGCAGAGAATGGAAGGTCAGGGTGGAGGAAGAAGTATTGGGAGGGATCTTTAACAACATTTGAAAATGCCTTATGGAAACCAAGTATTGCAGAAGCTTTCTAAAAATATATACATGCACATTTGCATATAGAAAAGGAGTTTATTTTTTTATTGATTTGATTGAGCTGTACATTTTTTCTGCTTCCCTCCCTACCTCTCCCCTCCCCTTCAAGCCTCTCCCTTGACATAGAAAAGGAGCTTAAATGCAGTTACTCTATATTGCGAGCAAAATGCCTCTCCCTGACACCACAGGCTATCAAGTAAAAAAAAAAATAGCACAAAGTCAAGTATAGTTGCCTCTGTTCAAGTTGTTGGTAAATGGGGCTCTATAGACTTCCAAACATTAGAGACTTTAGCTCTGATTCTTCCTGTTTCTATGCTCCCGCCAATCTACTTGTGCACAAGCTTATTGACTTCACTGCTACCTCGTCTTACAACTCTTCTCCATAGATATTGACATTGGACCTTTCAGCTTGCACAGGTCTCCCCTCGATTGTTTTTCTCATAGAGGATTTCTTAACCATCATATCTAATAAGCTCCATTTCACACAGTCGCTTCTTTTGTCAGTTTTACTGTTATTATTCATGTCAGTAGTTGACGTAGTTTTTATTTGTGTGGTGGTTGATTATTTCTCTCGTTTGATAAAATGTAAATTCTGTGAGAACTATGCTTAAATGCTCTTCAACCTCAGATCTAGAGGAAACTACATTTGTAGGTGGGGTGTGTGTATGTGTTGTATAAATGAATACATAAACTAAGGAATATTATCTGTTGCTGTTGTTAGGAATCATCAATATTTATTGAGACATTATTACTTTATTACTGGACTGTTAAGAATTGGACTCATCTCTTTCATATATTTATTAGAGTGACTTTCCTACTTTCTGAGTTGTGGACAGGTGCAATAATTTAAGTAAAACCAGTCAACTAGTAAATGTATGAGCCAAGGTTTAATGTGGAAATGCTGAGCTTCATGACCTACTGTACAGCAGAAGTGATGGCATCTTTGCCCTATCTTGACACGCATATGAAAGTGTGAACTCAGGCCTGTCGAGGCTGTAGAGTGATCTCAAGAACAACTAGGGCAACTTGTTGGATCCTGTAAAGTATACAAACAGAAACAAAGATGGCAGCGTGAGTGGTTGTGTCCCATACTCAGACTTTGTTTAAATCTCCAGTACTATAAAACAGAAGAGAAAAACAAATAAAAAGACCTTGGTACACTGTAGCACTAAGTAAATTAGCAAGGAAAGACCTGAAAGTTAAAAAATAAATGTACAATATGACCAATTTGATACAGTTGGATGAGTGTCTGTAAGCTTTTTCAGAGACCTTGTTCTTGAATATGTATCTTCACTTCAGCAGGTTTCACTCTCCATAGCCAGCAACTGTGGCTGTCTTTATGAAACACCAAAAGTTGGAAGGGCCTGGACGCTTACTTATCCAGGAAAGAGGCTTTCATCAGTGTTTGATAAAGGGCATCCCAAGATCCCCAGCTGCAGGTTGAGTCCCTTTACTGTCCCTTGACACAATAGTGTTTGGTTTTAAGTTCAGGCTGAAGGTACTGCCTCAGGACTTCATCTGACACTATGCCCCTTGCTTGGGTGGCTTCCTCTCCCCTCCTTGTCAGCTATGGCCTTCTCAGACTGTTTTCCCTTGGAACAGTGGAAATAAATCACTAGTGTATTATGATTTTATTCTTCCTCAATGATAACAGGAGGTCTAGCCTGTGATAATGAATCAGACAGTTCCTGCTATTGCTGATATGCTGGCTACACCCCCAAACTCCTTTCTCCTGGGCGTATATGCCTTCCTCTTATTCATGTTCTTTCCGGACTCATAAATGTGAGATTCTTACTCACTCGGACCAAGAACTAGAGTAGACTTACTGTAAAGCAGAGGCATTTTGCTGGGAAGCCATCTTGGGTGTGTTTAGAGCCAGGCTTCTTGCTTCATGGATCCGGAGCATAGATTTGATCCAACTCATTTCCTCCTCACATTCCTGGCGGGTAGACAGGAGCAATGAGGAAAGAGAAGTTGAGTCACCAAGGCTTAATTCACTTGTCTATTTCTTGGACCCTAAAGCTTGATTTAATTGAAGAAGCTTTCAGTGGGATTAACTTAGTGGCAAAAGGCATTCTGGGTCTCTTCTCAAGGCAGGTTTTAGCTGAGCTGGAACAACGTAAATACTTAAGTCTTTGAAGAATAAAGCATTCCCTGACTTTGATGAGACTGACTCCTCACTTTGGCCCACAGACATCGAATTCCCCTTTGTATCTCTGTCTCTAAAGTATCTTAGACACAAGAATATAAGGAGAGAGCAGTATATAATAAACACGTGGCATAACCATGGTCAGTCTTATTCCTTTGTATTCATCTATACAATCCACTGGAGAGATGCCGAAAGAACAGCCTTGTCTTTGTACCATGTAGAATATGAACAATGAGTGAATCTATATTCAGGCTCGCTTAATAACCTAAGGAGTAATAGTTCTGTAGAATCTTGCTGGTACGCTATTGGTTCAAGCTGAACCAATACCTAAGAAATTCAGGGAAAAGTTTAAGAATATTAAGCTACTATAGTGTGGTAGAATATTGAAAGCAGTATAAAAGAGAAACCTAAATAGTCATCCGCATCAATCACTGACCGACTTCATAATCTTAGGAGCAGCACTGCTAACTGCAGAATGACATAGTCCATAAAAGTTCACCATTGTCAATATTCTGCAATGTCATTACCTTCTCGTAGTATCTGTGAACACTGGTTGGTGTCAGCTTTCTCAACACAGATGTTAGAAAAGTATTCTTGTGACAGTCACACGGAGGCTCCATCACCCCTTGCAACTCCCATGTTTTGGTGTAAAATGAACAAGTTACTACTACAGAGGTAATTCAGCAAAAAATTTTGGTATTCTGAAGAATGACTAGCAATTTGTAGATGCTAAGCTTAGTTGTAGAACACTAGAAATGCAGCTACCTCAAACCCTCATTTTAAAAAGTATATAGTCATTCTAGAGTAAAAAGTCACCAAAGAAGATGCAGTGGCTTCCATTGCCTGCGCTTCAGTCATCTCTGGAGTTTGTGTTCACTTCTTTGGTGAGGGAAGCCCTCCTATATTGGATACTAAGGGTTTTATTCTGTGGTCTCTGCCTACAAAAGTCCACAAGCTGCTCTCCTGTAGGCTTTTCAAGATCTTCTCCCCAAAGCATGTTTCTTCCAAGTCATTTATGGAGAAGTATTAATTGTAAGGTCTCTCTGATACTGGGTTTACATCTCTATCTCCAGCTGCTTTCTCACCATACTCTAGACAATGTGAACCTAACTGATAAAGCCAGGTCTTACAGATGTTTTGCCTTAAAGATAATGCATGAAGACTTACAACCATATTTACCTGGGTGTATATTATTATTCAGTTATATTTGAAGAAATACCAAGAGCAGAGAATAGAAAAACAGACTCTGTGATAAAAATAAAAATTAAAAAAAAAAAAACAACACAAAGTGTCAGTTCTTAGGGTTGCTGTTATTGGGATGAAACCCCATGAACTAGAGTAACTTGAGCAGGAAAGGGTCTATTTGACCTATGCTTTCACGTGACTCTTCATCACTGAACACTGAAGTCAGGACAGCAACTCAAACAGGGAGGAGCCTGGAGGCAGGAGCTGATGTAGAGGCCATGGAAGAGGGCTCCACATAGCTTCTTCAGCCTTGGATCTTAAAGAAATCAGGACCATGGGCCCAGAGATATAGGACCACCAGCCCACAGAGGACAGCACCTACAATGGGTTTGGTCCTCCTCCATCAATCACTAGTTAAGAAACTGGCCTATAGGCTTTCTACAGTCCCATCTTATGAAGACATTTTCTCATTTTAGGCTCTTCCTCTTTCTCATGACTTTAACATGTATCAAGTTGACATAGAACTAGTTAACACAAGGCCCAGTTCTTTGTTCTTATTTTAACTGTTTTTCCTAGTAATATACATAGATATTTCTATTAAAAATGATATAGAGATGAATTTTCATTGATTGTCGCTGTTATTGAAGTTGCTTTCTTTTTTTTTATATTTATTTATTTATTATGTATACAATGTTCTGTCTGTGTGTATGCCTGCAGGCCAGAAGAGGACACCAGACCTCATTACAGATGGTTGTGAGCCACCATGTGGTTGCTGTGGTTCCTGACAAACTAGTATATAAGGATGTTGCTATGGAAGATGCCTTTGTCTCTATCCAAGGAATTCTGATTGATAATATTATTTTCCTTAAATATTCTTCATTCTTAGTGTCTTTTAACAATAAGGATCAGACTGTGACCAAGTACCAACTGTCTTCCCCAAATGGTGGGCCATTCCCTATGCTATCATGAATCTCTAGAAAATTAAAAGAAGAGAAGACACAGCTCTTCTGCTAAGGCCTCTTTAGTCTTAGAGACGGGGAGACTGATCTCTACCTTTCAGTATAAGGATGCATGAGGGTCATGGAGGAGGGAGGAGGGCCCAGGTGCTCTGCCCCTCTCTCTCCTACAGCACAGCACCTGCAATTTCTCTTCCCATTAGTCCTTGCTCATCCCAGCTTGGGACTCTGTGATGTGTTTTAAAACGAGGGAAAAAAGGTAGAAAAAGAGATGATTGAAGAAGAGAAAGGCTGAGCAAAGAGGAGAAAGGGAAGGGGGAAGAAAGAGAGATCACTAGTGTGATGTCTTTCTTCCAAACTATGGACTCACATTTATGGAAAGAAAAATAAACAGCCAGGGAAAGGCTGATTTTGGCACTAGGGTGCACAAAGGGTAGTTTCTTGGAGAAACCTGTTCTCTAGACCTTGAAGCATAGATGAGAGTTAACCTGGTAGGTTGCCAGGTGTTACCTATGGAAGGAATATTGATGTCTGCTCACTAAAACTGGAAACAGAAGGCCAGTGAGATGGCTTAGCAGATGAATAGCTATCCATCTGCTATGCCAAGTTTTCCTCTGACCTCTACACACCTGCCACGGCGTCCGCACATCCCCACGCACATGTCACAACCACACCCACATACTTAATGATAAAATGATAATACACACAAAAGCGCTGAGCGTATTTTAGAGATATTTTAAATGCTTTGTAGGTATTTTAATGTAGATCTCAGAACAAGGTTTCAGAATACTGTGATGCTCTCTGTTTACCCAAGACACAATCTAGCCAAAGAGAAATTAAGTAACTTCTTCTAGGTTATCAGCTTTGAAACTGGAGTGGCATTAGGGGGTCAGACTGTAAAACACAAGTGTGTGTTCTCCTGCCATTCAACACATTTCCCTTCCGTTCCCTCTGACACTGACTACGCCGCAGTATGCAACCCAAGCATCGAGACCCAGGTTTCCTCAGAAGGTCTTTTGGGAAAGACCCTTGTCCTAATCCCACTGTGGCAGTTGGTCTCCGCCTCCCTAATGCTGTGACCCTTTAATACAGTTCCTCATGATTGTGGAACCAACCAACCATATTTTCGTTGCTACCTCATGGCTATGATTTTGCAACTGTTATGAGTCATAATGTAAACATTTTTCTGAGATAGAGGTTGGATGCAAGTTGAGACCCAAAGGTTGAGAACCACTGCTTTATGGGGTTCCAGGCTTAAATCAAGAGTGCTGCTCCTTCAGTCCAAGAGTAGAAAAGTTTCCCAAAGGAAATTACTGACAGCCAGGCAAAGGCCCTCACTAATTCACACAGGCCTCTGTTTTCTCCAGGTACAGTCTAGATTGTTGAATGTTCTGAATTCTGTTTTGCATTCAGAAGCAGATAAAAATAAAGAATCAAACCAACTGGCAGAGTCAGCAGGAGGCAATGCATATTAGTAAGAACATAAAATTCATAAGTAGATCCAATAACTCTAACTTTGAGCTCTAGAGATCTTCGGACCCCAAGTGTGTGTAGCTAAAACCAGTTTGAGAATGGAAATCAGTGAGCAAAAAGTAACCACTTATTAGAAGTACCACAAAGTCTTCCTTGACAAACTCCACTAATAGCGAATAATAACAGAAGTGTCGTGGCCTGGGAGAGAGGCTTATGGCAAGGAAAGGTCGGGAGGAATTGCACTAATATGGAATGGGAAGATACAGGTCAACTGGTTCACTATGAAAATTCCCTTCCTGTACAATCTCATTCCTTCCCAGGGCTCAATTTCCTACTTGATGCAATGAGCATGATTGCTAAATTCTTTCTAGATTTGTCTTTCTCTAATCACAGGGCTGTGTTTTCTCTCGAGGCCAAATTCCCAAAGTGCTTTGCCCTGTGTGAGAAGAAGCTGAGTCATGTTTCTGACAAGAAAGGCGAAGAGAACCAAGACCATGTGACACCACGAGCGCACAAGCCTTTGCTTAGCTCCATGTATTCATCATTTTCTCACACTCCCTGACATGCATCATCCCCGATTTCTTCGCCAGGAATACACCCATTCCATTCAACACGAGGAGAGAGGCTATTGCACACGCACCCTGGAAATAATTGGAGGGCAGTCTGGAAGAAAATCATCTGTCAGCCAAGAGACAGGGAGCTCCTTTCCTCGGGGAGGGAAAGAATGCATTACAACCATGGGAGAGAGCAGGCCTTCACTCTCCTGCCACCCTCACCAAGGGAGGTCAAAGTATTATCGAGGTTGTGATGATGAGCACAGAGTGTGGTATTCTACTGCAGGACAAGAAGTAATGAGGCCGAGGAGATGAAAGACAAGAGAAGTAAAGCAGCCAAACTGCTCTCTGATGAATAGGATATTATATTAGGGAAGAATCTGGCCACTATCTGAGGAGACACATTTCCATTGATTGCTCAATGCCGTCTGAACACTAGACAGTCACTGGACAGCATGGCACTTTGTGGTGAGCCCTCACTGAGACCAGGCTTAGCCACAACTTCTTGCCTGCCACGTGACTCTCGGAGGTGTCATGGGCATTCGTAAAGATGAGGTGGCGTGCAGCTGTCCTCAAGGTCAGGTTGGAAACGTGGTAACACGCAAGGATGCTTCTGCTCAAGTCACCAAAGCCACCCAAGGGTAACACCACTAAGCTAGGAAGATCAGGTTTGAGGGGGCGATGGAGCCCAGCATGGGCATCTTCCACAGAGAGAAACAGGGAACAGGAAAATGGAATGGTGTAAAGGAATGTAGTCATCACTTTTACTGCTTGGAAGTCAACTGGTTGGGGTGACAATACGTTCAGAAGTCTAAGGAAGCAAAGAAAAAGAAGGGGACATAGACATGTTCACTTCCCCCAAGGTTAGAGACAAATAAATTGTCTACACACAGTCTTTTCTGATTTCTCTTATGGATATGTGCACAACGCCAGCCTTTGCTGTCATCTAGTCAATGTGTCGGTGCCAGATGCCACCACCAGGTTCCATGATTCTGACCACAAACTTTCTGATCATTTCCATGTGCCCCATGAAGTGGCACAACAGAATTTCCTATTCATTTCACTGTCCAGGATCTGGCAGGAGGTTGGTCTTTGGTGTTCTTTTTCTTTCAATCATTTAAAAGTCCCGCACCCAGCATTCTATGCATGAGAAGTACTCTCAAGCACTTTCTTTAGGCTTTATTAATAAGACAGAATGGTTTTAGGAAGGCAATGACAAGTCGGAAGACTATTAGATCAGCTGGTGGAAACTTGGTTAAAAAACTGAGTGCACGATGACCCACTAAAGGCAGGTAGCACCTACGGTTTAGAAATATCCACCTATTCCTTAAGAGTATCCCGATTTATCTGAGAGCAAAAGCAGTAATATTTCCCAGTCAGGGACCAGACCGCAGGTGAGTTGTGTGCATACTGCGTTCTTTATTTCCTGTTATTTCTGATTTCGGCTCTCTCTACTTGAGAGTACTTCCTGTTCCTTGTCTCTCTATCTCTAACCTTTACTTGAATTACAAAACGCTGGTCCTCTAAGGTCCTAGGTTGAAAATTCTGATAAAAACTACGGAAGGGCAGTTCAGCTGCCAGTGCTTGCCACCCACTTGGCACAAACACAGATCTGGACTTAGTGTGGGGAGTTAAAAATCTCATAAATTTCAAAGACACACCCAACAGGACTCGAAAAACACTGCTCTGAACTGATGAAGTGCACATCTGAACCCTACCAATTGAACACCCACTTTCTCTGTAAAGTTTCTCCGGAAAAGGAAAGAGTTTTCCAGATGCTTATACTGCATTCAGACTACACCGTGGGACTCTGATCAATCACAGTAGTATGACTTTGTTGTCGCTGACTTTTTTTAATGTCATCCTTTCACTAACTTCCAAAAAGATATTACTGAAACAATGGCAAGGTAGGGGTTCAAGGCTCTTCGAATCTTACAGATTTTAAGAGGCTCATTCAAGCCATTGGTCTTCTTTAGGCCTGTGTCCCTTCCACTCTGTTACTGTATTTATCCAAGCCACTAATCAGTATAACTTAGTAATGCTTAAGCACCAAGAAAAACTGCATCGTGCCAATCCAGTTTAGAGAAACGATCGTTGATTAGTTGATGCTCCATCCTTTCTCGGTGCAGAGTAAGTGTTGGGAATACTATTCTTAGGATGCCCGTGTCCTGCATCCTAGAACACCTGCTCAGAGCGCTGCAGACATGAGTGAGAATGAACATTTAAAAATTAAAACGACACTGAGCACTACATTTGAATGTCTGTGGTTGTTCAACTCAAGAGTCTGGCTATATTCTCCAGGTCGAATGTGTAGCACTATGGTTTGCAGTCCTTCTTGCATAACCTTACCTTACTAACAAGAATGAGTTACCAACTAGGACTGCTGTGCTGCCATGTTAGATATGCAATCACAGCACCTAAAAGCTGCAAGAGAGCCTTGCATTTCAAAACTGCTATGAAATCAAGCAAATTTATACAAAATTAGGCTTTTGGTGCCCCATAACTATTCATCTTAAGTAACTCATAACAAGAGCTATTAACATTCATTATTTTCTGGCTTTAACTATTTCTATTTTTCACATTTTAGTACTTTTATTTATTTTTTTACAAAAGTTAAAATTTAGTTATATCATTTGCTTTCTTCTCTTTTCTCCCTCCAGCCCCTCCCACTTCTCCTGGCTTCTCAAATCATGACCTTTTTTGGGCCACTGTCACATATGCCACATATTTTCTATTTCTACACACACATATGCTCATCCACAAGAGCATAAGCAAATCCAACCAGCTGAGTCCAATTAGCATTGCTTGAATCTATATGATTTCAGAGCTGATCACTTGGTATTGGATAGCCAGTTAATGGACTCATCTATAGAGAAAACTAATTTTCTTGCTCTCAGCATTCTTTAGTAGCCTACTGTTCTTCATCTAGTGACATTTTCCTGTTGCCTTTACCTAATTATTCTTTATCGATAAATAATCAGGAGTTAGATAACAGAACAAGAACCTGAATGATCAAAGAAGCAGCAGAGAAGCTACCAGGGACCTCCTATGTCTTCTGTTTCTCCATCCAAACAACGCTGAGATCCTCTCTCAGCCCCACCTTACAACTTCCTGTCTCTATCTGTCCTCAGTCCTCCAAAACCTCTATGATTAATTTTGATCAGCCAGTGGCTAGCTTTACCCTCTGATTCAAAGTGAACTTTGTTAGAATGCAATCAAAACATCACATAATAGTTTTCCATTTCCTGTTAGCATGTCTATTGGTGCTGTTCTGTTCAGGGCTTTTTCACACAGTCATGTTGCTAAGGTATTACAGATGATGCATCTCCATCATTTCTAGGAGAAGCAACCTCAGCAGATTTCCCGAGTCCTCTTACGTATTTTAGCAATTTTATAATTGAAAGTGAAAGACTGAAGGGATAGTAGAAAACAAACTCAAAAAAGATTTGGTAACTTATTTTTCTCTTTTCTTGAACTTAATGAAATAACCTGCTTGTGAACTGGCTTGCAATGTGGGATGTATTTGACTTATAAACAGGAATTTACATTGTGGATATGCTTGACATTTTTGTTGTTGTTGTTGTTGCTTTTGACTGTAATTTTATATTTGCATCATGAAACTCCAAAATACCAAAGATGTTTTGGAAACAATTTCTGGATTTTAAGTGTTTGGAAGAGAGGGTGTTCATTTCCTTTGCTTTCAAAATACTTTAGATGATTTACAAACACCAATTAGACTTCTTCTTGAGTTACATTTCACACTATTTGCAGTGATTTTGGGGGGACCCTTTTGTTAACATTTGTATACTTGTGGAGAATGTCATAATATTTGGTCCCCAGGAACCATTAGTGGTGAGAAAATACTACACATGTCCTATGAAAGTAGGATGACTGGGTTTTTGTAGCAAAGACATTACATGGTTAAACTCTTCCTGTCAATGACCCTCTGAATGAAGTTGTCATTTTTTTCCCAAGAAAGGGCTTCTCTGAGTAGCCCTGGCTGTCTGGGAACTCAGTCTGTAGAGCAGGCTGGTCTTGAACTCACAGAGATCTGCCTGCCTCTGCCTCCAAAGTGCTGGGATTAAAGGAGTGCTCCACCACCATCCAGTAAAGCTGATTTTTTATCCAGATGCCTAATTTGTTTATCCACTGAACTTTGTGCTTGAGAAACTAAATTTAGGACATCGTGGATAAAGATTCAGTCTGTAGATGAACTTATGTGAACAATTTCAGAATCTTGTTATACTTGTCTTCTAATTTAACAAACTTGAACTATCTTTTTTGACTATTTTAATCTTTGTGCCATTGTAGAAAGACAATAAAATTCTGACTGCAGAGATATTATACCTTGTATTACTTGAAACATTCTTGAAAGGTGATATAATATTTATGGCTAACACTGTATCTTATTGTGTCATTTGGTATGTTAGTTAATACAGTAGTGCTACAATAAGTGTCATATTATTTTAAATGTGGAAGGCATCTAAAAAGGGAACCTTTAAAATTAAAGAAATTTAACTTGATTATCTTTTCAACATGTAATTCTAAGATATTATCTTTTCAACATGTAATCAACACAAAATGACGAAAAATGATTTTCATTTTTATTCAAAGTCTCTGAAAGTACATGCGTACTTTGCACTCATGATCTCAGTTTTGATGAGCCCTATTTACAGGCTCAGTAGTCACATACAGCAATTGGAAACCACATTAAATGGCACATTCTGGAATGATCTCATTTTATTTTAAAAGATAGTGTTGGTGAGACTGAAAAAAGAGGCTATGATTTTGAAAGAAAGTTAGGAGGTGTTGATGGAAGGGTTTGGAGGGAGAAAGGATATAATTATATTGCCTCTAAATAAAAGAAAAAAACATATTGTTGACTTTTGGAAGGGGTATTAAATTGATCGATAAGGATAAGACAGTTTCTAAAATGCCAAGCCATGAAAGAAAATTTCTCAAGATGTGAAGAAATAAGATCATCAAACTTCCAGAATCTACTTCAGGATAGTAAAGTATTTAAGAGATACTTTTAACAATTGTAAAAAAATAAATTTTGTTCTCTTGTACATACCTATAATTTCTCAACGAAGAAAGAAAGGAGTCCAGTGTTCTGTGGTGTACGCCACACCCAAGTCATTTGTACTGATGTTTGCTCTTCCTTATATGGATGCTACCAAACCTATTACTTCATTTTAGAGAAACTAAATGGTTGAAGAGTCACCTTCCTTGACTATACATTTGTGTTTTAATAATGTAGTTATGCTCATCCACATGACAGATGTTGTTATAGTCTAGGTCCTTCACATAGACACTGACTATTCTGCAAAGTTCCTGCTATGTTTTGGATATTATTCTCATGTCATTCTATTTCAGTCTACAAGAGAATAAAGTTTTCCGTTTAATAATAACACTAGATCATTTTCTAAAAGAGCAGTTATTCTGGTGAGTGATCTATGTACCCAGTGAAGAGGTTTTGTCTGGTCTGTCGCACTCGGAGGCCACTATTCTCAGTGTGTCTCCTCACACAACTGAGGTGATTTACCCAGTATTCCTTCAGTGTTGAGGAGGCTATTTATAAACGTCATGGGACAGTCATGTAGTTAAAATTAGGACCTAAGTCTTGCTCAGTCATCATCAGAGAAGCTTCTTCCTACAGTAGATGGAAAAATACAGAGACTCACAATTGAACAATAAGCAGAGAATTGAGAAACCTTGGAACATGGAGTTTTAAATGGGATGTTTCCATCAAACCTCTACTCTCTGAGCTCAGGGAAGAGGCAGTGGGATGGAAGACACCAAAGAAACAATGATTTCTATGCACAACAGGACTGCTGCACAGATGAACTTATGGAGACTGTGGGAGCATGCACAGGGACTACACAGGTCAAAGCATGGACGAGATCTCCCATCCCTAACCAAGGAGCCGTCTCCAATTGACAACCGTTTTCCAAGGGAGAATTCGCTTTCTTTAATGGATTCTCACTCAGTAGACATACCACACTCAATGGCAGACCTCATGCCTAGCAATAGACTACGAACTCAGTATACAATCAATGATATGGTATCTTGGGAGATTTTTTTTTTGTTTCTTGTCTCATTAATGCCTTGTCTAGGCTTTTATTTTATTTTTTACCTTATAGTTTTTTGCTTATATATCATGGTTTCAAATTTTGTGTTCTTATGTGTTTTCTGTGTGTGAATTATCTACATTTTTCCTGTCTATTTTCTAAAGAGAGGGAGAGAGGAAAGAAGGTGTGGAATTGGGTAGGTGAGGAGGATCTGGTAGGAGGTGACGGAGAGGAAATCATGACCTTAAAAGAATCTATTTTCAGCCGGGCAATGGTGGCGCACGCCTTTAATCCCAGCACTCGGGAGGCAGAGGCAGGCGGATCTCTGTGAGTTCGAGACCAGCCTGGTCTACAGAGCTAGTTCCAGGACAGGCTCCAAAGCCACAGAGAAACCCTGTCTCGAAAAAAAAAAAAAAAAAAAAAAAAAAAAAAAAACCAAAAAAAAAAGAATCTATTTTCTATTAAAAAATCAAAAATAGAACAGTCAAAAATGAAATATAACTAGGACACTCTGCAATCTCATGCCTACTTGGATAGCAAACTCTTTTTGACCTTAACTGAAGTGTTTCTTTCTCTTCCACAGTAAGAGAAATAAGCTCAGAGGTTGGCAGGATGTATAAATAGACACACACATGGACACACACAAACACAATTTCTTCACGTATTTTTATTTATTTTTAAATTTTATTGCATGTCCTGGCAAACAAAAGTGGCTTATAGATTTGCCTCTGGCTCACCAAAGCCCATAACACAAAAATACCAAAAGACAAGCAACTGAAGCAGTAAAAAAGTATCATGTCTATAAGAAAGTACCTTTTGAAAAAAACATTAATAAAGTATATAAAACATTTGACATTTGCTTAATTTTGTACAATTATAAAAATAAAAAACCCACATATCTTTCATAGTCAACATCCCACATACGTACTTGGGGGGAAAAATCAAGGAAACAAAAGCTAAATGGGTTAATAAAGAACATTCTGCTTTCTATCCTGTTGACTTCGTCGCCAAGCAAAGGAATCCCACTCTCCAGTGAGAGGCACTGAGCGGATGTCTGTTCTCCATGCTTTTCACTGCATCCCTGGCTGCTCACGCCCTTTTAACAGTGGTGCGAGGAGAGGAACTGTGCCTACCTGTGGCTCATGACGAACGCCAAAATCATAGGGTACAGTACAGAAACTTTGAGTCCCTAGTGCCACCTAAATAGTGCTGAAATGCCTCAGAGTCCCCAGTGCCACCTTAACAGTGCTCAAACAGCCCCAATACTCACAACACCCAGGAAGTCATTGTCTTCCTGTCCTGGCCAAGACACAGCTTCATTCTCCAACTAAGGGAATTTGCAAAGCCGTGAACTTGTTACAGAAATTAATAATGTTTCTCATCATTTAAACATAACAAAACGTTGAAATTAAGGACTCATTCTCTTTAACGTACAAAATTTAAAAAAAATTAAAAAACAAATTTCCCTTCCCCCCTTCTTACAATTAAGGCATCCTGTCTTATTTGACATCATATTCTCACTAAATGGTATTTCTGATATATATACATATACATATGTGTATGTATATGTGTATATATCAACAACCACAAAAGAGTTTCAGCTGTGGTTCTGGAAAACCCAACCATCCCCAAAGAGAAAACCAAAACAAACAAAACAGCACGGTATGCAATTTCACACACACACATACACAATGTAAGATTTTTCTGGTCAAGGCCATGCATTACATTTCAGAGGCACATTCGCCCATTTGCATTTTCAAATACCAATGGGATGTCATGTGCAATGAACGACAGCCTTTTATCAAAGTACATGGCAGGACTGGGGAGCTCATTAGCATATACACAACATATGCTTTCCATTGGGAAATGCTTCCAAAACGTCTAGGAGGAACACTGACTGCTGCATGCTGACATAAAGTGTAAGACAAGTGTCTTTGTGAAGTGGTTTAAAAGGCTTCAGTGAAAAGCGTTTTCCTTGACTTGTGGACATCTCTATGTCTACACAGCCTGGAATGGGCTGGGTGGAAAACTGGATCTTGACACCTGCTTTGAGGATCAAGAGGAAAACAACGGAAGTGCAGCTCCTGCCATGTGAACACTGCACTCCTCAGTTTCTAGGTGTCAACCCCCTGCCCTCATTCCAGACCTTGAAGAGAGGCAAACCAGCCTGTGCATGCAGTGTCTTGTGGACAGGAAAGGCTTTTAAAGGTCTGTTTCCCAAGCATCACTCCATGCTTCTAGAGGAACTTAACTTCACAGTTGGATGAGACATCTCTCTTTATAGTGGAGATTCAGAATTTGAGTCAGGCTCGTTTTTCCAGAATATTCCTAATAGATATCACAACTCCCTGTAAAAACCAGACAAATTCCACTCATCCCGACCAATTGGCCTAAATTCTTACAAAAGCGGTGAATATGTATTTTTACTTGGTCAATCCAGTAGTGAAATTTAGTTTTAAGGCTATTCTAATGGCAGTAAATATTTCCCTGTTAAATACTAAACTGTTGGGCCTTAAATGTCAAGGGGCCACTGTATACTTGGCCATGTCCCATCAGATGTTTGGAATAGCTGACTTGGACCATGTAAGGATTTCCAGAAGAAAAAAAAATGCTTTCTTCATTCTCAAACAAAAGCAAGAGAGGTTTTCCTTTCCTATGGTGTGTGACAAAAAGCAAACATAAAATTTTGCTTGTAATAGCCACCGAGTGAACCAGTCCGACTGGAATGGACACCGGTAACATGAAATATACTGACAGAGAAACTGTGTACATATATACAGCTTTACCTCATAGTAAGCAATGGTAAACACACTGGATGCATCCACAGGTTTGGTGTGCTCAATGCTCAACATCCGAAGAACTGAGAGGACCTATACATCACTGTTATTCACATCGACCACTCAACTCTACATATCTGCCACCATACATGATACCCCAAATAAAGGGGGACAGATCAATCATCCAAACAAGCAAATTTCAAAGGCTGATAAGTGCAACTCATTTTCCATTAAATTACATTTAAACAATACTCAATACCCCCACCCAAAATATATATTGTATATTTATATATTTATATATATTTATATATATATATATAGTCTTAGACTATAAGGCTGAAAATGCTTTATAAAAGTCAATGAGAGTTCTCTGCTGCTTAAAGAGACCCGCTGCTTTCTTTGCTAACTTCTATCTAGCAAGGACAACGCATCCTGCAAGCAAGAGTTTTGAAGGCTTAAAGCCAGAATCAGAATTAGGTGACAGGTCAGACTTTCGGCAACAGGCAGCCTCTTACTTCTCCATCCCTTTAGAAACCAGACTGAGAAGGAAAAGGAGAAGCGCTAGCAAGAATGCTTTGAAGATCAAGCAAGTGTGCCCTGTAGGGGCTGGGGGGTGGAAAAAGACAGGAAAAGCCCTGCAGTGGGCGCTCATTCCCCTTCCTCTTTGATGCGCTGCTGTTTGTTGCGACGGGAATCCATGTCGAAGTTGAAGTCATTCCACTCGTCGCGGGGTGGGAAAGAGATGGTCTGGCGGAGAGTAAACCGCACGGCATCAATCACACGCTCACCACGGGTCTCGCTGGAGCCCACACTGACTGTAGAAGCACCGCTTGGGGTCCTCAGGAGATGCGGGGGTGAAGAGAAGTCGTGCAGCTGCCTGTGGTCCAGGATACCCTTCCAGATGGCATGCCGGAACTGCTCAGGGATCTTTAGACTTGCCAAATCCTGTGCGACAGGGAGGAGCCCAGACATTAGAGGGCAGACACCTAATCCTTTATTACATGCTGTTTTTCATTCTTTGGTGTTTGGGCTTAAAATGATCTGAGTTTATTATCACTAATTTGGCAGATAAAGCTTTCTGACCGACTTCCAGATGTTATGTTACTGAGAACGAAAATAGGACTCAGGTGGGGCATGTGTGCTGCAGACAACAATTCACTCATTCTTTATTTGCCTTAGTTTCTCTCTGTGCAAAACAGTGTAGACAGTAGTTAAATAAGAGGGCAAAAATCTCAACAAGAAATGTAAGATTCTTAAAATCTGTGGGGCTTTAGCCACCAGGAGAAAGGTGTTATGGAGTGTCCCTAACAGTGGGGGAAGAGGGGAGGAGGACAAAATTTTTGTAGGGATTGAGAGTTTCCTAAGAACCAAACTATTTAGCTTATCTTCACAATACTATTTAATCTTGAAATTAGTGCTGGATATTTTTATACCCATTTTATGGAGAGAATAATAGAAGATTAGGTTAACAAGCCTTGAAATTTTATTACAAGGTAAATAAATTGTGAACTTATGAATAACTACAATTATCCTATGGACTGAACGGTCATAGGGTGTGTGGATAAAGAGCATCGAAGTGCACAGCAGTTGTGTCTAGGCACTATGGGAGGGACAAGAGACCTTTCCAGCAGGGTTAGTCTTAAGTAGGCATGGTGCATGCCTTGCACTGGTTGGCATTAGCTTGTTTGATATGCTTCAGCTCAATGAAACAGCAAGGTGGGCAGAAAGCAGCTTAGCAGATGGCATCTGTTCTTAGTTCCCCATTTGGATGCATTGGAGACAATTGTGGCTTTGCATTCTAGATACTATGGGCTCATAGGTGAGGGTGGGTATGACATTCTCGAAACTCCAAAACAGATACTATACTGTTCTCATTTGCATTATGAGCTCAGCTTTGCATCTGAAGATACTCAATGTATTCAAAATCCTCCAGCAGAAAAGGACACTAAAATAGCAGACTGCTGCAAAGACACAAGAGGTGTCTGTTTCCAGAAGTGCACCAAATGATGCTGAGGGGAAGACGAGAAAACTGAATCGTTTTCCAAAATGTCCCAACTCAGAAACCTGCACCATGCTGTCATATTGTCCCATTATTTGTGTTTCAGACCATCACAGTGACCCTAACATCTTCTATAGCAGAAGAATGCATAGTAAGAAGACAATGATCCACTAACAGACTAAGTTAGCATGCCAGATGGCTTCTTGCATTCTTTATACCTCTGAGACTCTGAATGAGCCCAAGATTCTGTGTAACCTCAGCACCACTACAAGGCAACATCAACAGAGGCAGACTTGTGGGAATCGCCTCTGAACCTTAACAGCTGCAGGAGAATCCTGGCACTCCCCAGAGGGGGCAAGTCTACCAGTGAGTATTTTGTAAGGACACAGGGAAGCAGCGGACTTTCTGTTTTACCACATAGGACTCCATTACGGGTATTTCTCAAACACAGGGCCACACTGCTTTCATCCGTGGAGAAACGTGATTTTCAAGTAGTCTAAGTCTGTCAGAACTTAACTCCTGAAGCATTCTCTATAGTTTCTACCTATGGTAGGCTCTATCAAGGAAGCACCAGGAGTAACATTTAGAGTTGGGAGGGATGGGTGTAAGAAAGCGTGGTACACACTGATCTCTATGGGGCTGGGACATTGTCATGCTGCAGGGGCATCTCTAGCATCGGTGCTCAAGGAGGGGAAGGAGTCCCCACTACAGAAACAGCAGCAGAGGCAGAGACGATCTCCTCCCATCAGTCCAAAGTGCCATCTGGAAGCTAGAACGGAGGACAGCACATGCCACAGAGAGCGCTAGAAAAAGCAGCCAAGGAGGGAGGCAGAGAACCAGGTTGCTGAAATGCAAACAAAGTAGCTCCCATGTATGCAAAAGTTCAAGAAATGGAGTGGAAAGCCTGAAAAAGTTCCATCACATGCAGCTTGTTGCAAAGACTTTCCAAGCCAGAGGGGAGGGATTTGTAACTCAGTTGGATTAATTGAGACCCCGAGAGGCAGTGACAGCCTCAAATTTCACTGCTACTAAAAGTCCTGCCCAGGACGCAGACTTATGGCCAGTAATCATTCCTGACCATAGGGGCAGTGAGCTGGGCTGACAGCATTTCAAATGAATAGAGGGTCTTACAGTATTGAAAGGTACAGCTGACTCATCCTTAAAGCTCTACATTAAGAAGAGGTGGACACAGCCAGTGAACAGGGTCACAGGCTAGAGATTTACAGCCAGGCTTCTCTTGGTGGTACCACTATGAACTCACGATGGCCAATGACACTTTTGTCATTTCTCTGTATGTCCTTCCTGTTCTCCTGCCTGGTGATTTAAATGGACAAATGAGAACATTGCAACCCATCTCTGAGTAAGCCTCACTATGTTGCCCAAGCAGGTTGCAAACTTCTGAGCTGAAGCAATCCTCCTGTTTTAGCCTCCCAAGTGCTTGGTTTTCAGCCACCTGTCTTGAGACTAAAGCTTCTTGATTGCACAAATTCTATATTTTCTTTCTCATTTGTATACACATGGGCACACTAAGCCATAGCATAATGGTCAGCTTTATTGATTGCTTAGCTTCTAACCTGGAAAATCTTTCTGACAGAGTTATGGGCTCCATCAGAATTGAGGATTAGAAGCATGACCAACACAAAGTCTAAAACTGGCGTGGATGGAACTATAAGGCGTATGGACTACGGGGAGAAAAATGAAGAAATTGTACTAAAGAGAAAAGTCTAACCGTTACTTACATCCATGGAGTAATGCTCAATCTGATAGATGGTGGTCAGCCCCTGGGTCGTGAAATAGTCCAGACATGATGAACAGCCCAACCTTGCTAAGAAACTGCAGAGGGAGGAGGGAAAAGGAAGGAGGAAACAGAAAAAGAAAGTTCACCCCAACTGCATTGGCGAGATAAAGGAAAACCCATTATTTTGCCCTTGGATGCCCTGCATAAGAGTCTGGGGGCAAATGAAGTATGTGTAGGCCTTGGATTTGAGGTTTGAGGATTGCTAGAAACTCAAAGTTTAGGTAAACTGACCACAGAAATTGAGCATAAGCATTCTAGAAGGTGACGATTTTTCAGTTGGCAATCTGAGGTATCCTTTTGAACAAAAGCAGGAGGAGTCATGGGGGCAGGGTACAGGTGAAGGGTCCAGTGGTCAGGTCCCCAGTCCTCTTGCCTCCTGTCTCGTCACATCAAATTGAGAATCACTACATTTACTATTTTGTGTTTGGGGGTTTCTTAGAATGTTTTAGACAGTTGAAATATTGCAGGCTAGTACTCTGAAATATCAATACATGTTGATCTATATCCTTAACACACAGATATTTCTCTTTGAGGTACTAGCCTGAGACTGGTGATGTCACTCTCATCCCAGAATCAATTTCTGCTGAGCTAAGCCAGGTACTGCATCACCTTTGTGGCTAACATTGCACATGGACGAAACATGCTCGACTAGCAGCCAAAGGAACAAAGCATGCTTGCCCAGAAGCAGAGGACACGCCCGAAGCACGGACCACGGAGCTGCATGTGCCTCTGTGAGAAGCATCTTTAAGGCTTTGTTAGCTTCTGGCCATAAGAAACCTGCTTCCCTGGAGTATCCCCATTTCTCAGGGGAGTGTCAGGGGTTCTTCAAATTTCAGAGTTTTGCTAATATCAAGGTATGTTATAGACATCCAACTCCAAAATCATGGTCCCGTGGTGACTAAGAGCTGTGAGGCCTAGAGAGCAGGAAAGGGAGTAGGAGAGCCAGTTTCTGTCCCTCTGGGGAAGCCCAGCCCTGAGCACCAATCCATGGGCCACAACTGACCTGTAGTACGAGGAGGGAGAAAGGAGTAAATGAAGACCACGCAACAGGTCTGAAACCTGTGTGCACATACACACATTTTCACTTGCCCCACACTGGCTAGAGGCCTTCTCGATAGAGCTATGCTGGCCACCCTACCAATCAGACTCAACTTCCTCAAATCCCAGGACAACGTCCTTTCTTCTCAACTGTGTGACCAGCCTTGCCAGTGTCTTCCCTCCCCCCCTCAGACGCCTAGGGCCGGGCCCCAGGAGCACGTGCCGTGCGTGCACTCACCTGACAATGCTGCAATCTGTGGGGTACGGAGGTGGGGGAGTGCAGTGGGAGGTGGACGGCATGGAGAGTGGGGGAGGGAGGGCTTGGGTGGGGCTGAGTCCATTCATGTCTCCAGCCATTGGCATGTGAGTGCCCATCATAGGAACTGGACGGAAGCAGGAGGAATAGAGAGGGTTACTAGATGATCGTTCCCCAGCATCCCAGGGGTCTACCTGGCCTTGTTGAGTTTTACCAGAAAGCTGTGGGTTTGGTTTTTCTTATTGCAGGGAAGGGTGACCTAATTTCTCTATATCCCTTCACACACTCCATGCCTAGTCAAGCAGAATAGAACCAGAACTCCAGACTAATCACAGACTTCTAGAGCTTTGTTCCCCTAGGGCTCTCTTCTCACTCTTGTTCCTTTCCCCTAAGCTGATGTGTTCCTCCGTCTTCTGGACAGAATGGGCTACAATTCAGTTTCTCTTATGCACTCATAAGATAAACTCATCTCCTGTAGCCGAGAGATTAGCTCTCATCAACGTTTCTAGCCCCACAGACATAGCAGACTTCCTGTCACAGTGAGATGCCCAAAAGCTTGTCCTGAGGGGGATGTGAGCAAACAAGAGTCATTAAGATCTGTGTGGAAACAGGAGGACTTGCTATGGTATTGGTTTGGGAACCTTATGCTTAGGAAGAAAAAAAAAATCCCAGATTGTAACTCTGTTATATAATCCACTTGAATTCACCAATATCACCAATACTTTGGACGTTTTGTAAAACCATGAGCTTCAAGTATTCACTTACACGCCCACTCCCAAAAAGTTTAGTGCTAATAAAATTTATGGAACAAATTTTGTTTTCTGGAAAAAATAATATATCTAGAAAATAAGAATATAATTTGTGTCTTCCTTACGAACTAGAAGTATGGCTCAGGGGAAAGACCCCTGTGTGATGTAGCCAGCTGCAAAGTACAGTTCTGAGACTTCTCCATCTACTTCCCTTCAGACATCTCTGCGTGCAGCAGAGGGCTGTGTACTATAAATACAATGTAATCTGTGGAAAGTTGTGTAAATGTCAAGTGTTACTGCTACCACTATCTTGTCGCTAGAGCAAGTGGAGATATTTTAATTACTGTTACAAGAAAGAAAATAAAGTTGAATGGCTTCCCTTTGCTGTCGGGTTTGGGACCTCGGGGTGCATTATCAGGATGAGAGAGGGAGCCTATTGCAAAGTCCCTGTTGGCAGATTATCTCAATGAGAAATCAACACGGGCTGCCAGACCACAGACAAACCGAAGGCTCTCTTAGCTTCTTTTGGATAGGCTGGGATTTCCAAAGAAAAAGAAATCAAGGATTTGGTCACAATAATTAGGGACTTTAAAGGACCAGATGATAGGATCTTATCTTTTCGTTGAGTGGGAATTTTAGGAACCATATAGTGTTCCCTTCTCTCTATCTGTGAAGATATTATTATCCTTCTGCATTTTTACTATTGTTCATTTCATTCAAATCTCTGCACCCCTTTTGTCTGGCTTACTTATAATAGACAAAGCAAATCTCTTTCTCGAAAAGCTATGTGCCAATTAGTATCTACTTATTTAGATCCAGTTTTTGCATTGCCTTTCATATCTCCAGTGAGTTACTATGAGGAATTCATATACGTACAGAAGTAAAGGGGAAGCCTCCGTATGGATTGATTCCCTGCTTACTGCATATGGAATGAAGTCAGACTATAAAGCCAGAGATTCATAAAATGCTAAATGTGCAGAGGGATTGTTGTAGAGATGGAGCAGGAGAGCAAAGAACTAACTTGTTTGCCGTTGCACAGCTAATTCTGCATGGATCCGGAGGGGAATCAATAATTTTTATGCTTTTAGTCTAGTGCTCCATACTTCTTCCCTCTTGTCAGATACACTTTTCATAAACTGTGTCAGAGATGGTCAGTGGAGGGCCTCCATCTGGGCTGTCTCAGTGAGATCTTTATCCCCACCGAGGGAAGACTCTCACCTTTACGTCTATCTCTATGACGGTGTTTTGAAGTAAAACCCATACCTCAAGAATGAGAAGCTAACTGGGAAAGCCAAGTCAGTCAACTGTGGTGGCCTCTGCCTCTGTAGCACTTAGCTTAGAGAAGAACATTTGTGGCACCTTAAAGCGTTCTCCTGTACTAGCCCTGTGCATCCTTTGGCAGCTGAAGAGAGAGATGCTTACTGTTGGCTCCCATGCCCTCAGGCATGGTGGTGGGGGTGAGGGCGTTGCGCTGCTGTGGGTTGATAAGCTGGCTCACGGAAGGCAGCTTGTTCATGCTGTTCATTTTGCTCAGAGGTGGGGAGCTGTTACCGTACGAAGACTGAGACTGCATCGAGGTCCTAGGAACACAAACATGGAAACGGTGGTCAGCATGGGATACTGAAAAGCGGGACCAGTCATTTCCAGCAGGTCTTGCCTTAGATTAAAACCTGCCCTAGAACTATGCATGGGCCAGATACTCTTCATGATTAATGACCTAGAGTCCTTGATTGTCCATGAGAGACTCAAAGGAAGGGATGCAAAGCCATCACAAAAACCACTATTTTCTGGACTGTACACAGCAGAGTGCTTAGTATCTCATTTGTGAGAGGGAACATTTACATGCTTCTTTTCTTCTTATTTCCTCCATCTTCTTTCTGTCTCTTGTTTTTCAGTTTGATTAAATCTTAAAACCAGTAAGTTGAGAGAACTTTGCAAGGTACACAGGCTGATGAAGAGAACAGAAAGATACCAAACTCTATTTGCAACTGAAGCCTTCCATTTACAACTTGCCCAGGCATTTGGGAGGCACAGCAAATATCTGAAAGAGTCAGTCATCTGAGGCATTTGACAATGCTGTCAAATATCCTGCAGTCCTACGGAAAACCCACGGCATAAATACATTTCCTCAGCTGAGATCTTCATGAGCTGTGAGAAGACCCGGTGCGTGCCAACCGTGATTCTACATAGGAGAACCACTGGGGTGGTGACTTTCTATAAATCTTTCATATGTGTATATGTGCACAAAAAATAGTAATCATATAAAGGCTAGAGCCATGTAAACAATAGGGCCAGTCATGTACCCTTGCCATATGAGCTACACTGTTAGTAGCAGGAGATCTAAAATGATCATTTTCATCTTTGAGAGACTCTCATAGTAGTGGTTCTAGCAGGGATAACCACCCTCATCCATTGGAGGACGGAGCTAGAAACTGGAGAGGAGATACTAAAGACCGATTGTGGAGACCATAGCCTTTACAGTGACTAATTGCTAAGACTATAGAACGAGGCTTTGAGCCCGTTCCCAGCCTACGATGGGAGAAGTTCTCCTTTACAGTTCATCAAACAGTTCATCAATTTTGTCCTGATTTGCCCCCTTTCAACCACGGTCACAGTCTCATAAATATATTAAAAGACAAATTAAACTTTTTATGTGGGTCTTATTTTTATGTGTTTGTGAAGGATATCAATATTGAATGCTTTGTAAAATTTAAAAACTTTTAAATGACCGCTTAAATATTTGTATTTTGGGTAATTTCTGAAGATGCACTGAATTCCCCATAGTTTTCTACATTAGTGCAGAGCACTTGCCTGGCTGGGTAAAGCAAACAACACACTCTCCAGTTATTTGTGGAAATTAGAATGACTTTACAAAACAACTACATTTTCCACCATTGTTTTACATTTTGTTCTCTTGAACCCTTTCCAAGTGGTACAAATGAGCATCATCTAATAACTGTGCAACACCCGCTCCCCCCACACTCCCGCTGTTATGAGACACCTCAGTTTACCTGGCTGTCTTTCTCCCAGTCTAAATGATTGCCACTATTGTGAAAATGCCACACTGTGGTATGGAAGCACATGGTGAACAGATAATTATTATTAATGTTTGAAGAATGAGTAAATATGAAATGCTGAGAAAATATGCCCAAATGCCCAGTACTCACTGCTAGATGGTTGGGTTGAGGATAGAAAAGAGTCTCCTGGCACTTAGTCCCTGATTGTTTTTTTTTTCTTTTTGGGGGGACATGCCTCAAGAAATAAAATGATGGTGGGTAACAAGGTTGCAGGATCAAGAAACTGTTGAAATACTAAGAGAAACGTGAAAGGCCAAATTAGGCAAGGAGCAATGGTTATGTAAAGGGAATCTAACAGCTACCAAGAAATTCTAAGTCCACACCACCACTGTGTTTCAGGAGCCTGATGGGGAGTCAGCACATTCACATCAATCCAGACTGTATCTAGTACAGAGTAAGGTAGTAGGGAGGTATTCAAGCTGTTGCTTCTGACCTTTCGTTGGGCTACCATCATGTAGCTAAGAGCTAGTCACCCATACTCCAGATTCAGATAGGATCTTTAATTTGAAAAGTCTCCATGTTCTTCTCCATCTCCCCAAGTAGGTGAACATAGAGCCAAAGCTAAGGATAAGAATAGTTTTAACCAGTCGGGTGGTGGTAACGCACGCCTTTAATCTCAGTACTCGGGAGGCAGAGACAGGTGGATCTGTGTGTTTGAGGCCAGCCTGGTCTACGGAGCAAGTTCCAGGACAGACTCCAAAACTACAGAGAAACCCCATCTCAGAAAAACCAGGAAAAAAAAAGTAGTTTTAACCATTAGTAACTGCAATCCTGCAATCGGGAAGATAAAAGTATGTTACTGATGAACTTTGCGCTTGCCTCTGGACTTCCAGTCACAATGTATTGCTATTTCCTATGTCCTGCTAAAACCTGTGGTCATTAATATTTTGCTAACTTATTCAATTGACTATTTTTTACTGTAATAAACCTAATTTTAGGAAGAGGCACTGGAAAAAAAAGATGAACAGTAAAGAAATCTGAATTTTGGAGCCATTAAAATGTTTGTTAGCTTCTCAATATAAGATAAATTTATAAAGTGCCTGAATTTGATCAATGTCACAACTGAACTTCCTTTTCTTAGGGCAAGCTCAGGTTGGCTCTGCAAGAGTGCCTATGATGTCTGAAGGAACTCGGGTGAGAGTCCTGGATGTTGCCCACTATCTTAGAGACACAGAGAATCTTCATCCATTTCTACTCCCTTACAGCCCACATGGTCAGTCAAGTATTTTGTCAAGGAAATGTAAGGTACCAACATACAAATTCATAAGAAGAAATGGCCAGCCTTGACACATATATTTAATTGAGTAGACTTAAAAATAATTTTGGGTAATGTCAAAAGGGTCATAAATTTTGAATGCACCCACTAGAACATGAGTGAGTTTTATGGATACAAAGATGAAGGCCATGGCACTGTGATCATTACTGACTCCACAGTGTCTGAAATGGACAGCCATCACACACTTAGGAAAATGTGTGATCCTGGATGAAAGTCACAGCCAATACAAAGACCCTGAAAAACAGTCAAAAGCCATTACAAGTGCAATATCATGGCCCTTGAGTAAACAGTCCCCCAAAACATCGAAAAGGAAGCAGAAGCTATGCTGAGTTGTTCTTGTCACCCACTCCACCAAAGGTCAAGAACTAAACTGCAATGACAGCTGCTCTAATGGACAGTGTGGTATGGTTTCTACTAGAGGGCCTCTGTGAGGCTTTACTAGGGTTTTCTGGAACCCAAGTGCTATAAAGATACAGATAGCTAAGTCTCCTATAGCTATAATCTTAGCAGATACTTTGGGCACGCTAGTAATACTTAGAAGAGTATTAGTAAACCCAAGTCACAGTTTTGTTTTGTTTTGTTTTTCAGTGGTGGTGATTGAACCTAGGTGCTTAAACATGTCATCAAATTCTCTACCACCAATCTGATTTATCACCAAGCTCACAATTCCTGGTTTTTAACTCTCAAACCATTAACTTCTGTGTGCCTTTCTAAGAATAACATTTAGAATTCCAGGGCTAGATGTGCTTTTAAATCGGTGGTTCTCAACTTGTGGGTCATGACCCCTTAGGGGGATCACATATATCAGATATTCTGCATGTCACATTTTTACATTATGATTCACAACAGTAGCAAGATTACAGTTATGAAGTAGCAATGAAAATAATTTTATGGTTGGGGGTCACCACAGCATTAGGAACTGCGTTAAAGGGTTGCAACATTAGGAAGGTTGAGAACCGCTGTTTTAAATGATCTGGGATTAGAAATTGGGTTTCCTGTTTCTGCCTTTCACGACTTTGCGGTGAAAGATAAATTTCATGCTAAGTTCCAGGCTGTATCTAAGGCCTTCTGAACCCTTGCTTGCTCCTCTTTCTTCATTTAAATCCTTTCATTATATGAACTAAAACTTTCAACTCAAATTTGGAGACATAGCAAAAAAAAATATTTTGCCAAGCCATTTCTAGAAGCCTGAATATAGAAAGGGGGAAAGGAATAGAGAAGGGGAGGAAAACTCTGAATATGAGGAAGGTTAAAAAACAGGAATAAGTAGAAAAATAATTGCACCTCTTTTAAGTATTTCCCAAGGACAGGCCCTGTCTGTGGCCTGTGCTCTGGGTAAGCTTGACTCTAAAGACCACAGGCAGCAAGAGTTCTTTAGAAGGTCAACCATAATAAAGAAATATATTCCATCATTTTAAATACACACAATCATATAAAGGTTGCTATAAATACAGAGAAAATTTACATAAGAATAGCTAAAAGAGAAAAATGTTTTTGAAAGAAATGTTAAAAAATAATCTAAGAATGTTTTCTCATTCTTTAAGTAATTATGGCTCAAAGTTACTAACTGAAATATAACAAGGGCATCAGAATTTACTAATATACTTTAATCTCTTGTCAAGATGTTTTTGTCTTATGCTTTTATCTGCTACTTGCTTTGGTGCATTTATTAAAACTTCATTGGAAAGAGTAATTACAATAACATAAAGCCCGGAACACATAGAAATTTAAATCCCCAAACTTAGGATATTAGCTGCACTCTAGATTACTAGCTAAAGACTATATGATATACAAACCTAACTATCTGATACATTTGAACTTAGTTTAACTTTAATTAGTAAATCTGTTGATTTTAAACAAAGTCAAAACTTGTTCAGATGTCTTTTGGCACTCTAGAACATTAAGTATTCACAGGGGGCCTGTTCATTTAGACCAATGTTTCTCAATCTGTGGGTCACAACCCTTTTGGGGGTACATATCAGATATCCTACATATCAAATATTTACATTGTACTTCACAACAGCAGCAAAATTACAGTTATGAAGTAGCAAAGAAAACTTTCTGGTTGGGGGTTGCCACATCATGAAGAACAACTGTATTATAGGATCGTAGCATTAGGAAGGCTGGGAACCACTGACTCAGGCATTGTAACTAATTTTTCAGAGTATTAACCTGGATATAATATCTTAAATAAAATTACAAAAGAGACGGAGACCAGACCACAGTGACTGCCCTCTAACTCTTATTATTTAGACCCATGCATAGCACTTGCAATGCCTAAGATATGAGAATATACTGCACTTGGGGGGGAGGGGCAAGAGAGACAGAAACAATAACTACAAGATAAATAAAGATGCAAAAGTTTATTGAAAATTAAAACCACACATCCACAAAGCAACAGCCTCTATCACAAGAAATTGTTGTCTTGATGACACAGGAGAAAGTGCTGGGGAGCCGGTTAGATTGCGAGGTGACAGGGACATTGAAGGAAGAAACAGAGACAGTCCTTTTGAGCTGGGGAAATACGTGAAAAGGAAGGAGAACTTGATTGGCTCTCTGTAATTTCTAGGCTAGGGATATTGATTTTAATACCTGTATGCTTATAATATCATTCAGTCAGAGAAGAAGTCTCCCAGATAAATGCACATGAGTGGTAGTGAGAAATCTGGCTGGTTCTCTGGTAGGCAGGGTTGAGGGCTAGCAGCTCTAATTAAACAAATCAATCACAGATCTGGTGAGGAGACTTGGAGCTCTCCCAGCATTGAACAACAGGAGGCAGGTACCTGCTTATATTTCTGGGATAGTTTCAACTCCTCTTAACACCATAAAAGTAGCTTACCTGCCTTAGCATCTCAACAACCACTGAGGAGTGTGCAAAGAAGAGTATCATAGCAGATGCTAATGTACAGTGGCAGAGATTGGACCTGGCAAAGCCTTAGTGAACTTTCTCCTTCCGTAGGAAGAGAATACATGAATGGTGCAACTGCTCAGCGAGAATCCCGACCCAGTCCCCTTGACACCTTTGTCTGTTACTGTTTGTAGTATTACTCCATATCCAACATTCAAAGGGCCCAGACTCCCAGTCAACACAATTTGCTTAGGCACAGACAATAACAATTTTTTTTCTTGTTTCTTAAAAATACATCTTAAGTTTGAGACCTGCTCAAAAGCTTTATTATGAGTTTTAGAAACACAACAGAAGGTAACAGAAAAGGATTCCAATAAACATTGTAATGCCTCAGCCCAAGGGATCCCCCTCCCTCCTGGGAAAACAATAGAAAGCTCACAGACAAGCACAGTTGGAGTTCCTGCCCAACCAGGGCAGGCTCTAAAAATACAAAATCTGCAATAAGCATCTTTCCTTGTAACACTTTGAGTCCCTTCAAAGATTCTCTCTCACTAGTGGCTGCGTGCCTTTGAGCAGCTGGGTCTCTGAGCCAAAGTGTCTTCAAGTCCTGTTTGTGAGGGCCGGATACATGTACACGCATGCACGCGCTCCCACACACACAAACACACATGGAAACACAACAAACACACGTGCTCCAACACAGATGGGGCTCTATGGGTACACGGAGCGGTTTGGGGGGTTGGAATGTCTAAAGAAGACTTCAGACTGGGTCGGAGCTTCTCTCCGCGGCTCCGCAAGCTCATTCCTGAAGCAGGCTGAAAGGAGACTGCAGAGAGGAACCAAAGAAAGAGAATGAAGGCTTAGGACTCATGCATCCACATCAAATGAGCACAGAGCTACACCCTTCTACCTTCATGATCATAGTGCAGGTGGCACAGACCGTCTCGAATGCCGCTTCTCTCGTTTCTTTTAAAACGCCTCCTTTAAGGCCATCCAGAACTTCTACTTCTCAGGAATTATGTAAAGGAGAAACGAGGTAAGGCGGGGGCAGCTAATCAGCAGTATACATCAGGATCTTATTTTTAAAAATGCATTGTCCCAAGTCCTCCCTAAGATCTAGCTGTGGCCCAGTCATGCCCATTTCTTAACATAAAGTGACTCAATTGAGGATTATGGTGACAGGCAGGTTCACTGTTTAGCACCGTGCTTGGCAAGGGTCGACTGGACTCAATTAATTGACAAAGGGAATAGAAAGAAACAAGAATAAACTTTGATCCTCTGTAAAAATGTCACATACCCAATTATTATGCCTCATTACTGCTCTGTCTAGCCAAACTCTGAAGTCTGAAGAAATAGATCTTATCAGTGTGGGGGCTGCGTCATCATGCATCTGCACAGAACTATTAATGAGCATTTTGTATGGGCCCCGATTGAGGTGGGTAAATACCTTAATCCTCTCCGTCACAAACTTGGCCTATAAATGCATATATCAAACTCATGAAAGCAACTTTTGCATAATTAAGAAATCAATTATGCCATAGGATGCCAAGAATAAGCCCTTTTATTTGGCTAAAGGTTGTGCAACCTGCTGAAGTGTTGGGAACTGTTTCCCAGACAGGATTTTCAAATCCTGTTTGTTTAGTCCTTTCAAAGGAGCAAGGCTATTTTCCAACTCAATCCATGACCTAGTGTACCAGCAAGATTGGGATGTTCATAACAAAATATGCCAGGATATACATCATAGGGGAAGCAACTTATAACTTAAAGATCCAGTTTGGAGACTTCTGTGTTTGGAAGCTGAAGTCTGGAGAGTTTCTGATAGGGAAGCCTAGTGTAGTTGGCTGATCATATCAGCATTCCAGTGAAGGCAAGACTAGATACACCCTGTGGGTTCAAACTTTCAGACTTAGAAGCAAGGCCAGCTCTACAAAGGAGATAGGCACAATTGGAGAAGTGATCTAATTGAATTTAATTAACCTCTGAGATTTTTCTCCATTAGTAATCTAGAGGTAAGAAACCTCTGTCTTGAAAAATAGCATAATTTAGCTGTGAAGTTCCAAAGTAATACTGTGCTCATTATAAAAATTCAGATTTTTATATAATTGTCGGGTTGAACAACATGAAACTACGAGGTTGTTTGCTGTCGATGTTGTTTCCAAGTCTACAGAGCTGGCAATTTCCAGCAAATGTTCTGAAAATGGGTGGCCTTATAAACTAACTTAGAAGTGCAGTTTTAATGATTTATATCAATTTGGATATCGGTGTCATTTACTTTTTCCTAAATTCATTAGTAATCTTGAGTATAATGTATGCTTCTTAATACATGAAGCTAGGAGAGGGGCAGTCCTGGTTTAAAAAAAAAAGAACAGAAAGGATAGGGCTTTAAACTGAAAGAGCAAGACTAAGGACCAAGCAACCACAGCAACATGGGAAGAGATGCTCGCTGCAGCCTTAGCTGTTTTGTGGGCTTGCTTGGTCTTCCCAGACTTAGTGTGAGGGTTGGAACCAGTTTTGAAGAACCTGCTCAAAAGTAGCATCCTCTGGCTTCTGTTTACTATGGAGCCACAGTTAAGACATCACTATAGAATGAGGGCATCTTAGAGTGTCACAGCATATATTGTAAGGCAATGAAATCTTTTCCATAGAGAACAAAATACAGTTTTCCAGAAGGAAATGACAGCTAGGAAAAGTGTAAAGAAGCCATACTGGTCTGAGAACAGCAGAAAAGAGGACAGTGAATTCCAGGGAAAACAAGTAAACAAACAAATAAACAAAAAGAAAACATGTCACATGGGCTTTAATCTAAAAGTTAAGGCTTCCTAAAACAGGTGTCAACCAAACAGCCTAGCATTACGAACCAATGCCCATGGGACAGCAAGGGAGTAGAATTTAGTAAAAATTTGTAAAAAGATTTGAGCACTAGTAAACTATATTTGTACCACTGTAGGCAAGAAAATGGAAATATAATTTTGTCTTTAACAGGGCGAAGCCCAAGCATGTCTATAATAACTTGAATCATAGCAACTCGGTTCAAAATCTGTTTTCCATACAGCCTATGATCATGAAGGTAACCATGAAGGGTTGAAAAAAAAAGAAAGAAAGAAATGATAAATCCATGCACAAGTGAAAAGCAAGCAGAGAGAAAACACAGAATGGGAGACTAAGGAAGCAATTAAACTGAAAATATTTTACTGCCACCTTGTAGGAAGTATATTTCTTTCTCACCAATTTTCATTCTACTAAAAAAAAAATCCTTACCAGCATCAAATTGGTACTATGTTTTAGAAAGGAAATCACAGGCTATTACAGGCACTTTCTAAGTTGATTTATTCTTTTCAAATGATTGTCAGGAAATTAGATTTCCAGTTTTTCTTTGTCTACTTATTCCTGTCTCCTGCTCTTGGAGACTCACATGAAAATAAAAGAGCTGGGAAAAAAAAATCTCAGCTGAACACTATAGCAACTGGAGGACCTACATGGATTCATGCCAATCATCAGGGAGACATATATAATGGTATAGACATGTAATTGGACCAAACATCTGTATTTTGCAAAGATCTCATTTTGCAATCTGTTAGCTCTCCATGCGCAAGCCATCACAGCTGTGAGAGACCAGCTCAAAACCATGCACATGACTGTTTCCAACAAACACCCGGGGAGCTGTGCAGCTAACTCCTTACTGTTCATCTTCAGCTACTCCTGGAAAAGGATAAAAATAAGTCCCGAAAATCTTTTAGACCATTTTTGCTAGCAACTTTAGCATACATTTTCTTCTCCAACAAAATAGATTGCGCCATAAAAAAGAGATAATAAAACTTCCCCCGGGAGCAGTGCAAGGCGATCAATCTGCTACCACCTACTTGGGAAAAATCCTCACACAGAGCTACAAGGTCAGTATTTTCATCTATACAGTATAAACACAGATAGCATGAGCCCTTGACCAGAACAAGCCACTTGAGTCAAAAAGTCTATAAAACAAAGATAGGTTATTTCCTTTCTCACCTAATCTTTGCAAGCTTCTTTAATTTATATAATCCTGATCATTGCAAAGCTTTCTTAATATTACAACAGTATTTTAGTTAGGAATTCACTACTTGATGCAAACTACCGGAAGGCAGAAGCCTTAATTCTTGTTTCCATTTTAAAGTCACGTATTATAGTGTGCTTTACTAAAGGGATTAGATCACCATGAGCACTTGTTATCTCAGTAAAAAGGCTTTATTTGTCATAGGACAAAAGAGACCTATGGGGAAGGCTGCCGTCTGAAGCTGACTTCAGGACTTTTTGTGCTCGTTTCTTACCTCTCTAGAATACACACAATAACTTTGTGATGTGCCCGTCCAACAGAAATTCCACTTCAATGAACACAAAAAGATGAGGAGCCTATTCACCTGCAAGAGTGGTTGGCAAGCTCTCCAGCATGGCTCACGAGCTGCCAGTGGTTTTTACACTTTTAAACATGGAGGAGGTAGCAATTATGACATAGAACATGGTATGAAATACAAGTTTCAGACTCCATAATAAGATATTCATGTGACAGCCATCCTCATTGAGTTATGGCACCTACTGCTGTTCTCCCGACACAAGCATAGAACCGGTCGGTTATAAGAGAGCATCTGCAGTCAGATGCATAAAATACCTAACTCTCATGCTTCAGAAGAAGAAGAATGCTTACTAGTCCCTGCACTAGATGGTTCTTTTCTTCACTAACGAGAAAAACAATGTCGGAGCTGACGACTCAGAACTAGTTCAACACAACACATTAATATATAATACAATCCTCATCCTACTGGTGTTGGATGAGCTAAAGGTTTTGAGAATTAACTGGAAGCAATTCTCAGAGGAAGGCGCTCTTACTTATTCCTCTGCAAGTCTACTGTGTTTCAGCGGTGCATTCCTTGGATCTCATTTGCATGTTATAAGTGAACTAAATGGAATCTATACCTGATTATCTTAACATCCACTGATGTCAGATATCCAAAAGAATACATACTGTTGCCAGTGAGAATTTTGTGTGTTCTGATTTTCCTGTAGATTATTCTGTATCTCGAAGAAATCACTTGATTAAATTTTATGTTTGACCTTCAGAACAAATGATAGTCACGAATTGTAGAGCTTCCATTGAGATGCGATAGTCGAAAAGGGTCTTATATTTGCAACAGCTTTCAGCTGAGAAGGGGGCATGCTCATTTCCCAGTCTTCGGCTGTTCCCCACTCAGAAGTCAGCTATGGTTTTTAGAGATAAAGTCTAGACCCCTCAGCAGCATTTATATTGCTTAACTGCCCCCTTTTTATACTTATGTAGAAGTAGTCAATAATGTCAGAAAAGAACTACTATTTCTCGCTCACTTACATTTCTATTTTAAAGATCTTCTTTGGTCAAACCTTATAACTATTAGACTAAATTATCAATGTAGCTTAAAAAAATAGCAAACAAACCTCTTTTCTCAATCAAGGTACTTTTTGATACCTCTTCGTTTTGTCCTGAAAGGTTGAGTGTGTGAAATTTCTCCAGTAAACCGAAAATCTAGTATAGACATTCATCTACCGAGACTCTGTGGCAACACTGCACTAATATACAATATATTAAACTCACAAGTGATGGTACTTAAGCACCCAAAGACAGCTATAAGCAGAGCTCTGATTGGCCAATCTCCCATCTTTTCAGAAGAGCTATTCTCTTCTTGTTAGTCACAAAACAATTAACACCAAAGCTCTGAGTGGAAAGGTAGACTGTATGCATATGCTAATAAGGTTGCCAAACCTTTCCCATTTATTTAAAAATGTAATGCTGGAAGATAGTCTAGAACAAAGATGCTAAAACACAGAAACTTGATATGACTCTGTCCTGCACTGAGACATCCCTCAAGGAACAGGGCTAGGTCTCAGAACCCTAGTTAACACAGCGGGCAAACAGTTTACCTCCTCGTAGGAAAACCTCCTCTGTCCTCTTTACCTATAGCCGTACCCCAAACGGGATTGCATGTATCCTAGGAGATACACATGCCAATCCTCTGTGACGAGGGAAGGGTTTTGAACATGATAAGTTGTTAGGACAGAGTATTAGTAAGTGTTATCATGAGCTGGGAGCTTGTAATAGAACACAAGTGAACACTCCAAATGTCACACGACACACAGAAGGAGGCCAAACCAGCTCGTCTAAACTCTTATGGACCACACAGTGTCAGTGTCAGCTTCTGCCATTAGCCTGCCGCTGATGCCAACAGCCAACAGTCCCCCTTGCTCATGCCTTCCGCAAGGACGGTGGCACACTCACTGTTTTTGGAGTAAGTGCTGGTGCTGCTGCTGCTGCTGCTGCCTATAAGTTTCGATCGTGTGCTGCGGGAGGTACTGCATGAGTTCCAGGGACTCCTTGATCTTCAGCAGCATTTCGTAAGTCTCACGGCCTCTCACCTAGGCAAAAAACAGAAAACGGGGAGGATGAAGAGCTGCAGACCAGGCAAAACTCAGTCGCATCTCACTATTTGCGGTTTATGTACTGGTAAATACATCTCCTGGCTAAGACATATTTGCAACATGAAAACCAGTATAGCTGGCACTTTTCAGCCAGTTAGAGACACACACAGGGACAGATGAGCTGAGTCCTGTATATAAGTTCCCAGCTGAAGGTGAGCAAGGAGAAGCTATGCTCCTGTCTATGCTTTGATGCTGTGAACTAGCGTTCTTTCCCCAGCCTACTTATGCCCATTTGATTCATATTTTCATATTTTCATATTTCATATTTTCTGTGGATGACCTTGTTTTAACTGAGGAGAAGGCTGGGCTAAAGAACCCCCAGAGCCCTGGGGGTGAATGTATGCTGCATTCTAGACCTTATGCACGTATCTGCTCCACAGTCATTGACCTGAGCATGAACGACAGATGCGCCCAGTTTCTCCTCTGCTGGTATTAGCCTACTCTGGTCTCTTTTCTCCGAGATGCCCACCCTGACTTTAGGGCTCCTCTTCTCCCCACATTTTCTCCTTCACGTGTGTTTCCTCAGCCTTGTTCTCCTAAGAACTTCATTACCTTGGAAGTGCTAGGTACTCAGTTTAAGGTAAATGTTCGGAAGGCAAACATTCATCCTTCCTTACAATCGCTTGAGAACTGGCCTATGGGTCACTCAACTTGAATTGATTCCATGGCCTTTCTCATCCTGTTTACTTGATTTTGTCTAACTGCTCATTTCTTTAGGTCCAATTTATCACAGTAGCTTCTTCATGACCACATACTGGGATTTTCATGAAATATTAGTGTAGTATAGAAGGTGTAATGTTTTACCTAGAGGGAAAACATCCACTTTCTATCTGTAGCCTTAGAAGTGAGACTGGAAACCTCAGCTCGCTGCCTGTCAGGTTTCTCTGAGAGCCAGGGCTGGGAAGGCTGGGAAGGAGGCATACACACCCGAATGAACCTGCTGAACGACTTAAACTCTAATCCCAGGGTGGTAGCTCAGTCATTGCTCCTGACACTGTCACCTGTGTCAACTTGGATGGCATCAGGGTTGAACATCTTACAAAGTTTAAGAAGATCAGCAATAGCCACCGTTGGTGGCAAAGACCTAAGGTAGTAAGAACCCAATGAATGCTAGCCATAACCTAATGACATGATCTCATTAGTGATGGACACTCAAGTAGAAGGGATGGATGGTCTTACATAAGAATTGGGCCAAGCCTTCTGTCCCCTCACAAGGCTTCTGCTTTGCTTGACTTTGTTTATAACATTCCCTAAAGGACAACAAAGGTTCCCTGCACATAGAAATGGTGAATGCTTAGAGACATGGACATGCGGATTGCTGTGAGTTGATTGTTACTTATGATAAACATGTATCAAATGACCCTTGGGTACCCTGAAAGTGGAACAGCTTAGTGACTGCATTGTCAACTTTGTGAATTGCTTATGACAAAAGTTCATGAATGGCAATGCTGTGTCACAAGTAAAGATATACGAATTAAATATTTGATGGCAAATGTCCCATTACGGGGGTGGCTTTGTTAGAATGGGAGAGCGATGAAGTAGAACTCACAATATGAATATATTCTAAGGGAAAGGATCGTGTCATGATTTTAAAAGGAAAAGATCTTTGCTTTATTTGATACCTCCTTCTGCCACTATGACTGAACGTGTTTCCCTTCTCTATATTTCGTGTGTTTTACTCCGAAATTCCAAAGTGGTGGTGTTGGGAGATGGGGCCCTTGGCATGCTATTTAGGTTGCAAAGGTTGAGACGTGGAGGATATGATCAGTGGCCCTGTAAATGACTGTTCAGAAAGCTATGCAGCTTTCTATCCTGTGAAAGAATATGCAGAAGATGGCAGCATCTCAGAAGAGGGTCCTCCCCAGAACCTGATCAAGGGCAAGTTGCCCTCGGTCTCAGACTTCCAACCTTCAGCCCTAGCACCAGGAGAAATCCATGGTGCTTGTTCACATGCTGCATCATCTAAGTTCCTGCTGTTCTTACTCCAGGGAGGGAGGGTTCTTCCCTCTTTCCCCGAGGAACTGGGTGAGGACTGTCTAAGAAATGCACGCTGAAGGAAGGGGAAATGAAGCGACTGTGACAAACAATTCAAGGGGACTCACTGGTAGGTACAGCAGTTCATCATCTGGGGATCTTCGTTTCTTGATGGAAGTCATCTGGATGCCGTGTGTATTCTGGCGAAAAGCTGGAGGAAGAAGTACATAAGCTTCATCGAGAGAGTTTGTGAGAGCTGATGCACTGAATCTGATCTCTAAAAATACGTACAAAATAGAAACTGCCTAGCAGCATGGGAGATGAGGGATGTCGGTCCTAAGTAGCCGTCAATTGATGCTGGTTGTTTTTATATAAAGTAAGAAGGTGAGGGAAAGATAGAAAAAAAACAGTAGAGAAGGCAAACCCAGGTTGCTGTCGTGGGGGTGGAGGGGCATTCAGAGTATGTGCTCCTTACGTAAGTCTCTGAAAAACTGTTAAGAAAAAGGAAATACAGTTTTCTTGTTTTGCCTTTTTAAGAGTTTTATGGGCCGGGCGGTGGTGGCGCA
>NC_022010.1:35508980-35515771 GCF_000317375.1 Microtus ochrogaster | reverse complement strand
AAAAAAAAAAAAAAAAAAAAAAAAAAAAAAAAGGTACTGTGATATACTTTAAAATAGGCATAGCTATTCATTCCTGGAATTCTAGAACACAGACTACTGAAGGAGAAGAGTTGATGTGAGTTCAAAGCCAGCCTGGTACATATAGAGATTTCCAGGGGCACAGAGTGGAATCTCTCTTTAAGAAACCCAAACTAACTTGGTGAGCAGCCACTGGGTTGACATTTATGTAAAGTGCTTTCTAGAACAGTATTTCTGTATAAGTCAGCAGCACATGTGAACAATGGTTTGCAGATATTGTCCACTGGCCCTCGGGACTCTGTGGAGGTGGCTGAGATGAAGACATACACCACAGGTCATGTGAACCCCTTCTAATGATGGCAGCACTTCTGCTTTCAAAATTTCGCACTACAGGATTCTTGAAATATCCCAATAAAAAATAGAATTAATTAGAATCCAAGTTTAGTAACAAATGTTAAGGTAGCTGAGGCCTCATTCTGGTCACCATGTGCTGTCTAGGCTCAATGTGACCATATTTGTACATCCCTGGACTGTGCCTAAGGAAATACATTTGCGAACGGTACTGTTCCTTAGATCCCCAAGGAAAACAGGTACCACTTTAATCCCATGCTTAATAACTGAAAGACAAATCGACACCTGCAGCTTTAGGTAACATTCGACCCAGGTGGAGGGCTTATAAAACACAGATCACTGGGACATCAAAAACAGCAACTCTAGAACCGGAGCATGTGCCCAGTTTCCAGGTGTTGTTGATGCCATTGGTGCGGACACCAGATCCCAAGTAATCTCCCGCTAAGAACAATTGTAGTTTAAGCAGCCAGTAGAGTGCCCTAGGGTAGGTCAGGTGCGATCCTACTTTCCTTGAGAGCTCAGGTTCACACTGGCTCATAAAGCTCACAGTTTGCTCTCTTGGCCTTCCTAATCTTATTTGTAGAGTCCCACATCTGGAGAAGACTTGACCCTGCCCCATCTGGCCACTACATCTACTTACGGCGCTTCGTACCATCACCGTTCTTTGCGCTGTCCGAAACTTGCTGTTTTCGGATGCTGTCTTCATCGGCCTTCCTGTCTCTTCCGGGGCAAGCGCAGATCCGGGCCTCAAAGCACCGTCGGCCCAGAACTTGCCCACTAGGAATTAGAGAAGAACAACAGGTTAAAGTTACAGGGGTCTTGTCCCTGACGTTGGCCCTCATACGTGTGTCCTCACGCCCTTCGCATGGCTGCTCAGAGCAAGAGCCCAGAAGCACCTGGCAGAACATGAAACTGTGTGCATGCCACAAGCAATGCAAATAAAGAACATTCCATTCACTTTGCAAAGACCCTCGGAGCCATTAGCAGAACAGCTGTATTTAGCTACATATTTTGAAGGAAACTTGAGTTAAGCCAGGGGATGTCCCAGGATAAAATCGCCTCAGGCAGCTCAGACTTCTCAAGGAAACCAGTAAATGCCTTGGGGGGCCACATGAAAACAAACACTGTCTATCAGAAACAATTCCAGTCAGACGTCAAGTATTCAAGTCTGAAGTGACTTGCAGGGCCCCTTGACTCCCCGCCCCCTTCCCTGACCCACCCTTCTCTGCCTCCACTTTCTCAGATCTTTTAGTGTTTACAGTGGATTTATAGGACAAAGCACCAAATTGGGGAGGGGGGGAGCATGCAGAGGTAGTGAGAGAGCTCAGGATTCTTCTTCACCCTCGGGTGGACAGTCCCACACACGTCACTTACTCTCTTGTTTCCAAAGTAACAATGATTAAAATTGGACGGCGGTTCATTCCCCCGACACAGCTGCTGTTGCACATGAAATTGTACAGGACTGTGGTGAACTCGGTGCCAACCTGGGCAGGAGAAAAAGAAAGGTGTACGTCCGTATGTGATGTAACTTGTGCCAACGATGGTGTGAATTGACGCTTTTGCGTCTCGGCTTGGCCCTCTTTTGGAAGAACTCGGTTTCTAGCGGCAGGTTTCTGTCTCGGAAAGGATACTGTATAGTGCACTGGAGAAGCCCTCTTTGCCTTGCTTTCAAGAGATCCTCACACTAATGTTCCCACCTCTGGAACAGATGGATTCATTATACCGGATCATTGCTCTTCAAGCCTGCTCTTTTGCTAGCTGATTCAAATTACTCACTTCAGTCTATAACAGACATCTCTGGGAAAGGAGAGCATTAAAAAAAAAATGCCCCAAATAGCAGCAATAATTCAAGGATATTTTCATTGCGGAGATAAAATAATATTACCTAAGATTGAATGTACATCTTCGTGAAGAATATCTTAGAGCTAAAACATCCTCAGAATTGAATAATCTAAATCGCTCAGTTATGCATAAGGCAAGTCAAGCCCACAGAGAGAGTCACATAGCATGTGAGTCAATGCCCAAGGGCCCAGAGCTTGCCAGTCAAGCCCAGCTACTGGCTTCGCTCCTCCTGTAGTCTAGCATGCTTTCTACTGCTCTGTCCTCTTTCATACACACATCTGTAAATGTTCCATCTGTTCAGGAAAACCAGCTAAACAATGCTCTGTAGCTTCACCCATTTACAATCTACTATAAAACACACACACACACACACACACACACACACACACACAGCATTTGCTTGCACCCACTACCAATTCCCTGCCACCCCGCTAAGACCACAAAACCAACCTCAAGCTGTGAGGCAGGCAGCCTGGGCAGAACCCTACTACCTAGGAAATTCAGTGCACACCCACAATTTTAAAGAGATGTGTTCATTTTTATTTTATGCATTTTGCTTGCATGATGTGTTTGTGCCGTGTGCGTCTGGTGCCCCATCAGCCAGAGAGGGCATTTGATTCTCTAGAACTGGAGTTACAGGCAGATGTGAGGAACCCTGTGTGTTTGGTGGGGAAGGAGTTGGAAACTGAACTTGCCTTTGGAAAAGCAGCAAGTGCTCTTAATAACTGAGCCTTCTCTCCAGTTTAGGATTTTGAAAGGGGTGACATGAGAACAAGAGATATTAAAAGAATGTTTTGGAAGTATTTGGTGGCAAGGGTGAACACAGCGATAAACACTAGATCCCACATGTTACCAAATGTGTGGAATTCCTTCTGCCCTGCTTTGCTTGTTTACCTGGGGCGGCTCATAAGGGACCAGCACACTCTGCCTTCCTGTGATAGGATCTTCCACATACTGGGCATGGCTGTTCCCTTCTACTCGAATCAAGTGACTAGGAGGGGCAATCTGTCCTGTAAGTCAGAAAAAGACAAAATAGTTAGTTTACAGACCTAATAATAAAGACCATGAAATGAACTGTCATAGAAAGAATAATAGCAGTGACCAAGGAAACCCTGTGTGTCATAAAGGACAGACCTTGTTTGCAGGTGCCTACCGTGGATGACACCTAACACTTCACACCAACACAGAGTTTTGTGATGATCAATGCCTAGGGACGGTTCTATGGTTTGCAACTAAAGGTTAACTATCCAAGCTCTCCTAGAACCCTATTCTACATCTCTGATTTTATCCATTGCATAGAATTTTCCTAGGTAATTGGAAAACAAACAAAGAAGTTCAGCCTAAGCCTTTAACTGGCAAAAAATACAAAATGAGAAGTAGAAGAAATTAGCTGAGCATATAGCTCAGTAAAGGAGTACATGCCTCCTACTTGCAAGGCCCTGGGTTCGAGCCCCACTGCTTCTAACAAAGCAAGCAACACTAGAAGGTGGTAAGCACTGTTGATCTTTATATTTTCTCCTATCCATCTTTAGACCTGGATTTAGTCATAAAGATAAGAAACTTTCTGGCTTTACTGCGTTGAAAGAGTCCCAGGTTGGAGACAAGAAAAGGGAGCAGGTTTTACAAAAAGGTCCAAGCAAAGCCATAAAATTGAGATGTCTGGCAATGCTCCAAAAGAAAGTGTTCTGAGAGGGACCATAAAGCAATCTTTACCCTTGAGGTATCAAGTTCCAGTCTACAAAAACTATTCAATAAAAGTAAAAAGCTAAGAATATCAACACATTCTCTGCAGAACTGGCTATTTCAACAATATTATGTTGAAAATGAAGAAAACTTCCAAAATATTGTTGTTTTGATGGAACACTGGCATTTAGGCAAACTGAGGATTAAGCCTGCATGTATAGGATATTTTTATGGTATATTATTAATCACAAAGCAAGGGACAAAATATGGATAATGCAGTCATGTAGACAAAACTAGAAATTATTGTATAAAAATCAGGCTGGGATATTTGGCTGTATTTTCTCCTTCTAAATATTTATCTAGCCTCTTTCTTCTTCCATGAATTTTTTCTGCAATCCCTTCTGTGCCCATGTTCACACATTCCAGCTGCGTTCCGACATTTACACGTGCAGTGTTTTCTGTGACGTGTTCAAACCCCCAGCCTCCTGCACTCCCAGCCCCTAGAGGATTCCTTTCTACTTCCGTCACTCTTTGCTTTCACTGCCCTTGGTGAAACCATAATGCCAGATCTATGTGAACCCTGGGGAACACTCACCTCTTCTATAACACTCTGGTTAGATTTGGGGCTCCAAAGATGGGTATACATTACACATGGGCACCGAACTTAAAGGGAGCCCCCAAGACCCCTCCTGGAAACCTGTCTTTCTTTCCACTATCCATTTGTTTTGAATCTTTTATTTATTTTCTAACTTACTCTTCTTTCCCTTCTCAATTTTTATTCTTCTTTCTTCTTTTACTTTCTCATTTGTTCATTATACCAGCTCTTTTACATTCCTTCTTCCGGTCTTCCTTGCCTTCAGTTTCTCTAAACTTGAAATATCACTCAGGGAAAGGCACCAAGTCAAAGTATATGATAGCCACAACTACTGCCATGCTATTATGTTCTTATTTTCTCATTCGGACAAATAAATTATTAAGTAGTCCAATTACTGTGAAAGTCACAAATTTATTTATCAGTATTCTTAGTCTGAAGTCAGAAGCAGCACCTTTCCCACCAAGGAGCTTGACTGGACAGGAACAGAATCCAGGTCCCCACTGTTCTTACCCTCATTGAACTCGCGGCTCAGCTCGTGGTTAGGGCACCGCTTCACGACCTCAGTGACATGCTCGGCTTTCTTGTAGACAGGCATGGCACGGATGACAGCGCCCTGTGGGGGTGGCGTCATCACCTTGATCTGGATGGGGCACGTCTTTGCAATTTGACAGTACAGCTTCTTCAGTTCTGTGGAATACTGCTTAGAGAGGAGAGGGGCCCACAGGTGGAAGGGAGAGAGAAACGGTAGGAGATGTTACTCCAGATCAGAACAAGCAAACCACAGTCACTTGCGTAGTCACGTGCTAGGCTCTCACTATCACATGCGTGGCATGTGGTAACTTTGTAATAGGAAGCTACATTTAATCAGTAATTAAAGCGATAATTTTTGCTACTTTAAATAAAATTTCGTTTCCAAAACATAGTGCGTTTATACTGTTATTTCTTTAGTGCTTTCTCTGTTTCTCTGTCTCTCTCTATTTTTCTCAGGTGTTTTTTTTTTTCTTTTTCTTTAAACAAGGTCTCACTATATAGCACTGACTGGCTAGCTTATCTGTCTCTGCCTCCCAAGGACTGGGAATAAGAGCCTATACCACAATGCCTGGCTCCCCCTCCTCCCCCCAAAAAAACCTCACACATACCCGCCCATCTTTGGTTGAGGAAATTAAAGTTCCCAGGGGTTTAAAAAGTAATATGACTTTTTCAAAAGGCCCAAGGTATTGGTAGCTAACAGCCCCTGGAAGAGGGAGGGTCAGTTTTCTTTAAGCATGTGGCCTCTGATAGGTGCGCCAAACTCCAGAGTAGGCACCACACTCGAGTATTTGGGAGTTCCAATTGGACCCCATGGGTTTGAAAGGGAGAGAGAAATAGCTCAGGAAGTTGGGTGGGTAGGAAGAGAGAGTAGATCTGGGAGGACTTGGGGAAGGGTGAGCAAATATGGTTAAAACATTGTATGAAGTTTTAGGATAAAAATCTTAACCACAGTAACACCATGAACAACTTCACAGGTTACCAGAGATAAACAGGAAAAGAATGTTTCAAGCTTTAGGGTTGGCAGACTACAATATACCTTATAAGAGATTAATAGGAATTAGCATTTGTGGAACTTGGTTTTAAGTCTGGCAATACTGAAGAGATTTTGTCTGAGATCCATAGCTAAAACACTGATCTACAAGAGCTCCCCCGACCCCGAGTTCTATCCTTATTGTCTGGTTCTGCAGTGAAAGAAACCACACACAGAAAGCAGCAGGAAGCATTTGTTCCTCTCACTCAAACGGCCAGTCTAATAGGAAGCAGCTAGTTAGGGCTCTAGAGGGAGCCCATGCAGCCATGCAGAACTGTCCAGTAACAAGTGAGAAGACTTTTCCTTCCTACTCATTTTTCTTCAAGGAGAGTACATGCCCTGGTGATGAGCTGGCTTAGAACTTATGATTTAAAAGGCTGAAGACTTAAGGGGACAAAGTTCTACCTGCATTGCCTCCTCTAGCTACCTCTGACTCAGAATAAAAATTGCTCTTTCTAATCCTAACTCCATGTTAAACTTCATCATCCCAGTTCCCTGGGTCAGTGCCTCCTCGCTGCCTTCCGACTGACTCCAATGCTGAGGTAAAACCACCCAGGCACTAAAAATCTGGGCCAAGAGTGGGCACCTAGTAACACAGATCCAAACAGAGGGTAAACACTGAAAGTGGCAGACCTACCCTGGCAGCATCTTCCTCCCTGGGAGAAAGAACAGAACAACAACCAGAATGACAAAGGACTTCCTTTTGATATGACCCACCATGACTATGACTAAGGAGACAAC
>NC_022010.1:35501483-35508860 GCF_000317375.1 Microtus ochrogaster | reverse complement strand
GGAGGAGGAGGAGGAGCAGGAGGAGGAGGAGGAGGAGGAGGAGGAGGAAGAAGAATATTTAAATTGCTTTATCACTTCCTTTTGACACAGAATATTTATTAAAGTAATACTTTATTTTCTTCCAAGCATATGAAGCTCTCAGTTAAAATTTCCTAGTGCTAAAGTGTTATTGCAAAACCAGTCCTCTGTGTCCACAGGCCAAGTGTTGAACACAGTCAAAAGCTTTTATATAAGTTTGAAGAAAAGGAAGCATGCCAAAAATCAACCACAGAAGTAACTTTCTTCTTTAAAATACTGAACGAAATGTAGATGAATAATTTTTGCTCCTGTGTTCTTAAATCTATTTACTTTTATTTCATGGGCATTGGTGTTTTGCCTGCACGCATGTCTGTGTAAGAGGGTCGAATTCCCTGGAACTGAAGTTAGAAACAGTTGTGAGCTACAGTATGGACCCAGGTTCTCTGAAAGAAACCTGAGCCATCTCTGTAGCCCATGCTTTTGTGTTCTTAAATGATGATTTTGCAGACATCTCATTTCAGGGCATATTAAAAACTCACTTCCATGGAAAGCTCCAAAGAAATCAACATAACTATTTGTGTTTCAGCTGCAAGAAATCCTTCCCTGCATTTTGGAAAACAAATAGCACCTTATGACACTTGACTAAAGATCAGTCTGTTGGAAAACAACTGAAGGTGACCACAGTCTCTCTGCAAGCAGGGAAGGATTGTAATTAAAAAAAGAATAAATGTTCAGAAAGAACAGGACCAGTCCCTAAGAGCGACTACCCACTGTAGTAATTAATACACTATAAACAAAGCTGCAAAGACTAACATAATCAAGAAAGTGTAGGTGCGGGTGAGTATGTCGGTTGACACAGGGCTTGCCTCGTTTAACACCCTAGAAACTGGATGTCATCCTTGACTACACAAGGAGTTTGAGGGTAGTCTGGAATACAGGAAATAACTGTTTCACAAAAAGAAAAGAGTAAGTTGAGGCTTCATCAAGCACAGCTCCTTACTCATTCTCAGGGAGGTAGGTGGGCAGTCTAGCTTCTGACTTTAAATAATCAGCACTGTCATTAGAAAGGGAATCTTCTCACAAGACTATGAGGAAGAGATTACAGGTCCCCTGCCTCTTATCGGTACCCCCCACCCCCACCCCCAGGGCCAGAGGATTCAGTACCTGTAGTTGTTTAGGTATCACAAAGGGAAGAAAGTTCATGATGCATTTATTATGAACACCAGCCACAAGGAATGAGGCCTGCACTCCATGGCCAGCGCCAAGCCCTCTGCCGAACCCATACCTGTTCCCACTGACCAGAGAATGACTTCCAGACTTAGAAAATCAAAAAGGAAAGAAAACAATTCTTTGGTTTTTAGCGCTCTTTGAATTCAGAATTGCAGATAACAGATAATGGACCCCTTATCATCATCATCATCATCATCATCATCATCATCATCATCATCATCATCATCAATTTTTTAGATAAGAAAATGAAGGCGCAGTGGGTGAGGCCTTGCTTGAGGCTACACAGACATTGCACAGCTTCACATTCTCTCCCTTTAGCACTTTTTACCACCATTAGCTCCGAGTCTGTCTATTCTCTGCTGAAGGCACAAATTTGTACTTTTACATGTTTCTAATTTGCAGCATTAGGGCTCTTTTGAATGAACTTCAAATGTACACAAACTTCTGGGGCATTAGCATGAAGCTCTACGAGGAGCGAGTCTTTAGTTTTCATTGGTTGTAGTACTTGAACAAAGAAAGCAAGTTACACACTGGGTTAGGAGGAAGGCCCTACCTCAACTTTCTGTCAGTGCTGTTGGCCAGTAAGGCTCTGAGGAATGCAAGGGCAAGCAAGGCATTGCCTTCTAACACATCTTGATGAAGGCTCTATATGGGCCTTTGAATTCTGGCTCACCCACGTCTTACCCTTCCCAAGCAGGGCTCTTTTCCACTGCGCTTTTCTCAGTCTGCGTTCTACTAATAAGAACTTGTCCCCTCCTTTATTTTATCGATCTCAGTATGTTTTGCCTGTATGTATGTACATGTACCACGTTCAAGCCTGGTGCCTGCAGAAATTAGACGAGGCCCTTGGTTTGAGTTCCCTGAAGTGAGTTACAGGTGGTTGTGAGCTACCATGCAGCTTTTGGGAACCAAAATGCAGGTCCTCTGCAAGAGCAACTTATCACCTTAACCCCAAGCCACCAAGCGAGCTGTTTCGCCTCTGATATGAGCTTTTCAATGAGAACTCTTTGAACACAGTTCAAGTGTGCTGTTCCCCATCTTGTACACTCTGGCTTCCCCTTCATCCTCTACATCAAGCCAGGACAACTGAGAGACTCCCAGGATGTCCTGCTTAGGGGATGGGACTTTTACATATTCTATGCTGATGATGTTTCCCATTTGACTAAGTCAAAATATCTGACCAGGGCCAAGTTGCATTATGTTGTTGCTTCTGGTGCAACGAACGACCAGGCCTACAGCACAGGCACTGGAGGACCAGAAAGGCCTGGCAGGGCCCTTCTTTGCAAAGTCCAGTCCCCAACACTCTGTTTCCTTCATTATTGGCAAATTAGTTCTGTGATGACATTATGATTTTCATATATGACTTTCATATGCAGTCTCCCTGACCTATCATGCATTAATAACTTCTCAGATTTGGTCACATATTTTATCTCTTATCAAATAGCAAAAATGGGAAATAGATTTATGTAAATATTTTTATATACCCTGGAGATTCACATCATCAAAGACTGCGATTTGAACCCATCCGGTGTTTCCCACAAATCTCTAATTTGTTCTTCAACTCTGCCTTGAGGTTTTCTGAACTCTAAAGCCTAATTTGTGCTTTACAAATATTTTGCACGTAGGTCTGTTTTGCTTCAATCAGCTTTATTGTTGCATAATTTTCTATAAACTACTGTAGTTTTGAAGTGTTTTAAGTTGGTGACTTTTGAAAAGAAAAGGTACAGAGTTGCACAATCACAGGACCATTCCAGATAGAGAACAGTTTCAAACTCTTCCCGGAGAATCTTCGCCTGGATTATTAGCCCTCCCCAGCTCCTGGCCACAAGCAATCATTTATGTGCTTTCTGTGCACCACAGTTGCACCTTTGTGGAACTTGGGATACACGGGCAGATAGACTACACAGTGTCCTGGGAAGATACTTCTGAAAAGTGTGCGTGGCTTCGCATATGTCAGAATTCCATCTCATCTACAAGTAGGGGTCTGCTACGGATCGTTTCACTATTTCTGGTTTTCTCTACTATGGACAAATGATTATGGACATAACTGACTGTGATGACATGACATTGATGCTTTTCTTAAACAACTGACTTTTCTATGTTGATCATGTAGTGTGGGACTTTACTAACACAGTCATTCTAGTAGCTTCCAATCTTCCACACAGACAACCACGTCAATGACAAATATAGTCTTACTTCTGACAAAGAGCAATTCTCTAGCCCACAGAGGCCTCCCATTACCTTTTGAGATTTTTTTTCCCCCTGTACATATATACATTCAAATGAACTGGAACCATAAAAAAAATTAATCATTAATTTAATATATCATGCATGTTTTAACTTAAAAAATGAAGATGAGTTTTCTGTTTTTATTCATTACATCCTAGTAACATCTATCATTCCATTTTATTTAATTCTGAAGCTCATTTTATATCTCAAGACATTAGAGCATCTTTTCCTTTGGCTTGTATGTTGAGAGAGCCTGTCTTTTATATTCTCCACTGTGTTTCCCATAGTGAGTTCTGTGGTATTATATTTCAGACATTGACATAATTTCTCATTTCAAATTTTATTCCTTATGCCATTTATATCCATTTTAACAGCCATCTCTCATTTTAGCCTGTTGGTCTGGCTTTATTATTTTTTCTCTAACTTCATTGTGCCTACATTTTACTTATTTTTTTTTGTGTAGCCACCTTCTAAAGACCTGTTTCGAATTCCTAAGATATTTTCTTTGACTCTTTAAATTGGTTCTCTTTAGTTAACTTTGATTTTACCCTACAGACCCAGAATCTGCTTCTACTATTATCCAAGAATATACCAAGAAACCGTCAGAGCCAATGTTTGTGTCGCTTTTATGTTTTTCTTTTGGTAAAAGGTTGCACGACTGCATAAAGACACAGGGATAAAGAGAAGAGGCCAGACTTAAATCTGCTCTTTTGACTTCTAATCCAGTAATTGTTGCCCTAATTGTTTGTCAGACAGAAATCTGTTTCCTGGCTCTGCAACTGGATCCTTTTGTCCTTCACAACAAGACTGCTTTGTTAACTCCAGTGTTACCTTATGTTAGTTTAGTTTGTTTAACTAGAACTATTAAAAAAAAAAATCCCTCCTGCCCCCATTTCCCTGGTGTTTCCCAATTTGTTGCTGACTCCATTGACTGAGCAAGGTCTTGGTTGACCACTAAACATCTGGGACCCTGTGCTAAAGCCAGCTCATGCATTCAGCTTGATTTTAAAAAAAGAGAAAAACAAGAAACTGGCATTGTTTTTATAAACATTGTTCTAAATAATACTTCCTGATGCTCTGTGCATATCTTTTATGAGGAAAACAAGAATGTTGTACTTTTAAGTCCAAATATGTTTTCCCACCTGTCCACATTTTCATTCCTTTCCCCTGCCCTAATTTTGGTTCTTGACACTTCTTGCCGAAATAACTTAGGTTGTATGCCAACTTATTCTTCAGTATCTTTAAGAATATCTTTACGATTATTCCCACTGTGAAGTTTTTCTTTTCTACTCTTTATTACTTCTCTCCCGTCCCCTCACTCCCTCCCTCCTTCCCCTCCCCTCTCTCTCTTATCCACAGTCAATCCATCATTAAACATATCAGCAAAGCCGACTAAAATACATTTGGAAAATACAGCCCTGTTCCCCCACCCCCATCCACCAGTTATTCAAGCAACTCTATCTATGGTCCTACGTGCAAACACAGTCCATTCAGTTCACAGTGCAAAGGACAGAGGAGGAGGAGGAGATGATATGGAAGAAGAGGAAAATTTTAATTTATCTGCAGTATTTATTTAATGAAAACTGTGAAGCAACATAAAATACTAAAGTGATGATAACTACTTGGGCATCTTAACTCATGTGCTTTTGCTGTCTGTTTTTACCTTTGAGTAATTCCTGCCCAGCTAAGTAATACACAGCTCTATCCCTGACTCTCAGCACAGAGAAGCAGGTAGACGGCAAAGTTAAGCCAGGCTGGGATACTCAAGGACTCTGTCCAAAAACAGGCAGACAAAGAATACTTCTTAATTATGATGCTTAATTTTAATTATTAACTCGAGTATATTAAGAAATACCTAGAGCCGGGCAGAGAGAAATGCTTGGGTTAGCAAGGCACACCTCAGTTGCTCGTAGGACTTTGCTAAGCATCATCAGAACAAGGAGGCTCTGGCCTAAAGAAGGCTTAGTGCACTGATGGATTTGAAATGGGAGCGGACCACTGGGACATGTGGCACTGTGGAAGGCAGGAGGAGTTGGAAGAATTAGCTCACTGGGGATGTAACCTTGGGGGCTGTATCTTGCCCTGGCCGTGCCCTGTTCCCACCATAGTGTGAGAGGTTCCACTCTGTTCTGCCTACTGTGATGGAGGGAAGCCTCTGAAAGCATGAATTCATCTTTCTTTCTTTAAAATGGTTCTGTCAGGTATTTGGTCACAGTAACAATTAAAATGACTAACTCAGTATAATTGCTCGTGCTGAAGCTAAAACCCTCTTGGGCTTTGCACTGAGCTAAGCCTCTAACCCCTAGTTTATGTTTTCCTTCTGTAAGGGAAGGATGAGCATCACTAGCCAGTAAAACGCTGTCAGATCTATGATTTCAGAAGTCATGGAACACAATATGCCAGGACCCAGAGGAAATATTAGAGAGCACTTCGTCCAAACTTCATTTCCCTTTAATTTTCAGATATAAAATAGCCACAAAGAGACACAGCTTATTCATTAATTCAGCAAATGTGTATTAAGTACTCAGGCTCGGCCTTGCAGCAATACACTTTCCCATCAAGGAGCTGGCTTAAAGGAAACATGGGTACTAATAGATCTACAACTTGAAAATAAGTTATGAAAAAAAAGAAGAAGGAAAATGAAGGTCCATTCCATCCGAAGGGCATGAAGGCATTATGATGCTAGTTAGGGAGTTAGGGAGTGAACTCAAATTCCCCCACTTTTGCAAGGGACTGCTTTCACAACACATATTCTAGCTAGAGGGTTTCCCTAAAAAAAAAAAAAAAAAAAAAAAATCAGCATGGCGCATGGCATCCTTAAGGTCTCTACCTCAAGGTATTTTGAGCATCAAATAACTTTGCTAAGGTTTTCTTAAAAACTCAACTCAGGGAGTTCTGACCTATCAGGACCATGTGGTTTAGCTACTAGATTTACAGGGGAGAAGCTGAAGCCCAGAGCTGACTTTGGTGTGAATTCCAATGACCATGAGTATCACTGACTTTAGAGAAGAGGCCCAGGGTCGAACTGTTCTGATAGATAACAGTGAATTAGGATAACTTTCCAGTTACGAAAGCACATGACAAGATAAACTAGTAGGTTGTTCAGATGTCATATTTTTAAGGCATCATCAACTTTCAGCAGGGCTTTAAGAACACTGCCGTATGCTTTGTTTTGGGGACATCCATTTTTGTCTTGTGCTTTTCTTCTTTAAATATAAGCACATTTTCAGATTGCAGTAAAAAAGTAACTGGAACACAAAATGTCAACTGCTTGCTGAATAACCTACTGCCCGAGGTCGTGGGTTGAGTCAGCTGCCTTCCACTGATCTTGTCGCATATTCTGGTAAGGCAGTGGGTGCAGATATGGCTCTCTAGGAGAGCTTTCTTTTCCTGTGGTTTGGTTTTCCAAGACAGAGTGTCTCTGTGGAACAGCTCTAGCTGTCCTGGAACTCACTCTGTAGACCTCAAACTAACAGAGATCCACTTGTCTCTGCCTTACTAGTGCTGGGATCAAAGGTGTGTGCCACTATCGCCCAGCAAGAGTCTTAATGTGAGATTATACTAGCAAACACTGTGATAGAGAAAACGGCAGGGAGTGTGGGGGATGAAGAAAGCACATTTGAAATAATTGGGTTCCAAAGACAAAAGTAATTGACTTCTCCAAAGAAATCACAAACATATGATAATGCCCTGAGAAGCTGCAGGCAACTTACATGATTCCCCAAGACCGTGAGTTAATCATCCAGATAGAAAAATGAGTGTCCTCATTGAGACTGAGATGATCTTGTAGGCACATCCAACTTCTTCTTCTCTCCCTCCTCCTCCTCCCCCTCTTCCTCCCCCTCCTCCTCCTTCTCTTCTTCTTCTTCCCTTCTCCTCTTTCTTCCTCCTCTTCTTCTT
>NC_022010.1:35490250-35501383 GCF_000317375.1 Microtus ochrogaster | reverse complement strand
TCTTCTTCTTCTTCTTCTTCTTCTTCTTCTTCTCCTTCTCCTCCTCCTCCTCCTCCTTCTTCTCTTCCTCCTCCTTCTTCCCCTTCTTCTTTCTTCATTATCATCATTATTGTTGTGTGTATGTCTGTGTATGATGTATGCATAGCTATTAGGAATGGGGATTTGACATGTATGCCACCCTATGCATACACAAATCAGAAGACAACCTTATGGGATCAGTTTTCTTCTTTCTCATTGAAATGGATCTAAAGGATTGAACGTAGGTCACTAGGTTTGAGCTGGTGGTGCTGTCACACCGCCTCCTAAACAACAATATTTTGGCATTCGGTCAATAGATTCTCATGTACAAAACTCATGCTTGAGGTCTACCTGTACAAGTGATTAGAAAAGTTTCTTAAAATAATAGCACAATATTTTAAAAATGTTTATGATTTTTGTTAGGCTGAACGTAGGCTCTGGTGTGGACAGGCCTGCCAGTGGTTATTCTACTTTGAATATACTATAATTGGTAATGAATCTCGTAGAAACACTGTCCTCGGGTTTACATCCATTCAAAATGAGGTTTTTAAATGAGATAAAATGTTGGCATAATCTTTCTTTGGAAATAAACAAAAGAGTAGAAACCAACATGCATCTAGATACATATATAATCATATTTATTTCAAATTCCTGTTCATGCCAAGGAAGCATTAGTTCTTGGTCAAGAATGGGGAGCCTGCTTTCATGTTAGGTCTCAACCAAATTCCCTGTAGACCATCATTAGAGTTAAAATATCAACATGAACAAATTCTCTCTCCAGTGGCCTGGAAGAGCAGCGCTGGGTAGCAGTAGCTGAGCTCAGTTCTCTCATGCTATACAATACCCCTGACCGAATGGAAGAGGAAGCTTTGCTGAAGTTTTGTTTTGTTTTGGGAAAGAGGGGGACAGGTTTGGCATACAGAGAGGAGGTCTGCTCAAAACCAAATATCATGTTCAAATAAAATTATTCCACGGGATTTGGTGAAACAAGGGCAGATTCAGCTCCTTTGCTAATAATATGTTGCAAACAGAAAGGAGGGCCAGGAAAGCATTCCAGTGGTGAGGACCCCACTGCCACCACCTGCCTCGGTGACATACTATATTACACACTCTTGGCTGCTAGACTGGTAATTCAGTACCCCAGTGCATAGAAATGCCAGCTAATATCAGCACACACCTGCATATGTTCTGAGCAGCTCCCTTTCCTGAAGGCACAACCAAGACCTTCCCTCCCTACTACATCCAAACAACACACAGCAAATAGAAATTAACTCTTTCATTTTTTTCCAGAAAAGAAATACAATGTGTTGAATTCAATAGGGGTGGCATGAACATCTCTGCAAGGATTAGTCAGTAAGTATATAAGCCACATCATCACGTTACCCCTTCTTAAGGGCAGCAACTGCATGGGCAATGCCAAAGCCATCCCTGATACCTTAATTTGAGATCTCCATATATCTGCCATGCTATTTTACTACAAGGACATAGTTTAATGTTCTCTTTGAATAGAATACCACATACACCATAACCCTTTGGGAAGGAAAGTACACAAAAAACTGTATTCTTCCTTTATTAACATTTGGAGCAAATCACCTACCCAGAGAAAAAGGCTGGGACTGAAGAAGAGGAGAATAAATCTAACCCATGCTTAAACACATCCATAAATATATTAGTCTTATTTTATTTCATCTATTATTAATAGATTCAGGTTTATTTAAAATTAAGAAAGGGAATCATCAGATTTACAAATAATTGTAAAGATAGCTCCTTTTCATGAAGAGGATATGGAAGATGGGCTTCTGATTTTTGGTCTCCCTTTGAAGAGTGCTCAAAAAAATGCAAGAGGAAAAATGGGCTCTGAAGTGCCTCAGATAACCCAAAGAACATGACGAGAAAAAGGGCCAGTGTCAAAAGCAGCCACATCCATGCATCCCAAATGAGTCATTAGTATTACAGTAAGTTCAAAGTCTGTCTTCAGGTGTTTTAGTGCTATCTGAAGGTATTCAGCAATCAATTTCTTTTTCTTTTCTAAAGTGTATTATTGAAAATGACCACATTTAATTGAGCATTACAATGGTAAGGATGTGTGTGATGACGTCATACCTGGAATTGAGAGAAGAGGAAATCACACAACCCCATGCAGCGTTGGAAGAGGACAAAGAGAAGAGCTGGCACGTGGTGTGGGAACACAGAGGTTAATATGCTGCAGAGCGAGACACAAGAGAGGCAAGACATACTTGACGAGCTCTGAGTTTTCATCAGGGGTATTGGAAAATTAATTCCAGCCTCAGTGTTCTAGCATACAAATGAGCTGCACCCAGAGAATCAAGTAGACTTGATCTGAGAGAAATATATTGAGTAACAGTCACAGAGTTTGTATGAGCTGAAAAGCATATTCTGTTCTCCAAAAGCTCACTGGAGAAACACTAAAACATTCACATCCAGGAATAGATTTTTGCTTTCTACTTTTAAAAAACCAATTTCAAAGTTAATTTTGTCTATTCTAAGCAGAACTCAAGGCCATGAGTGTTCTATGGTGGATTCTACAAGGCATCCCCAAAGGAAAAGGGGGCAATGTGTATGTGATTTGGGGTGTGTGGCGAGGGCATTTTCAGAAGTTCAGTTAAAAACCAAAATACCAGTCAAGAAACAACTCCGTCTCCTCTATGGTGACTTAGAGTCACCATACTCTTCTCTCCCCCTGCCCCCATTTCTGGAACTAGGTACAGGAAGTCGAGAGCACTGAGTTCTCTGTCTTCCCACTCACTTCCTGAAGCATACGGGCAAGATCACTTTGGATCACCACAACTTCCTGATGAACTGACGGCTTGTTGACCTTAAAACTCTGTCTGCATTGAAGAAGAAGGACCCTGCAAGTGAGCTCCTAGGCAGATCTCAGACCACCATATTCTCCTGGCTCTCCGGGCAAGGTCAGGCTGGAGCAGATCCCCACACTGGCCCCACAGCCACCTGGCAGGTACTAGCTCCTCCCCACCTCTCTTCCTGCCACAGCCGTCTAGCTGCCAGACATGTACGAATTGTGTTCTTGATAGTTTAAAAGAAAAAGAAAAGAAAAGAAAACCTTCCTCCCAGCACTTTTCCTGACAGCCCCAGCCAAAGGGCCGCCTGTTGCCACCTGTCAGTTGTGGGGATTAATTACCTGAGCTGAGGCTGGGAGCGGCACATTCTTCCCAGGGCCTCACCCGCAGATGCTGACATCAAGCAGGTGGGCTGTCTGCTGGCAACTTACTGTGAAGACCAACCAGCGGGTCCACCCGGCCTGGCAGGTGGGGGACAGGGGATACGGGATACTTCTCCTGGAGCAGCAGTTCCGGTGTGAGGAGCAAGCCCTGGGACTTGCCAGGAGGTCACAGCCGAATGTGTGGCTGGCTGCAGCACCTAGCAATGGGGAGATAGTGCTCCCTTTTAGGACTGGAGGGAAGCAGATTGGCACCGTCCTTGGGCAGGGGCTGGGGTGTAGCCTGCCAGCCTCCTACTTGCCTAAGGATATGAGTTCGGAAAGCCAGTTAAGAAGGATTTGACACGCTTGATTGGTAATTTTGCGACTTTATCTCCGCTGCAGAGGGAAACAGCCTCCATCTAGTCTCAACTTCAATGTCGCCCATGTTACCAGGACCAGGCCAGGAATACAGTCACAGTAGCCTTCTCAAAGCGGACCCTGGGAGACATTTGTCTCCAGCTGCCCAATACATATTAGTTTGTTTTCAAGTATTTCCCCAAAGTCACACTCGAAGGAGCAGAAGGCTAGAGAGAAGTGAACGGCGTGTGTGCAGTGTGACTGGAGTGAAAGGCTTGCACACTCAATAACTTGTAGAGAGGCAATTTCAGGTAGACTGGATCCTCACTTCTAACCAAACACCTGCCAACAGTTTTCCTCAAGGAAACAACCTCAGAAGGAGAGAAGAAACGGGAATCACCTATAGAGTCAGGTTCTTCCACTCTGGCCTGGAGAGGAGCAGAGAACAATCACTCCTCACCTCCACCGGGCATATTCAGTGCTATTACCTCAAGAACGAGAGACCCAGAGAAAACCTCACACAAGGAGTAAGTTAAAATTTAGAACCCATGACTTCTCGTTTCCAGCCCTATAATCATTTCACGCAAAACAGTCTGTAACTCTCCCGGAAGAAGTTATCTGGCACTCCAAGGTTGAGAGGCAGATAAGAAAGTTTTATGAAGGTCGGGTGGTGGTGGTACAAGCCTTTAATCCCAGCACCCGGGAGGCAGAGACAGACAGATCTCTGTGAGTTCGAGGCCAGCCTGGCCTGCAGACCTAGTTCCAGGACAGGCTCCAAAGCTACAGAGGAACCTTGTTTCAAAAAAACCAAAAAAAAGGGGGGGGGGAATCTATGGAAATGGAAACACATAGGCCCTTCTCTGTCTCTGTCTCTGTCTCTGTCTCTCTCTCTCTCATTTTCTACCCTTTCCCTTTATACCAATCTCTCTCTTAATTTCACTATTTCTCAAACAAGACAACAGTTCTTGACCTGTAGGTCACAATACCTTTGGGGGGTGCATTATCTAATAGCCTTCATATCAGTTACTACAACTTATAAAATAGCAAAACTACAGTTATGAAGTAGCCATCAAAATAATTTAAAGGCTGGCGGTCACCACAGCATGAGGAACTGTATTAAAAGGTCCCATCAGATGCCTTTGCTCTTAGCCATCAGTTGCCCTCAGGTGGAGAAAAGTGTCCTTCCTCTCCCTCAGAGTGACTCTAGGTTCCCAACAGTCTCTAATGCCCTGGGCTACCTCAAATAACCCCCTAACCTTTGCCCCTTCTCTTTCCTCTGCCTGACCTTAGCTTATCAAGAAAGCCACTTTTCCTCATTAAGTTCTTCCTGGGACTCAGGTCATATACGGCCATAGGGCTGTCTCTTCTCCCTACTCTAAGACCAAGCCTCCCGTTTGAAGTTGGAGCTGTCCCTCCCTGTCTCCCCATGATGCTATAGTGGAATTCACTGTCCATGTCCACGCTTAGATAGTCATACCCACTCTTTTCTCAAGATGACTCATGATAGACTCTTCCTCCATCTCCAGTTTTTAATGAGAGCAGGAGCCTTCTGGATAGGAAGCTGCTGGAAAACCGTCTGATCCTGGAGACATCTACAGCTGTCTTCCCGTGTAACAGCACAGCAGCCCAGGCATTTCTGACAAAAGGCTACCGCACTCGCCAGCACTTTTTTCCTTGCAGAAGTGATGCTTCTTTGGAGTTCCATCCATTCACCTACTCTAGAAAGAACCCACTCGTGGCAATTTGCTGGTGTCTGTGGGCTACTCTTTTGATTAGAAAGCTAAATAAACCATAAATAAATCAGATAAGATTTAATAGATGAGGACCAAGAATCTGGAAGCTAATGACATGCAACTGATGTCCACAGAACGTGCCACCACTCACCGTGGTGTGTAGTCCTTAACAGTTTGGAGATTACTCCAACATCTACTGCAGTAGAGGTGTAAATGGATGCTTTGCTTACAGTGACATATGGGTAGAAACCCAGATTTGGATCCAGGGCATTAACATTAAGTGTGTGTGTGCATGTATATGTGTGTGTATGTGTGCATATATTTGTGTATGTATTATATATACCATGTAAGCGCATCACACAATGCCTCCATGTTTCTATTTAGAGACCCTGCTCTAAATGTCCAAGTTACTGTACCACCTGCTATTGTGAGAATGCATGGAGACCAAGACTTTCCCCAACATTTGGGGGGGGATCAACATATATTTATTTATATCTGACATATGGCAGATATAGAACATAAATATAATCTAGAAATTAGGCACAATACGATAGAACTTGGATCCCAAAGTATTTTCATGATTCAAAATCCAAGAAGGTTACTGGGAAACTAGAGAAGCCACTAACATCTCTCCTGGTTGTAGCTTTGTGAAAACTGCCACAAATAGCTCTGAGCCCTGAGTGTGGGAGCTCATTCTCCCATCACCCTTCCTCCCCAGCCTCATTGTCTCTTCCTACCTCTCAGTTGCTCTAAGCAAGTCAATAACATTCTTTGCCTAAATTCGGGGAGTGGGGGGAGGGGGACTGGATTAACTCCTACAAGTATTCAGTTGCTAATTTCCGGTTCTCACTCACACACTGAACTTGGAACAGACATCTCCGTGCTTGAGGATTGCTGCATGAGCATAAAGAAACTAAGATGCATACCTTTCCATGAACTGCAAGGGTTCTCTCCCCTGCCCCAATATGCTGAAAACCGGGAACAGGGTCAAAAGACAGATTAGACAACTGGAGATGTTTGGTGTGCAGAAAACGCACAGCTAACACTTACTGAACAGACATGCAGTGCAGAAGCTTTGATGAGATTCAGTTTAGAGGAGTCCCAACTATCTCTGAAATCCATCCGCTTCCTCTCATTTGCCAGTGAGGTGAACTGAGACTCCAGACTTCAAAGAAATGGCCTAGACTTTCAAAAACTAAGTTCAAGCCCCATTTTCCGGCCACGAGGTCCTGATGCTGAGTTACCCAGTACACAGCAGAGAATGTCACTCTGCATGTCTTTAGCCAGGTGATATCCTGCATACCGACCACACAATGCTTGGCTTAGAACAAGCCCTAAGAGAAAACACTGTTAACTCCAGGCAGTCTCAGGACATCGTTACTGCCACCTGAGAAAGCTGCACAGGTATTTCAGTGACATAATCATTTTCAAACCAAATTCCTAGAGATTCATTTTGACTTAGGTCCGGTCACTATCCTGATTGGGGTGATAAGTTCACGGGATGAATTGGAACATTAAAAAAATAGAGAAACAAAGGAAAAGACAGTAGGCCAGTTAGGGCCCCTCACAGACGAATGGCCTAGCTCATTCTCACTTTATTGCGGGGGTTCATCTAATGTACAGTGTTTAATTGTCTTTTTTTACTTTTAAGGCTGAGGGAAGAGCCTCCACTTGGTGTTTCTCTGTGTTTGCTTTTAGGGCATCCTCCAACACTGTCCTTCTGACAGAAAGTGAGAATAGCAGAGAGTTTCAAATAACCCCATGAAAGAAGTCAAGCAATAATTGTTGAGAATTACCATTAATCTGACATTTTTATCCTCCATTCTTTACCTCCAAGAAATTCACTCCAGGGTATAAACAAGTAGGCTTTAAGGACAAGGGCGATAGTAGCCATCGGAGGAAACAGAGAGCAGGCCTGTTGGTCTTCGATTTGCCTTCAAGTGCTAAGTCTAGGAAACTTCCAAGTCCCTTCCGCTATGGCTGTTCCCAAGTTTCTGACTGAGCAATGGAAAGAGACAATTCTGTCGATGTTACACCAACAAACAGGCAAAGTGCTGAGTTTCTTTATTTCCGTAAGTACAGGAAGCCAGCATACTCAAATACCAAGATCCTATGGCTACTGTTGCCAAAAGGAGAAGGTGTAACCTAATACATTAGACCAGGCTTGCTGGCCTGTTGCTTTAAGCCCACTTTCACTCCACCACCTCTGTTCAAATAAAGCCTCAGGAACTAAGACAATTTTGAGGCATCTACTTCCATGGCTGTTAATTCGGCACTCCGTGGCCCTGCCTTATGTAAGCGTCTGAGGGCTGGGGGTTGGGGGGCAGGGAAAAGACTTAGACAAACACAGTCCTTTGCCTGGAACACCTCCTACCAGCTTATCATAGCATTACTTCCTATGCCTTTCCAGCTCATCTAAGATGCAAGCATGCTTCATCTTGCCCACTTTGCCTGCATTCTTTATAAACCTCATACTCTGGTTAGCTCCAACAGGTAAAAGCACAGCACAACCGTCTTGGCTAGCCCATGGAGTTAAAGAATATTTCCTGAAATACTACAGAAATAATAAGAAAAAAAACCATAAAGTAAGTCGGTAAACAGCAGCTAGCCCACGCTGAGAAACTCAGAAACACTAAGTTGGGCATGATGATTTGTGGCTGTCATCCTAGCTCTCTGAGAAGCAACGGCTGGAGGATTGCTTAGGATCAGTTTTGGGGACATAACAGGGCCCTGATTTGGAAGAGAAGAGGAAAAGAAAGGAGAAAGGGGAAAAGATATAAAGGAAAGGAGGAAGGACAGGGAAGAAGGAGGAAGCATTGAGAAGCTCATGGCTAAGGGAAGAAGGAAGGGAAGAGGAAGGGAGGAAAGATAGAGGCCTAGACGAGGCTGTGAGAAATCACCCAGCTTGAGTTAAGTCGCATGCTCACTAGTGCTAAATACACTTTTATTATTTATGTGAAATCTGTAATTGGCTTGACTTTTGAAATTTTGTTTAATCTAGCAACACTAGCTTGTACAGAAATTATATTTTTTTACTACCTGTATTGAAAATTAAACCTTAAGGAACTCCATAAACCCATCATTCGTGTTAAACACTTACAATAGCTTACCAATATTATCACATAGAAAGGAAGGGGGGAAGGGGGATGTGTAGGGCAGACAGTCTATGAAGGTATCCAAAGACCCAATTGTAAGAGAAGAGAGCAAACCAAAGCTCATGCTGCAACCGCAGTGAATGCTGCCTCTGGCTACAGGGCACACAGTTTAAGCAGAAGCCCAGTTCACTGTGAAGGACACAGCGCTCACACAGACAGAGCCTGGTCCTGCTCTGATGCGTAGGTTATATAACCCCTTAGTTAAGAAATGAGGGACATGCCTGCCAGCGCAGCAGGGACGTTACAAGGATTCAACATGGCCATATTTCTGTGCATTTTGAAAACTCTAAGGCATTTTCAAAACAGAATGGGACTGACGTTAGTAACCCAGGATCGAGCCTGAAAGAAAAACTGACCAAAAGGAGACTGACTTAGAGGCCAGTGTGCGTCACCAGCAACGGGCCATCAGAGATAAGTTAGACAGATCTTTCTGCTTGACAAGAAGATGGACAGTTAGAAGAGAACATCTAGGAGCAATGGGGACTGACTATCTGCAACAGCAGGGCAAGTGGCAGCCCTACCGAGGGCTCGCTCTGAAACACAGACCCTGAGAGCAGGCGAATAAATGGCATCGGCACGATCCTGAATCTAGTATCTAGAACATGGGACGGGAGATGAAGCACAAGGCCAACAGTGCCAAAATTTCTAGAAATCCCAAGGAAAATAAACTTTTCCCATTTCTGGGAGAGGTTCTACCTTCCAAACACTCCCAGGTGGCCACCAAACAGCCTCACTTCTCTTCTGGAAAAACTGCCATTAAGAAATGCTAATGATTCTCGTGTTCCCCCAGTATTGTGTGTATCTGCCAATGAATGGAAAGAACCTTTGTACTCTTAGAATTGAGGCTCTTTAACTGTCGAAGTCATATATATATCGTGGATCCATTGCCTTAACTCTTAAGTAAAAATAGTCTTTCCTCTCAAAATCGACATTTACTGAATGCGGAAAATGGGCGGACCAAGACTGAAATTTCTTGAGCGTTACAAACAGCCTTGGGAATAGATAACTCTCTATTCAGTCCAAAGGACAGGCATTCCGAGTGACTTCAAGTACAGACCCAGTGGCAGGAGCAGGGATCTGAACCTCTCTTAACCCACGTGTGCAGAACATCCCATCAGGACCTGAATCTGGCTTTGCCTAGTGTAGGCAAGAAGCCCTGGTAAGTCAGCGATTGCACATAGAGGAAGAACAGACTGGCTTGCTATTGCTGGAGTAATGATGTCTGGGGCACCGCACCAGAGAATACACATACTGCAGGCAGTTCTTCAACTCATGTTATCTTACTGGCTGGCAGATTCCTTTCCAATAGGGATGCCAGGAAAGAAAAAACTGTTCAAGGCGTTCCTAAAATGGAGGACTAGGGAGAGACCACCAGCTGTGATGACCTGTTTTAAAGGCCTTCACAACTGGCCATTACTCGCTTCTCATTTACTTACTTTAGCGTTTTGTTTGTTTTGTCTGAACACATCGAATGAGCAGGCTGTCTCCTTTCACACGTACAAGTTCATGGTCTAAATCAGCACCTAGAAGAAAGTGAACCACAAGCCAAGGAACCTGTGCCCACTGACTAGGAAGGTCTGTCCTGCAGGAACAGTACTGTGGTGACACAAACGTGCACACACACTCACACTCGCACACACGTCCACAAGAGAACACACAGTGGAAACATTCATTTGTTTTCAGCGAAATTCCTCAAGGGAAATTCCAGAGTTGTTCTTTATTGGAACAAGAGACAAACTCATAAGTATGAAGGTGATAAAGGCAACTTTCCCCTGACTAGCAGAGGGCAGGCACAAAACTCTGTTTTCCATGAAGTGTCTTCATGATTGCCCCTACCCCTCCCCTCGCCGCCCACCACCCCAAGTCTCTCATCCCAAAACTGAAAAGAAAAAGAAACAAGAGAGAGGAAAAAAATCTGCAAGACTATCAAAGCTCTGCCAGGCCAGTAAAGCACATCTCTGCCGTGAGTAATTTTCCTGTTTAAGTTAAGTCAGATCGGAAGAGCACACGAATCTGCAAGACTATCAAAGCTCTGCCAGGCCAGTAAAGCACATCTCTGCCGTGAGTAATTTTCCTGTTTACTTCAAACACTTTTTTTCCCAAACTCTAACCTGGGCAAGTCTGATCAGGTGAGGCTTTGGAACAGGTAAAAGCATCCCCAATTTCTACATAAACGCTGCAGGCCATGGGGCAGAGACAAGTCTCAACGGAGCTCTCCACAGTAGTCAAGCTTCCCGGCGCCTCTGGTCTTGTCTCGCTCATACCTGACAAGTAGCGTCATGTCTCCCGTGCCTTCAGACTCGGCTTTATCTGCTACACACACAACATACGCATGCATACACACGCACGCACACACACCACTATTTTCTTGATTGTATTTATAGATGAATAGCTAGGTACATTGGAACAAATCTGCCTTATAACCATCATCTTTCTTGAGTTTCTTTCCAAATAAAATTTTCTCCTCTGATCTCCTTCATGTGAAACCATGGCTGAGTGGAAAAGCATAGCTGTTCCTTGTTGGTAAATGCTTTCCTTTCAAATCCAGTGGTGGGGAGGTCTGACTTTTTTATTTTTTTACAGAAATAATGATTAAATAAAAACATTATTTTAAAGCTCAACCTTTATGCAAATATATCTCCTGTATAATATGTGTTTTCCTTCTAAGTCAGAGAGAAAGAGGGAGGGA
>NC_022010.1:35450338-35490150 GCF_000317375.1 Microtus ochrogaster | reverse complement strand
AGGGAGGGAGGGAGGGAGAATTGCTATTCATGATGGAAGATTAGTCACTTGGTATAGCTTACCTCTAGAGAGGGAGGAACTAGGAGTTGAGTTTAATCTTGGATCTATTTTGTCAATGTGGGCAGACTACTGGGTCTTCTGTAGTTTATTTCTCAGACCATAAGCAGGGCATTATGGAACTCATGCCTCTGTTAGAAACTGGGGAGTTCTGCTGTCCACACTAACCTGTGTCCACAGGTAGGAGGTATCAGCTGGCTATTCGGGTGCTGCACTTACATAACACTGAACACTCTCACAAACTTGGAAGGCAGTTTTCAGGCTGAGGGAACAGTGGTTTTTTTGTTTTGTTTTGTTTTCACATCAGAGATGAGCTAGTACAGATCTGGGAACTATATTTGCTGCTACTAAGTCCCTCCATTTTTTCCCTCCAGTCTCCCCCTCCCATTCATGCTTCTTTCAAGCGGAATGTTGAAACTGAAAGGTAGCGGTGCAGGCTTAGATGATAGGGTGCTCATTACTGCCTGACCTCAGGGTTTGGAGGCCAAGTAAAGGAACCAGGTAAGAGATGCAGCCTGAGAAGGGCTGGTGTACACTCCACGCTTGACCTCCTTATCTCATGAGGAGCACTTCCGTCGGAGAAGCTCCACAGTGCATAACAGGTGCCAAAGAGTGGAAGTCAGAACACTAGCAAAATGGCCGAGTTTGCAAGGGCCGTTCACCCTTGGGCTTCAGCGCACTCTGTATTTAGCCAGTGGCTAAATACAAAAGAAAGTAAGTGTACCTGCTTTCTGAGGACACTGCTTCCTGATCCCAGAGAATTTGCGCAGGAATCAGTCACAGCAATGTCAAGTACACTATGGCCTCCTTGGCTCGGTGATTGCAAGTGCTGATTACAATTGTGGCTGCCTCATCCAAAGTTTCAGAATCACCCATAAGCTGGATACCCCTAACGATATTAGCATACACATAGAGGTAGTCATAATTATCTGCTAGGAGTCAAAATTATGCCTTATGTGTCTCATGAGAGAAAGGAGAGGGCAAGGGTCTTCCTTGGTTAGCTTTTCTTGCTGTGCTGTTCCTGAACTATTGGGGTGAGCTGATGAGCTATGTCCAGCTACAACTGTTTCACCCAAGTTCAGACTGCTGAGCTGGTCCTGCGCTACCTTCATGGATTTACGATTTTGACCCTAAGGACTCCCCGCCTTCCAGTGCCTGGGGTTGGCTAACTACAACTGAGCCCTGAACAGAAAGGTCTCAGATAACCTTCGCATTACCTGTTAGCCAGCCATCAGGAAAATCTAATGGGGCAAAAGAGATCAGAATAGTCCCATCGTGACAGCCCTCATAGCGCACCAAGTTCCAGACCAGAAGTCACAATGCCAACCCAATATTTTATACATGGAAGCCCATGTCTTATCAGCCAAATACTATCTCTGTTATTACCCCACCCCTGCAGTAGAGAAGTACAGTTGGCAGTGTGGGGTGTGGGCCTCAAAGAACAGCAGTTAGAAACAAAATCACACCGCACTGCAAAATACAAGCCTGGCAAGAAGTCAAAGATTTGGTAACACTCAGAATGAGGTCGACACTACCTGTGCACTGCACAGTCCATATTGTCTACACGACAGTGACCATAGCAACTGTTTGAAGCAAGTGTTAGAAGATCAGATGATACTGTGGAATTGAAAATAAACTAACAGTGATAGTGACAGCCTGCAGGAGACAGATCCAAGCAAGCTCAAGTTAGACAAAATACAGCATGGAGGAGGGAACAATGGACCCAAAGTCACACTTCTAACTGAGTAGTTATTGGCCTCTGGGAGATGCTTAGAAAGGGAGAGTTAGTTAGACCCCTGTTAGGCTGACTATTCTCCAAGGCAGGCATCACCCTCAAGGCTAGTTAGGGCACACACACACTGAACTCATTTTTTAAAGAGAACTTGAAGTTGAATGGGTAGGGAAATAGGGATGGATCAGGGAAAAGCTGGGAGTGTTGCATATGATCAAGATAACTATACAAAATTCTAAAATAATTAACAAAAATATTATTTAAAAATATAATAAAGCCATTACTTAAAAGCAATGCAATAGAGAGAATCTGAGTAACTTTCTGCTTATATTTCCTACACTCATATTTGCATAAGTCAGGTGCACAGGAAATGATCTCCTCAGTTGGTGGTGGGAGGCAAAGGCATGTGGGTCTCAGTGAGTTCAAGGCCAGCCTGTTCTACAGAATGAGTTCTAGATAGTCAGGGTTACACAGAGAAAGCCTGTCTCGAAAATCCAAAAAAAAAAAAAAAGTCAGTTTAACTGGAAATACTTAACAGGTACAGAAAGCTCTCATGACCCAAGAACTCTTGAGCAGCAGATCTAAACAACCACCCTCCACACTCATATCACGGGGTTCGTGGAGTTGCAGTGGTGCCCAGGTAGTTTTTCATGTCAGGGGAGCTGACATCTGGAAACCTCAGAACACCAGAAGCGTGAGCTTCGTAAGCTCTGTCGATTCATTCCATTAGAAAAGGTCATGGCAGAACTTTTTTTTTTTTTTATGGGCAGAACTTTTAGGGTTTTGTTTGTTTCTTTTTTCATTTCTGCTAGATTGTATCGGACCAATTTTACACACTTAAACCCTGCAGAATTCTACATAGCTATTTTATGTTTTAGCTCCTCTAGGTTTTATGTCTTACTCACTTTTCCTTACCCATTCCTTTTCCCAAACAGGATCTGTGGAATATCCATTTTTTCTTTCCCATCTTTAATGTCCGCCCTTCTATAAAACACATTGTCCTTTTCATACTTCTCTGCTTTCGTTTGTTTTCTGTGACAGAACACTGAGTTTCGATGTCTTGCTTCATGTACCTTTCACTCATATGATAGGAACAATAAAACAACACCAGCAACAACAAGACTCCACGCGTGTACCTGGGTATGGGGCACACACTTATCCCCTCGACACTGCAGAGACCAAGGCAAGAGGGTCTAACTTCAAGGACAGACCCAGTGCGATGGTACGATCACATCTCAAAAAGCATGAAGAGAAACAACAACAACAACAACAAAAGTATGTTATTTGCCCTCCCTCTCTTGTATGTGTGCCTTTTACTCAACTGAAAGCTTTCACACTAAGAATACACACACTGGTGACCAGCTTTCAGTGTGTAATTTTGCACAGCCATGCCTGCTCTTAACCTTTGTCATGAAAACACAGGGCATGAAGAATCGAGTTGAAGGATAAATCAAGTTGTGCTGTTTTCCAAGTGCATTTGTTACCAATGCTGCACACCGCAAACTGCGACAGGCTGTTACGAGGCTAGCTCTGGACTCCAGCTTTGAAAGGTCTAACTTTATTCAGAACTAGGTCCTTCTAGTCCAATTAAAGTCAAACTCTAGCTTCGTCTCCACGGTTCTTCTGTAATTGTAGTTTCAGAGCTCCTAAAAGGCTTTCTTCCTCTGCCCCCTCCCCCACCACCAATTGTCCTTCTGGGAAATGGCCACTGACCTCTTCCCAAGCCTAAGGAACGGAAGGTCGACAGTAGGGCTAAACTTTCACAACTCTTTAAATGCAAGGCACGTGTTGGTACGTGGTAGATGGGACATATCTGTGAGTTCAGTTCACACATATTCCAGAAAATAATATATCCAGAAAATAATATCTTAGTTACAAGAAGCTAAGGTTACAATTTGAATTGAAAATTTAAGAAATAAAGGGGCAAATATTTCAAGAAAACTAAGAACAATGTAGAATCTCTGTCCCTGAGTTTTGTTAGAAGTAAAAGGAAGTAATTTCCAAAGTGTCTTTCCCAAACACTGTTTAGTTTTAACTTTAAAGTGACAGAGGTGCTCTTCTCAGGATCCCATATTCTCTCTCCTAACCAAGGAAGTGAGAGTTGGAGTCTAGTTTGTTCCTACAATGTGGAACTTGAGTGCACACATTATATTTAATTGCAGTGGTCTCCACCACAGACATTTTAAAACTGCATGTTCTGGGCACTAACACAGGATGAAACATTTTCTTGATATCCTGAATCTTCTTTTCTGGTTCTTGGTTCCCTGTCTTGGAAGGTTCTCTGAGTCCAGCTCCACAACACAACTTGGTAACATGGTACCCGACAAGAATTCTGAATCCTTTTTGGAGCAGAGGAAATAACAATAAAAGTAGTAAATGCTCATTGTAAGACAGCCATGGTTTCTGTTCTTCAGCCCAAAGGGAAGGGTTTTATAATAGAATGAAATGACCCACCGTGGAGGTCAGCAGGCTATAGGTGGAAATGCATTTCTTCTTGTTGATTGTGAAAATGGCATGGCTATGTGATAGCTTGTGCTTTTTTTTTTTTTTTAAATGAGACCCAAAACTAAGAAAAAGTTGCCTCCATCTTTTAAAAACTATAGTTAGAGGCAGTCTTTTCATGCAAAGTGTTCATTCCCACTAGGGTAAGAACCAGAAAGAGTGCTAAAAGAGTTAGTCCAATGTATTCCTTTCCAAACTGGTAAAGCTAAAGAGCTGGCTGGCATAAGAGGCCCGGCTCTCTTCATAAGCCACTTCTTCCTTCTTTCAACACTACTTCCCCTCAGACAATTCCAGTGGCGCTGAGGCCACATATATACAGAGTGTCTCTAGTCAGTCAGTTATGTGTACTTTTGGACCTTCTATGCACAAACCAATCGCATAAATAGCCCTGCTAATCCTAGATGAAGAAACACCAAACATTTGAGGAATCTATCATTTTGTTTGTTTCTTTGCTAATATGGGTGTGGCAAGAAAAATCCTAAATTATGTATAAGAAATGCCACAGTGATAAAAGTCAAAGCATCCTCCTTGTGAACGTGGGTCTCTATCTCTGAAACACAAACTGCACTTCTTGCTCTTGTCATGGTCTGTATTCTTGTAACACCTTCTCCAGTTCAGCTCCTTGACCTCAGTCTTCCGACCTCTAAAGGATCCTTAGTCATTTCCCTCCAATAAAATAGGATATCTTCACCAATTACTGTTTTCCCCAGGCTTGTAAGATGACGCTTAGTTCTTTGGGATGGTATTCCAAGATTGTAATCCCTCATTCTAAATCTGAGGACTTTTCTCCAGCATCATAATCTTTCTCCAAATTCTTTGTACTCCAAGGATACTAAACTCTTCTCTATCCTTGAGTATCCAGGATACACCCATGTCTCCATAAATTTAGTCTTCCTCTAACTTGAATGTCTTTTCTATGTTTACCTATAATAGTGTCCTGCTTTTCACTTTAAAATCTAACAGGAAATATTGGGTTCTCTGGGAAACTAGATAAATTAGTATCTTCTGTTCTGTATCATAGTTTGTTCAGACAAGAAAGAGCAAACAAAGAAATATTGAGACTCATTGAGTGCCACAGTATCGAGATACAGTGATCAGACAGAGCTACCCCTTCAGACCTTTTAAGTACGCATGTTGGGGATGGAATGGGAAGTTTTCGTCTACAGTTAATACTTCTAGTGAGTTTAAGTGGATAAGCAGGAGTCTGCCTGGAAGACAAAGGTGGTAGTAGGAAGGACATTCCAGAGAGATTAGAGCCCCTGTCACACTGAATTACAGCCAGCTTTATCACTTCTCAAAGATTTACTGTGAGCCCTTTGAAGAAAGAAGAGGCTAACTTATCTATTAATATGATTCCCGACAGCATCCAGCTCTCATATTAGCTAACTGATTTGTCAGGGACATGCTCGTGGGCAGGCTCTGGACTATGGGCTTCATACAGTGACCTCTCAACAACCTTCCTGAGAGATTATGTCTGCCTGACAGAAATGGAAATTGAATTACAGAATAGTTTGGTCACTTGTGTGGTTTTTCTATCTATGTGGATTTTCTTTTTCAAGAATATCTTCTGGCCCTCATGATATGTTCTTCGAAACTAAGTGCTGTTCTATGGGTAATAACAACTAAGACTAGAAATATGGGATAGCCAAACACTCACTTGCTTGACGAGTCCCGGAAGGCTCATTCAGATGTCAGCTTAGCTACACCAATCTGGGGACAAGTAATTTTGAAGTTGCCAAGAAGATCCAACTTTAAATAGAGTAACCAAAACTTTTAAGTGACGTCTTCTTTCCACATCATTATAGAGTTTTGTATAAAAAGTTAGTTATACAATTTGTGAAAAAATAATGGTATTTGCCTTTTTATTAGGAGAATTTCCTTTTATCTAGATTTTACTGGAGTTCTATCTATACTGCATTTTATTCATTTTCTTCAATCAAGACTGCACATATTTTGGAATGTCAGAAAACAAACAAACCCAAAGTAGGAAATGAAAGATACATGCAGACTTACTTCCTAGAGGAAGCCATTTGCTTATATTTTGGTAATTGCAGATTCGTCTTTAAAGTGGATCTGAGCAAAGGATAAATTCAATTTCTGGGTTCAGTCTTTTCTACGAAGCAAGTAAATATAATAAACTCAGATTCATTTAAGAGATGCAATGCTTCCAACAATCTTCAAGTCAGAGAAGGAAATTTTCTGTAGGTGTTTTTTTCTTCTTTATTGTTTTTATTGAGCTCTACATTTTCCTCCACGTTGTGGTGGCCTCTGGTATTTGTACCATCAATAGTAGACTCAGACAGTGTGGAAAGACTGGGATTTACCAGCTAGGAAAGGACAAAGATGCTAGCTCGCCGAGAGAATGTTTGAATGAGTCATTTCAGAACTACTGACTTTTAAATTTTCTTAGTATTTTCTTTGCTCTTCCTTTTTCCCTCCCCGTCTTCCATCTCTCTCTCTCTCTTGTCAACCTATTTCCATCTTGACAGGAAGGAGCGAGAAGCAAGCTGGAGCTGACCGGGAGAAGCAGAGCAAAAGGGCAGAAGAAGCGACAGGGAAAGGCTCGCTTTCTCAGGCGCTCTGGGTATCTGCTATAGAACACGCCACCGACTTCCCCCTAGGTCGTGTTGGGAAATCAGAGCAGCCACACACTTAAAGAGATACATGAAACATCTATATAAAAAGATAAGAGGACTCCCCATTATATTCCCACAAGATATTTCCTTTTCTGAAGGAAACAAAGAAAGCTACTAGGGGTAGAAACAATTAAATTTCCCTCTACTTAAATGATTTGTTCATCACTTAAGCATATCTACTCAAACTGACTTTTGCCTCCCATCCTGATAAGTAGTTTTTAAATCAAGTTTCAGCAAAACTTCAGTGTATTTATGAGCAAAGATCTAGGTAGTTTTTTTTTCTTTCTATAGAATAACTCTCATGAACATTTTAAAACTAGAAAATGTCAACTTAAAAATATGTATGTGACACATATTTGTATCCTGATGATTAATATAGTCATGAACTGGGCATTCATTTTATATTTATAATTTGTAATCTCATACTATCAGTTTAGTAGAATGCCTCCCTAATATTTAATAGTCAGTTTGACTCTAAACACTTTAATTCTATTTCATATGGAAGACCACTGTTGCCATTTTTAAAACGAAGCTTCCAGTACATATGCTGGTTATATAAGGAAATAATATATGAAGGGGAATCTTCTAAAACCTTATAAATCATTTTAAGATTAGGCCTGTTCAAACAGGCACTAAGGCATAAACACGTCTTGGCCCCATCCCATGCAGAATGGGTCGGCTCCAGATGTTCTCCTGCAAGCTATGTCTTGCCTAGTACAAGAACATTCATCTCCCAAACACATCATTTCACCTCCTTTGCCTGGAGACACACACACACACACACACACACACACACACACACACACACACACACACACACACACAACACACACACACTCCAAATCGCAGGGTTTATTATTATTACGACTATTATCGGCTCCTAAAGAAACACTGCTTTATTTCAACAGGGAACAGGAACTGAACATCTAATCTTTAGAATGTCACTTTCTGGTGACACGGAGATTTCCTTTAGTCCTTCACAAGCAAATGACAATGGAGCAGTCTAACCAATGTCCTTTGTGCTTTTCTTTAAAAAAAAATAATAATAATCCACAAAACCAAAGACTGGCCCAGCACTGACTCACAAAACCAGAGACATTAGCTCATGGCCATGAATCAGTTGTGAGAATTCTGCTGTGCCCCTCCCCTCTGTAGTGTCCTCGAGGGTAGCCGGTCCCTAGCAGAGATGGCTTGTGACCTAGGCACTGTTGTTAGTGATCACTGAAGGTTAATGCTGCTCCCAATCAAATGCTACAAGCAAATTGGCAATGAGAACAACTGTCAACGGGGAGAATCCTACAGACTGAGGATAACCACAGGATATCCCAGTTAGGCGAGTCCTACAGGAAGGCTCTTATCTCCCATAATTAGCCATTCCAATGATTCCAGGAGAGAAGAAAAAAAAACCTCTACCCTCTAGACTCCCCAGGTTTTCCCTAGGAAGAACTAAAGGGCAGAGGGGGTCAGCTGTGGGGTACTCAGAAGGATTGTCTTTTACCTAAAAGCAAGAGTGGAAGGATATACGTTAGGAAGTTTTAAACTAAGTTGGATAAGAATAACCTCGCTCAACCAGAGCCTCAAGCTTAGACGTATGAGGTTCAGTTCCCAAGTTGGGAAATGGTGAGGTTCACTGGCAGCCTCTCTCAAAGCAGAGGCAACAGTTCCCATGGATACCAACTTCCTCGTTTATAAACCACTTATACCTCATTATCTCATGTGGCCCTCATGAAAGCCCTGGGGGTAATTATCATTATCCTCATTTTAAAGATGGGGAAACTGAGGCACCAGCAGGGCCCAGCCACTTGCCTAGATCCCAGCTGGAGCGCGGCAGCCCACTATTGCTATCAGCTATTCCCTGGGGGTAAGCAATCACACTGGAACCTTCTCTGGTTCTTTCCTATTCTTCCCTGCCTGTCTGCCTAGCCCTAGACATACTGATTTTGTCATCTTCCTCCTACCTTCTCTCACCTCTCCCGACCTTACAGAGTGAGTTAGGTCACAAGTGAGCGCTGTGGCCACCACTCTGTGTTTGCACAACGGTTCCCTTTGATGGTCTGTCCCTTCCAGCAGCATCCACACAGGACTGAATTCATCCGCCTTCCATATGATCTGAGCATAATTATGCCTGGGCTTCAAAAGAATATTCCACCTGTGATTTTCAGCACCTTGCCTAGAGATGTGTGTCGTGGGCTTTGACCTACATAGGTGGGCAGCGTCTTAGCTTCACCTATTCAGTTTTCTGTACGCGAGCACAGCTTTCGGTGGAATGGCAGTGTGCGGGGGCAAGCACAAAGGCTTCCATGGGCTTTACTTAGGCTACCAGAAGGTCAACACTCCATTTATAGAATAATCCAATTGCTTATTCAGCCTTTCCACCACTGCCTAGCGGAAAGTTCCACGACAGAAACTAGAACTATCCCATGGAGTCAACTCCTTAACACAGATCCCAGCAATAGCTACAGCTGGTCAAGTCTAACCTAAATTCTAACCCTAAACCTATAATCCTTTCAATAAAAGCCAGCACTCACTAGAAGCTGCAGCCTGGAATTTATACTCATTCTATTAACATTTACTAATAATATCATCTTCGTATTGGGGAAGATGAAGCCAGTAGAGGGACAGGGTTTTGCTGAGGCCAAATTGACAAAGGTGGAATTCAACTTGGCTTCACCTAACCAACAAACCGAATTCTGCCCCTTTACTTCTTTGTCTTCCGAGGAACAGATTTCAGTTTGTTGGTTAGCTGAAGTCAGGCCTGAAGCTCTACCTTTGTCTATTTGGCCTCTCTGTGTCTTGTGAGACTGCCAGTTTTAAATATTGTATCTCCTATACTTTTTCCTCTTTTTGAAAGCAAGAATTTTGGCATTTTACTAAATTCGTGGCCTGCAAGACACAGATACACTGTAAGAACCTCTCATTACCTCTCATTGTTTCAGGCAGTGTTTTGCTTGCTTTATGTCTCACTGCAATTTATTTACCAGGGAGTGCTTTCATTCTAAATCAAGAGTTTATGAAATGTACTTCATTGAAAGCATTCCGTTTTCTGTTTCTGAAGTCTAAATTCCAATGTCAAACACATTATGAAAGCAACAAATTAGGACTGAGTCCATGCCCTACAGCCATATGCTCAACTGACAACTTCAAAACAGATTCTTAAGCCATTTTTTAAAAAAAAAAAAAGAAAGAAAGAAAGAAAGAAAATCTGTTAGCTTGGGAATGCTTCTAAGTAAGCTTTAGCAGGATATAAACCCTCTGTCTGCTCATATTACACTGTGAGCAGTACCTAGGAAAAATATACTTATTCTAATTCCCCTTTTCCTAGTTTACTTTGTTCCAAAGCTTCTTTAGAAAGATGAGTATGCCTAGTCCATCGAATAGCAGTGACAAACAGATAACAATGCTACTCTGGCCATCTCTTCTTTAAGTGTATGCTCATTTCCTCCAGAAGAGACAGACCTCTTAGTCCCTGGGCACTCAAAGACTAGCACTATGAATGCTAACATCAAATCAAAATCCCATCAAATCAGGCTATGTTTGGAATTAGTGGAAAAAATATCCTGATGGTATAATAAGAGACTTTCTGCTTGAAACATCACCCACCTATAAATTCAGATAAGCGAGCGGCTGAAGCAGGAGGAGAGGAAAACTTAAGCCCAGGAGTGTGTGGCCAGCCACGTCGCACACTGAAATGCTGTCCCATCACAACTCATCACAGTGGGTTGGAACATTGAACTAAGGACCAAAATTAAACCCTGTGATTACTCATGGGCAAAGAGTCTTAAAAGTTTGATTGCTTCTCTGTCTTCACTAAATTCAAGCAGATGTTGACTGAAAGCTGCCTGGCAGTTTAAAGGCAAATTAGGGAAGTATATAAATTAGCAAAGTGTATAGAATTACATAGTTCTTCGTTAACCCCACCTGAAATATATCAGAAAAGAAATTTAGTGCTCCGTAGGAAACAGACTTGCAAGAGGGAAAAAAATAGGACGTGCCCCCCTCTATTCCCTGTCTTTTAGTTCCCAAAATAACTCAATCAAGTCTCCCAGGAGGAAAAGTGAAAGAAACAAGAAGCATGTCCTCATATCTAAATGCAAAAACACATAATAGACTATGAAATGCAGTAATTAAAGATGGAAAGCAATTGGCTTGATTTTGCACATTCCGTTTGAATTCATTTGGGTCTCTTCCTCAAAATAGAAGTCCGTATCATAAACATACACCATTAGAGCTAGTACCGTGTCTTAGAAAACATCGGCTAACAAACACAATGTGTGGTTTTCAGACTTCTGAGTTTCCAGTGAGACATTCTACTTCCCCTGTCACAGCCAGAGTGCTAATCCCAGGGTGCCTAAGATAATAGCTACTCTTGGGTGGGCGTTGGGGGAAGAGAGGAATATTAAAACCTGCAAGATGACGGCTAGTAAAACTTGTTTGTGTTAGCAACCCCGTGTTTATTGACTACCCAGTGCAATGATACCAGTTAAACCAATGCTTTGGAATAGTTGAATATCAAATGTTTTTTGATAAGGATCATTGAATACAGTAATGAAATCAAGACACAATCAAGATTTGTTCAATGAACTCAGCGTGTTGGTTCTCACAGCTAACTTCTGTCCAAAATGGATGATAGAATTTTCATTCTCTTTTTCCCACAGGCCTGTGTGTCTGGAGAATGTCTCAAATGGTATCCACTGAAGACTCACATATTTCAGTTTTCATATTTCTGTGTTTTTTGCTCTCTCCCATTCTCACTGTTGAACACTGACCCCTCTGCGTTTTTTAGACAGTTTTATTTTTTTTATGCTAACGTCTACAGTTGCTTCTTCTAAGTCACAACTCTGAGGCCTTCAAAGTGTTATCAGGTTTTTTTGTGTGTTTTGTTTTATGTGATACTCGCCATCACAAGCAATGGCGATCTTCACAGATCCAGTCCTACTTACACTTATCTATGCATTTGTTATAGCCTGTGATGTCCAGCAGGTACCACCTCCTTTCTGCCATCTAACAAATGATAGTCACAGTGAATCATGTCAAGTAAGGAAGTGTAGGGTCTCACATGTATTGCTGCTCCAGTATTCCTATGTTAAAGATGAATATCTATATTTCCCATACTTTTGTAGGAAAAAAAGGCATCATAGCTTAAAATGCCAGTTGTTAGATAGGATACCCATTCTAGATTATCAGTACATTTTGAATGCATCCACTAATGACTACCCATTTGCTTCTTGAGTAGGAATTACACGAGAAGCCTGCAATTCCTCTGAATGTGGTGCTGAGTGAGTTGATTCCCGGTATCCAGACCCTGAGCTACCCAACTATATCATTGCTCATAGAGCTTTAACAAGAAAGTGATGGGTGTACATTTCTGAAGTTATAGGATGGTTCTCAGGCAGACTATAAACACCTCTGAAATGCGCTTCTGTTGACTCTACGTATGAATGTGTAGACGTTAGGCTTTGAAGATTGGTGAAAGTTAAATAAGCTACATGAAAGAGGTAGAGGAGCAGGAGATTAAGACTGGCCAAAGTTATCTTGTGATAACTCTTAGAAGCTGGCAGTCCTATTTTGCATGTTATGGACAATAGGAAAAACAGTCATCAGCTATCTTCCTACATACAGAGGGAATGCAGATATACGAAAGCACTTCAGTACAGCCTGTGTTTATGAATACTTGTATAGCATCTACCTTGTAGACATATGAGAATGAGAAACAGAGGAAGAGCCTCCTTGCTGATGAGGAGTGACTTGAAGGAGATCATTAATCAGTACAACATGGGTAGATTTTTCTAAGGATGCATCTCAGCTGTGAAAGTACAGAAATACTTCTTCCAAATTCCCGTTATTGAAATTTCATCTATTCTGTTGGCTAATCTGTTTTATCTAGTTATAAACTGTCCCAACATTTCTCAGAGGCAGCAACGGCTAGTTCCACAGTTTTGTTTGTTTTTATAAAAAGGTAGAAAGCATAAGTATAGGCTACAAAACTACTGTGTAAAGGTAAATCTTGAGTCTAATACATTTTCTAGTCTTTAACTTCATCCCTGGTCACCAAGGCAAAGGACTAGAAGTCTCCCTGTTTGGTATTCCAAGCCTTTCTCATCTCTACTAATGTTGGGGGTGTCCTCTTAGACCGCTCTACTTTTGGGTATAGAGCATCAGACGAGGTTAGTAAGGGTATATGCTAATATATTTTCAAATTCAATAAGAAACAAGGTTTTTTATTACGTGTAAAACCCTTAATAATATGATGAGAAACAAACTCGCTCTATACACTAGGTAAAAATCTAAACTTGTTGAAGACAATTTTGAGAAAATTGGTGTTTTAAGTTACTGTAACTAAATGTATTAAAATTCTAGGACATCAAAATATTGATTAAAATATTTGTTATGATAAAGCTAGCTTTAGGAAAGTCATATTCATAGAAGTAACTTCTAATATTTTACAAGTAAAACTTAATGTATCTGTCAAGGCATATAAGACAGTTAAGTAAACTATAGGACTGTAAGAATGTTTTTGACATTTTGTACCAGTATAGATGTTTATACCAGTAATTACTTTGATTCTATGGTATATGGTTAATCACATGTATGATTTATTTGATGGAGATTACTTGGTCAGAAATGTAAGCCAGGCGGTAGTGGTGCATGCCTTTAATCCCAGCACTCGGGAGGCAGAGGCAGGCGAATCTCTGTGAGTTCGAGGCCAGCCTGGTCTCCAAGAACTAGTTCCAGGGCAGGCTCCAAAGCTACAGAGAAACCCTGTTTTAAAAAAACAACAAAAAAAATGTAAAACTAACTTATGACACTGTTTAATGTGAATTTTTCTCAAGAATACAAAGTATGAAAACAGAGTAGAGGCAATTCACATCATTTAGGGCTTTATATTCACAAATATAAAAGTCCCAAATTAATACACAAGATATAAGGGCAAGTACAAGAAGGGGAATCGTAGGTACAAGATATATTTGTATCTCAAGTTATCAAAGGGTAATCAACATAAATTCATCCTACTGTTCCTCAGAGCTGGATTTAGTTAAATGTGTTCTAAGAAGAAACTACTTTAAACTATAAAATAGTATATACAGGAGCAGGAGAGATGGCTCAGTGGTTAAGAACACTGGCAACTCTTCCAGAGGATCTAGTTTCAATTCCCAGCACCTACATGTTAGCTTTCAACTTCAGTATCCTCCATTCCAGGGGAACCAGCACCTCTTCTGGTCTCTGCAGGCATCAGGCATGTGTGTAGGCAAAGCACCGAAACATATAAAATAAAAAACAACCCCTCCTTTTAAAAAGTATATATTTTTCGTTTAATATTTATATCCAATGACTTAAACATGTAGCGTGTGCCATTTCATGTCTTTGTCATTGGGCCGGAAAACCTCAGAGAAGAGGCTGAATTGCCAACATGGGAATGTTGTAGCCCAAGAAGGTAAATCGAAGCAACAAAATTCAAGGATGAGGTAATAACATGCTGTGTTTTGAAAATAGAATCTCCCAGGCTCCCAAAGCACTTCATAAACTTTAATTATACCTCAAAGCCATCTTGCCAAGGAAATATTATAATACCCATTTAACAGATGGGCAGAGACAAAACCACCTGCCCCAGTTCCTCTTGCTTATTAGTCCCCCCACAGTAGCCTTCCGAGCGCCATGTGCTCCTTGCTTCGGGACCCTGTCAGGTGATGTCACAAATCAAATGAGAGCCTTCAAGTAATCCTTGTTGTTATTTGCTACATCTTGGAGGCTATTCAAAGAAGAATGCAGAGAATCGTCTAAAATACTCTCCTCATGGTATTGATTAAAATTTTCCTAAGAACATAAAAAAGGCCCAACAACAACAATAATCCCCTAAACTTAAGAACATACCAAAGGATCCTGTTTGACTCAGGAACTTGAAACTTCAGCATTAACTCCACAGAAAACAGATGGAAACTCAGTTCCTCCGGACAGAATGAAATGGCAAATGTTACACTTGCTCATATGAACCTTCCATATAAATTCAAACTAAATGAGATGGCTCACTCTGCTTGTAAAGGAAGAATCCCTTCTTAATTCATCACACAGTAAATTAAATGTAGGTAGACCTGCAAGATGGCTCAGCAGGTAAAGGTGCTTGTAGCCGACCCTGAAGACCTGAGTTCAGTCCCCAAGCCCTATGGTAAAGGGGAGAGCCAACAAGCGTGAGTTGTCTCCTGACCTCTACAGGCCCATCTGTCATACCTGTCCACACACATATGCATGTGAAATAAATAAATGCTGCAGCTTGGTCTTCCAAAAAAAATAAGTATAGGTTCTCTGACTACTTTAAATTTTATTTTGAGTTTCAGTTTGATGATAGGGTTAAGAATATTATTTTAAAAACCACGGGAAGGACACCGACAAAAATCCTTCTCTTTGGGTGTTCCTCTTCCTAATTACAGGACCCCATGGTCTAAAACCATTTCATGTCTAGGATCCATCATGAGGCTGAAAGAATCTAAGAGTTACCATCCCATTCTACAGAAGTTTCCCCTGTAGTATAGAAAGAATAGAAGGCACTGGGCAGATAATTGACATTATTTAAAGTTGTCATGTATCCACCACTCCAGGAGAGCAGAAAAGCAGGGTGCCGGGTGCCTGGCAACATTTACAAAACTCAGCTGGCCACTTTTCATATCATTCCATGGAGGAAAAATGTAGAGTCCAAAGAAGGGAAGAAAAACTTGGAAGCAATCTAAGTAGTATATTGATTGTTCTTGACGGCCATTCAAGAGGCTTTATTCGAATACAGTTGCTTTAATGCGCCCAGTGACAGATGATGGATGAACACCTTTCAGGAGAAACTCACATGTGCCCTTCATGAGACAGATAGGAACTAGGGGACAGACAGTGCTCATGGTGAAAATGGTTCGCCAGGAAGTGACAGAAAAGAGAGTGTGCAGGGCTCGTATATGGGAAAGTACCAACAGCAAACATCCCACAGTAAAGGGCACATCCTTCAGGGCTGATTCTGAATACACCTTCATTTTAAGGGATTTCTAGTGACCTTAATGATATAGTATGTTTTTCTTGAGTCATTAAAAAATTCTTCTGGTATTATTCTCTGTTTATGCATCAATTTTCAGGTGATCTTTATTCCAGAACATGCTGTATGTGCCAATTAAAAATAAACTATCAGTTAGTAAGCTGAGAAAATTGATTTGAAGCCCGTTAAACCTCACTGCCCTCTTTTGATTATAGCTTTGGCTAATTTTAGAGTTAAGGGACAGAATTCCATAAATTCTCTAATGATAAGAGCAAAAACAAATAAAATACTTCATGCAAGTCCAGAGCATACAACCAGGGTTTTTATAAGATAAAATTTTATAGACATGAGAAGGTGGGAAGGATAGATTCTATAAGAAAAAAATAAACACTACAAAGATATTGCCTTGTGACATGGAATAAGATTTCAATCTCTATTTCCCTTAAGAGGGACAGTGAATTAACACTTAATGAAATACAGCTGATAGTAACTGATAGCTTCTACCTTAGAGGCTTGCAACTACTTTATGCAGAATTCAAATAACCTTCTCTTGTCATTGTCAACACATTGCCCAGGATGGAAAGTTAGCCTGGCTACTAGTTTTGTTTGGCTTATAGTATTTTACGGGAAGATATTACTGTCAGTTAAAGATCTGGAGGTGTTACATGCAAATCAGAGTCTCTAGTTTCTCTTTCATTGTTTAATGATAGGCCTCACTTCTCCTAAGACTGCCGGCTTGGATTGAAAGGCAGAAGACCCCGCAGGCATGGTGTGTCAACCCATTTCCATTTCTGCGCACTCTATGCACTAGTCTTCCTGGCACCAACATCTCTAAGCTCTCTCCTCTGGGGTAGTCCACTGTGAGTCAAGCACTCTGCTGAATGTCAAGCTTCAGGTGTCTGACTCTTGATCTTGAAAATGCATCATTCATATCATTTATAGTGATGGCATCATCAAGATTGTCTCCATTCTAACCCAGAAGTCCGGGAAGGCAGGGAAACGGCACCCAAAGTGGTTAGGGATCCCTATGGAACTCAGTTGGCCACGGTCAGGGATGACTAATGAAGGAGCAGAAAGTCAGGAAGATGAGGCAAAGAGAAGGTGGGGAAAAAGGGAGGGTGAAAGGAACAAAAGAAAAAGAAAGAATAAGAGGGAAAGAAAAAAACAAGAAGTGTTGGGTATTCTTGTTTGTAGTAGTAAAAGTGATAACTAAAAAATATTTCTTTTGAATCAATGGTCCTTATTACATCTGCAGTAAATCAATATTAATTGTTTTAAAAGAAACTCCAGGCGTCAGCCCACAAATCACTCAGAAGACAGTGAGAGAGTGATAAACGTTGGATTAGGTGAACTTGGACTTGGCTGACTGGCTAAGTAATTATGTTCTGGACTGAGGAACATCTCTTCTGTAACATGCTTGACCAGAGATGTGTATAAATCCAAACCCCAAAGGCTGTCCCATTAACCATCACTGAGAGTCACCGAGCATGTTATTTGAGACAGAGTCTTAGTACTCCGTGTCCTAAGGAATGGCTTGGGTAACTCATTAGTGTGCTTGATGTACAGAAAGATGTGCTTACATCTTTATCACAGACAATTTATAGAACAGCTTTGCCAAGAACTAAAAATAACCTTGTTACGGGCTACCAATTCCTTTCTTGTTTCAGCAATAAAACCTAACTGTCACTTAACTGTGAGACTATGCTAAGGCTGAATTAAGGCTTAAACTTTGAGGGTTGGAGTGAGTTGGTGTATGGAGGGGGGAGAGAGAGAAAGAGTGACAGAGAGACAGAAGCTAACAGATAGACACAGAGAGTTAAAGAGACAGAACTAGAGAGAGAGAGAAAGAGACAAAGAGAGAGCATGCTAGGAATCGAACCCAGAACCTTGTGAGTGTCAACCCTGTACTCCATTACTGAGGTGACGCTCCAGTCCAGAAATATTTATGCAAATCACGGACAACATGGAGAAGTTTATCATGTGCTTTGATGGGCTAGCCACAGAGTCTGCATTCCAGAGGGCCAAGCAACAGGCCGGCTTGCATTTGATTTCTGCAGAGCTGGCTGCCTTTTTTTGAAAGTCTTACATTACAGGTAACCTGATGACAGGGAGTGGGCCACAGGCACGCATCACAGCCTTCCTGGCTCCCTCTGAGACAGAGACTCAACCGCTAGGATCAATGGAACTCTCCAGGGAACTAGCTGTTCCCTTTTCAAACTCCACCTCCCTAATCTCCCCACTGGCTCTAGGCAGATTCTTCAAAGCTCTGGACATAACTGGAACCCAGTATGATTAGGAAGAGCAACGGAAGAATGCTGTCCACAAACCACAGGGCCACATCCATGGGCGGCTCACAGTAAGGCTCAGGACCAGGATCTGGCTCAACACTAACTACAAACAAGGTGTCCTTAAGTTTACTAAGGACCTACCGCATGTCCCACATTGTCCTGTGTCTAGGTTAGGGTTTCTACCTAGTAAGTCTTGGAAATCTATGAGAGAAAGACACAAGAACCCAAATGATTCTCCTCCCCAGAACATCATTCCTCACCTCAGTTGGAAAATAGTTAAGAAAAACAAACAAAAAAAAATTAGAGAATAACCTAACCTGAATATACACACAGAGAACTATCTGCTCTGTTGTAGGCTGCTAATTAAATAAATAATATCACAACTGTAAAGCGGTGTGACTGAGGTCAGTCATCAGAGACAGCTTGGGTCAGTCTGTGGATGGCAACCTCACTGCTGCAACCAGGAGAAAGAAAACCCTCTGCCTGCAGAGGCAGGCTTCCTTCTGCTCATTGTCAGCGTTCATGGGATGCTTTCTTCTCTGTACCACCAGTGTATGGCAGCCATCTAGCATTCTGATGTGCACCTATGCCTCGCTTTATTGAGCTAGTGCCCTGCTGTGCAGTGTTTCAGTGAAAGCCACACGTCTGAAGAAGTCAATAGCAATGTCTTCAATAAGTAACATGCACTGCTTCCCTGACCGTACAGGGAAGAAAAACAACATCCTAGCATATAAAATAAAATTAAAGGTAATAAGTAAGTGTGTTAAATCACAAAGTTTTGTAAGCAGAAAGGGCCCACGCCTGTGCTGGCAAGGCGAGACTGTTTCAGCCCGGCAAGCTGAAGAAGCAAGATAGCCAATAGCTATTGGCATTCAGAAAAGCCTGTTTCCATGGTGTGTCCTCTGCCGAGTACTTGGATAGTGGATAATTCTATAGTCCTTTGGGGCTGAAATAGGCATGCTAATATCTACAAATCACCAAAAAATTAATGGAAACTCTCTTCTTAATTTTTTAAATTATTATCCGTTATGTAACTGCACCCTCAGCAAAACTGCAATAAACTTGCAATACAAAAAGACTCAAATTCAACTTACAAATTCAAAGCCAGCCAAATTAGACGTGACGAACACATGTGTGCCTATGACTAGCCGAGCACTACTAGGTACATTTACTCATCTTCTACTCGTTACAACCAAGTATTGATAGCCATGCCTGTGAGCAAAGAAAGGAAGACTCAGAGAGGGTGAGTCTGAGGGCAAGTCCACACGGTACCAGTGTGTTGCAGAGATGAAATCTGTGCTTGTGCTTCTTGACATCTTCTTAGTACCATTGTTTCTTATACCCTGTGGCTGATGAGTCTCAGATCAAACGCTGGGCCATTCATGCATTATTAAATAACAGGCCTCTCTAACTCAGGTCAGATTAATTGTGGAGACAAGAAAGTCTGAAACAAAACCTCGAACTTGTAGTTGGCAGGTGTATATGTGTATGCAAAATAGAGCAGAGGAACCTATTATCACACTTCACTTAATTTCCTTGGGATAAATTTTATATATATATATATATATATATATATATATATCAGCATAAATACCATGTATAATATATATATATAATATTCTTCCAGAACTAGAACAATAGCCCCTCCAGCTATTTAAAGCAGAAGCGGTGAAGGTGCCTGCCCCCATGCTCTGAGCATCTTAGTAGAGGCTGGGAGTGTTTCTGAGACAAAACCCAGAAGACTCTGGAGGAAGAACATCATGACGAGTTGACACAATGTGGAGGCTCAAGGAACACTTATTAAAGAGTCACTGGAAAGACTAGGCTGAAAGTGTGGCCTCCATTAATGACACATGCTTCTTCTGCTTCGGGTTTGTGGGAGATCCTAGCATCTTATATAGAATAAATTGCTTTAGATGCATAGGTGCCTAGGGTGTAAGTGTTCTGTAACACAGTCCAAAATACTCTCTGCTAGCTGAACATCAGGGTACTAGAAGACAGCTCTACAGGACACAGGCCTGCTCCTGTCAGTTGGAAAAAGTGGCAGTCTGGATAGCATAGGAAGGATACTATCCGGAGGGAGGGCCATGCGACAGGATTCATCTTGTGATTTATTTATTGAGACTTCCCATTTTAAAATTGGGGGTAAAAGACTTAGTCATGGGGCAAAAATAAGACAAATACTTATGTAACTCTTCTTTGGGGCTGGAGAGATGACTCAGCAGTTAAGAGCCCTGACTTCTTGTCCAGAGGACCTGGGTTCAATACCCAGCACCCACATGGCAGTGCAAAAACTGTAATTCCAGTTCCAGGGGTTCCAATAGCCTCACAGACATACATGCAGGCAGAACATGAATGAACATGAAATAAAAGTCAGTAATTCTTCTTTATGATGCAAAGCCTGTGCATAATACAAGAATATGTAACTTGGCCCAATAATTAGATGTTGCATATTCAAAGCATGGATATCCCTAATTAAGAAATGTTGTCTTCATAGATGGCTACCTCAGGTACCCGACAAGGACTCCAGTGACCTAGAGTTTTGAAGAGATGCCTGTGACCCTGAAATAAGTCTTCTTGAGAGTGAAAAATTAAATATAATAAAACTATAGTTAGTGTGCAATACACTAGTGGGACTGTTATTCTAAAGAGATTGTAAACAACTAAACAGAGTCATCCAAGAGATGTCAAACTGTCTGGCAAGTTCTGCTTCTGCATGGCAGACAGTATACATGCTGAGAACCTAGTCAGCTCTAAAGCTTTCTGTTCTGATTATTAGTACTGTCACCTCATCTCTGACAGCACTGTCACCATCTTCGTCCTCATCAAAGCACCATGAAACTCCAGATGGCTGAAGTGACTTGGCTAAGACCACACTGCCACCCAAGCTTTCTACCTCTCACCCAGATCTCTAAAATCTAAGTGCTTATATATTTTTCCTGTATGGGTTTCTGATACTGCTATCATAGCAAGGATATTTTATCAGTGTGAATTTCCAAATCTATGTTTTCATGAATCTATGCTTTATGCAGGAGAACTCCAATGCTTTTTGTGAGACAATTTGTTTCTTTGAGAGAAGGTCCTTGATAGTGGGTGGCTAGGATTTGTGTTGAACATCCAAGTGTGTCTTGAGCTTATTGAGAAAGGAGTATTGGGCAAGGGGAGAATGGAGGCAGGCTAGTTTAATGCAACTGCCCCAAGCATTGCTTCCAGAACTTTAGAAGGGAAGTGATAGTCATTTGGTGGTCTCAACATGCCCTTTATGCCCTCAAACAAGCAGATTCAGGACTTAGTAACCAGTCAAGTAACGGTTGCTTCTGAGGCTCAAGAATACCGTCTTCGATGTCCCACTCTACGTTCACATGTATTTGTAAAATGGTCTCTGTCCTGGAGGATAGCAGACCATCACCAGGAAATTCCTGTGCATTCTGAAGGCCACTCCGGGTTTGTAAATAAGACGAGATAAAGAACTGTGACACAATTGACAAGCAAGACACACAGGGAAGATCACGCATTAATCTGGCCCTTACATACATGGTTGAAATCTGAGCCATCACAGAATCGCTTCTTGGACCATGAAAGGAGAGCACTGAAGTAAAATGAATTTGTAGACAATTTAGGGACTTCCCACTTGGGAAGCCACAAAAAGTCAAGCTATACCCCACCGAAGGAGGCAGATCTGAGAAACAGCCCAGATTAAACTTAAACAAACAATATCACTTCGCTTAATCTGCATGTTCTCCACGTTTCCTCCCAGCAGGATGAGGTAATAAATCCATGCTATTGGCTACACAAATGAGAGGGGAAAGGCAAGGACCATATGGAGGATGATGCCAGGAAGTAGTAAGTGTGATGACTGTAGACAATCCTTGAACTCCACTCACCTGGGTGAAGGCAGGCGGTCAACTGAGTACCAGCTATAGGATAAAGGTAGGAGGACTCTCTAGAGAGTTGGGCTTCATAGAGTGGCAAAGAACTGGCCAAGCTCCAAAAATGCTTTTCAGTAGAATAATCATTTTTAGAAGATTCTCATAAATAGTAAATTGTTCGATAAATCTGCACACCTCTATGGCTGGCATCCTTTGGTTAAACTAGTTCAAACCAGTTCTATAGGAGTCTTCCTTTATGTACTAAGGCCATTATTAATGTTAGCCTGTAGTATAATATAAAAACTGAAAAGTGGGATAAACATTCTTCTACTTTTCTCCCTAGGGCCTCGCATACAGGCCCAGTCTTTTAGCAATGGGCTATACCCTCTGTTATCCACTTCCTTTAGACTGGGTCTCATGAAGCTGCTCAGCCTGGCCTCATACTCTCTGCGTAGCCCAGGAAAGGAGCTGAACTGCCAGTCTCCTGCTTGAGCTTCATGAGCAGTTGCAACTACAGGCCTGCATCACCATCCCTAGGTCTTTTTCTTTCTGGATTTGGGGACATGGATGGATGGCCAAGCATTAGAAAACTTGTATCCACAACATATGGGAAGCTAGGTTCTTCAACATTTGAAATCAGGATTCCTTTACACTGACTCAGGGCCCTAAATAGTGGTTTTTGATGGGGGAATAGGCATTGTAAACTAAGTATATACATACCAACAAAGTATGACCCTTGCTATAGAGTTTACATGAACAAGCACATTGGTCATAGGAAATGATGTTTATTGCTTTAAATGGTTGAATTGTTTTTGTTAATCACTTCCTTTTTAAGGTTGTTTTTAAACTGATTTTATTGAGCTATACATTTTTTTCCATGCTTCCCTGCCTTCCTCTCCCCTCCCCTTCAACCCTCTCCTATGGTCCCATGCTCCTAATTTGCTCAGGAGATCTGGTCTTTTTCTGCTTCCCTTGTAGATTAGACTCATGTATGTCTCTCTTAGGATCCTCATTGTTGTCTAGGTTCTCTGGGACTGTGAATTGTAGGCTGGTTTTCTTTATTTTATGTCTAAAAGCCACTTATGAATGAGTATATATGATATTTGTCTTTCTGCCTCTGGGCTACCTCACTCAGTATGTTTTCTAGATCCATCCATTTGCCTGCTAATCACTTCTTACATATCTCCATTTTTTGCAGAGAGGAGATTGGTGAACACACAGCACACCTTGGAAACTGTCCATATTCTAGGACTACGCTATTTCTGGTCACAACACTTTCCATTGTCCTAAAACTACATACAGAGTACCTCTCAGGAGTGGGTCACAGATAGGAACTCATGGGCTGACTTCACTACGCACTGGTCACAACTGGAACATTTGGTTGCCAGGCTAGGCCAGGTTTTTGCATTGACTAACACCTACATGCTCCATAAGTGTTAAATAAGCAAAGACAATTTTTCCCTCCTTAGATAAGTAATATATAAACTTGGAAGAGAGAAAAAAACTCCTGGGATCTGATGAAGACTGCTCTGGGTGTGGAGGTGAGGTGCGCTTACCGTCCAGGTGGCTGACTTGGCGGTGCTTGACTGCTGGAAGGACACATCGAAGCTGTGTGGGCCTGGATAGTCTGTGTTGGAAGGGATGGCAGGGGATGGAGAGAGGGCATCAAAGGTGGAGCTGGGCTGTGCATAGGGCGAGGGCGCCGTCACGCTGTTTTGTGCGTGGTCTGTGTTGTAGGGGCTGGTAGATGACGAGCCATTCTGAATCTGCTGGTCCATGCTGTTCAGGAGCCCCAGGTTCGTGTACTGTGGCTGCAAGGACACCCACACACCCCGATGTTAGTCGTGTAAGCCACAGCTCATTGCTCAATAGAATAATAACATAAATAAACAAAAAGCATCATTTGGTGTCCTTTGTGAAAAAGTAGATATAAGATCCCAAACACTTCATAACAAGTAAAGTCAGCCATCCCTGGTAGAAGGAAATATCCAATACAGCTGGGTTAGTGTTGGAAGATGGAATTTATGCTTACCCAAAACAGGTACAAAGCGCCCAGGGCACAGTACTGCTTAAACATTATTTGAAATAAATGCTGTCTGCATTGATTGCTTTCTTAAAAAAAAAAAGCCACATACAATATTCACAAGGAAAAGAGACCAACTGATAAATTTTAGGAGTTGAGCATCAAATTATTGTAAATATAGGGCAAATTTTCTTTTTAGCATAAAATCTAAATTTATTTGACAAACAAGTCAGTTCTCAGTGAAATGGTTATGGAATTCGTCAAAATCTTCTTATTTACCTGCAAAACAACTTTCTCATTACCAGAGAGGGGAAGTGATTTACCCAAGCACTGCCCACCAGACCGAGTAGAAGTTCTGTAGCAGCCTTAAGTCAGCTGGCAGTGACATCTTCCCTTAACCTGAGTTATACTGAGCCTGTCTCCTGCAGGGTCACTGGCTTGTGGGGCTTGTGGCACAGTTTCTGTTGGGGGAAGTCTTGCTTCCCAGCTAATGAAAGAGAGGAGAACCCCCTCCCACTCCACTGGTGCATATTCTTAAGAGGAAACAAGGTTAGTGTTTCAATAGGAATATAACCTCAAGAGACCCAGGCTATGGAATATGAGGAAGAACTAAAAAAATATTTTAAAATATTAAAAAAGAGAAAAAGAAGAAGGAAGAAAGAAGAAATGAGGGCTTGAATTTTGTTTTCCATTTCAAACTTTAATAACATGATAACATGATTTTATCCAACTTAATTCTGTCCCAGGAGGCACTAAATGGACTCGGTCATTCCATTCAGTCCAGAGAGCAGAGCATCTGCCGCAAGGCCCAGCCGCACACCCAAGCCATCACATTCATGGGCTCACATTCCACTGCTGAGTGCCACCTCCCTTTCGCTCTGTAAAGAACCATTAATCTATTTACACTTAGCCCCACGCTGACAAGAGCAGCTGCTTGTCTCCTCTTCTCTCCCTTCTGACTTGGGCAGTGCCGACCCCTCCCCTTCCAGCCTCGACCTCCCTTCCAGACAGGTGTGCTGTGGCTAAGCTACAGGTAGACACCTAGGGGAGAAAAATAAATAAATAAGACCCAAGGAGGTACAAAGGTGTCTATGCCTTGCTGAACTAAAGCTTTTAGGTACCAGGCCGGAGGCCACGGTTTGGGAAGGGAATTGAAGAAATCTTATTTGTGTTTAGTTAAGGGTCAGTATACAAAGCACTCTAGAAAGTCCTGTAGGGGTCAGATAATGCTGGCAAGGGCGCGTGCTTCCCTATAGCAGGACAATTAGGGAGGCAGTGGTCCCTGACCAGAAGGAAAGAGAAGCGAGCTGAACACTTTCTCGCAGGCAGTAAATGACCGCTGTCGCACCCCTCCCTGCCCCTCCGGCTACACAGCAGAAACAGCAGCTAACTGTGGGCTTGGAGGAGAACAAAGAAACACCGACCCTTTGAATTCCCACCCCCCTCCAAATACATAGAAGGAAAAAAGTTAGGGGCCCCAAAGTTTTAAAAGCCAGTAAGCAAACACATCAATTCCCCGAAGACTTAAGCAAAAGTCAAATTCCATTTACAGAGGCACCTCAAAGGCAAGCCCTGCCCTGGCTGCAAGGCTGAACACAGTTGACACCGAAGAAGAAACTTCCAAAGAGTCTTCCACAACTTTCTGAGAGCCGGTGGCTGCTGACAGATCTGCTTCGGATGCTATGCTAAGTTCTAAGCAGCTGAGTAAAATCCTAGACTAGAAATGACTAGAAACAGCATGATTTTTCTGACGAATTCCTTAATATACACAATATAAACCTAAAGTTCTCAGTATTGAGTAGATTCAATTTGTTATCCAGCAATAAAAAGGAGAAAATCACTTCAATTTAAATTCCTCCCAAATTATGCTTTAAAAAGAAATCAATCCAAGTACTGTACTCAATTGTTTCATGTTTTAAAGAAATTATAAATCCAGCACTTCTTATTGTGGGCTTAGATGAGAACAAAGAAATACATCTTTGACTTTTTTCTAATTTCTATAAAGGGAAATGAATAAACAAGGGACACAGTAAAAACATATACGGGGAAGCCCTCCTTGGACACATTTATTACGTTGTTGGGAGTCAGTAAGTCGACAGCCACAGGAAATAGCTCTATAGAAGTTGAATTTGAAGTATCCAGTATTTAAACGAGTTCTTGCTTGCTTACTTCTAACCAATGCCCAATGGCTTTCTGGAGATGCTCCCTGTAGGCCTCAAATGGGAAGTTTTCACTTCACTGCCCTTAATCCTAATAGAGATCATCACTCATTGAAGCTGGTGGTAGAAGCATCATTCTCAAGCAAAGTAAAGCTGGTGGAGGGGAGGAAACAGTACTGCCTCCCCCTCTTTACTCTTGGCAATACCATGACCACACAGAGGAACAAGGACTTATGTTAGAATGCTAATTGGTTATTAATGATGACAAGGAGGCATATCAGACACTAGAATGTGACATTTGTGCATCAGACATGAACATTGCCCTGGAAAGAATGAAGACAAAGGGTCTTGATCTCGGGATATCAATAAGGTGAGCTGCAGGTTCACTCATACACAGAAAGAATGGATGCCCAAGTTATGCCCTGTCCTGTCACATCTGACAGAAAAGGCAGCCTTCTTTTCAGAAAACATGAAAACAGAAACGGCCACAATTTGTTTGTTACTTACTACACTCCTTATAAAACAAGACAATTGATTTCCTCTGACTTTAGCCAGTTGCTTAATTTTCTGTACAAGTTACTTGAAATAAAAGACTCCCTGACTGGACCCAAAATACCAGCCACGCTTCTCCCTGAAGCCTCTTCACATCCAACAGAGATTAGCTGATCTTCACACTGAGAGGGTGACGCACAGAGGGCCCACAAGGCTAGACTATACTCTTGGATGTCATGGAACACCCTTAGAAAGTTGGGGAGCTCAGATACGGTTGTGACAAAAATCTGTTTGCTTTCCTCAGGAGCAAAGAACATGTACAATTGTCAGTTACCAAATAGAAGGGAGATCATTGCCTCTGTCCCCCCCTTCCGTGTAAATTCTGCATGCTCCAGCTGACCGCACCCATTCCTCTGCCACTGGACATCAGAATTAAGACAGCACCAGAGGAGACTAGATTTTCACTGTATGAGTCTTCAAAATGTCTTAAGAGCACAACCCTTGTACCCTCATTTTATTTTTTCTTTCCTCAATTATGGTCTTGTGGCCACTTTAGATTTTGAACATGTTACGTACCTGGATTTTCTATATTACGTATTCAAAAAATATAATGTTTTGATATGTTGTTATAAATAAAGTCTTTCTTAAATACCTGAATTTATAGCCATTTGAAGCTCAAAATTTATCATCTTCCTATACAAAATTAACACCAATAAAGTATCAAATCAAGTTATTTGGTCACTGCCTCGCAAATGGGGCTTAAGTAAAACTTGTGTATATAAAAAAATAATCTCTCCCCATAAATTCATCACTAAAAGGCAAATATACCAATCTCTCCTTCTTGGATATTGCTGTCTATGCTGGGTATGTTGAGATCATGTGGAAAAATAACTAGCATTTCATCTGGAAAAGTATTTTTGGCTCTTGACTGTCTGTTAGGTAAGGCCAGGGGATTAGACAGCCTCAGCACTTCTCATGTTTCTCCTGGGATTTTAGAAGTGTAACAGAGCTCTCAGGCTGGTGGCATGGGATTAAAGCCTGGCACTACCAGCAATGTGCTCTCCCCCCCAGGGTGAGGAAGGTGAGCAAATTTGACCCCAGTTTCCTATGGGCTCAGAATCTACATAAAACCACGAAGACAGTGCAAAGACAACACCAGTTCTCACGTCCTTGTAGCCCCGCTGTGAAGTGATTTTTAAAACAGTGTTATGATCCTACTTTCACAACAGGTTCATGAAATCATCATTTTGTCTTTGTTAAGATTTGCCTGGTCAAATCTAAAAAAATCATCTCTTTCAGTGGCATAGCTAGTTTCCTCAGTGGGTAGATAGAGTCTTTGGTCTCGGGCTTAATGGATGGGTCTCTGAGAGCCTTCTATGGCTCCCTTGGGAAAAGAAAACAGTTTCTTCATGGCCTTGGCTTTATAAAGTATCCATTCCCTTACACATTAGCACACAGACAGCATTTTCATCCACGAATATTAGCAGGGTAGAGATTTTCAACAAGCACTGCCCGAGGGAGAAATGCTTGTCATTTTTAAGTCTTCCACCACCTGTCCCCATTCAGAAAATGATGGTTTGTTTTATGCTAGAATTGAACATAATTAACTTCAAGCATGCTGTTTGAGGTCAAGAAAATATTTATAGAAGAATGTTGAATTAGATCAACATCTTTTACCTTAAATGTGTAGGTACTATGATCTTTTCTGAAAACAGTATTTTAGTAAGCATAAGGTATTTTTCTTCTTTTGTTTGTTACATAGACATAAAATGAGAGTTCCTGGGAACAAATGTACCCATTCCTACAATGAACAAAATGCAAGAAGAAAGTATTAAAACAAAAACAAATCTAAGTATAGGCAGAATGCTTACTAGACTATTTTATCATAAAGTTTTGAGAGTCTTAGAAAACAAAGTTGCTATGACTTATGACATGTCTTTAAGAACTCCATAAACAGTTGAGACAAACAGATTAAAGTTTGCTGATCAAGGGGACAAGGATGTCAACAAATGCTACACAGAATTTTGGAAAGCAGAATGTTGAAGATAAAACATAGCTAAAGAGAAGTGTAAAAAGTTCAGTTGAGGAAGAGTGAAAATTTAATTCAAGGACTTTATTAGGTACTCACTCTAGTAACCAGGACAGAAATACAAACCATGAGGAATCTCAATTCAGACACCATTATACACCATGAAAATGTAAGCACGATGGAAAGAAGAAATATACACTTTTAATTAATGCTATACTTATTGACGCATTAGAGAAAGATATCCAGAGCTTCAGTTTGTTCAACCTGGCAGCTACTCATTAAAATAAAGGCAAAAGTATGTTTGCTTATGGCCATTTTCTCCTATTTTCCTCTCTAAGGGCATCATCAGTCTAGAGTAATCATGTATTTTGCTAGCTCTATTTTCACATACAGTAATGTTGGGAAAAGACAATATACACTGGTAAAGATCTTTAGTGCGAGCTAGTCCATTTACATGGAAAATACAATCCAGCAACTGCCAGAGTTCGACAACAATTTCAGTTCATTTGCTTTGTCTATATCAGCAGCCAAGACACAAAACAACGGGGCGATTTCATTGTAGTAGATGCACAGCTCATGACGACATGATGCAGAAGACACTTATTTCAATAAAATAACAATGAATGTCCAAAATAACCTCCCCAAAATATGACATATGTTTAATATTCATATGCAAGGCTCTCTGTGGAAAGATATTAGCTATTATTGATGTTAATATTCCTATTAAGTCTTTAGCTGGGCCTTTACGGTATTCAACCATGTTGTACTTTTTGCCCATGTGTCCTCATAGATACCACATTTTATGTTTTTTATAGCTGAGGGAACTCAATAGATTAAATAGTACCAAGAGTCATACTGCGACACTAGAGGAGAGAATCCTCTGATTAGCCCTTCATTCTGAGCACCTATGACAAGAATGGAATTGTCTACTTGGAATTCCCATCTCATATAGCTAAAGGCTTCCCACTTGCCCAATAAGCCATTACTTGTTCTCAGAATTCCTGTGCTTAATCTATACTTCCAAAAAGAACCCCAACTCCCTAGAGCTTTTACAGAAAACACATTGCAAATCTCTTCGTGACACTCTTAGACTCTTTAAGGTGAGCCCCTTGAGAAGACCTGTATTGTCTTAAAAAAATGGTCTCGTCTTTAAATTGACCTGGGAGGTAGTGTCACTAAAACTCCCCTTTGGCAAACAGCCCTTCCTTCAACTTTTCAAAAGCGAACTCCTGCTTCATTATTCAATTTTCTGTTTCCATGTCCTCTGCCCATGCCTTGTCTCACTGCCCAGACAGATGATTTCCCCGCTGCTTCCCATTTTCATAACCTTTCCCCTCGCTGCTGCGTAATTATCCCTGCAACTGTCGTCAGGAATACTGTAAACACTGGTCTGCTCTGCCAGACAAGAACCTTAGGTGAGATCATATGTGTTGCAGTCAGTGACAATTCCCTACTACTTGGGAAAGTATCTGGGGCACAGTAGATGTCAGGACTCTGTTAAGAAATACATAGAACATCCTTCGACTACCAACCACATTCAAAACGTTTTTCCTTTATCCTAGTACAGCAAAGCCATGCTGGTATATCCTGAAGTAGCTCTGCGTGCACATTGTGTTCCCCTCAGCACTCAACTAGTTGAACAATATAGGGCATCTCTCTGAACCTCCGTGACCCTTGCTTTGTGTTCTTCATGCTCTTGGGAGGCCGGAATCGGGCTTTGAGCTTCAGCATTGGTGGGAACCTATAGCAGAATAGCCAGAATTGTCACTCCTGATGCAATGAGTAATAGCTGGTGGCTCACACCTAGCTGATGAGCTAACTGAGGAGCCTCTACTTCCTTAAAGTGAACACATAGTCACTTCTGTGCCAAGGCAGGGATCTTTCACCTGATGGTCTAGACTTTCTTCTCAAAGCAAGTGAGTGCGTCAGCAAGAAGAGTCGCCGTCTTGATGGCCTCACTATTATTTATGTCTTGATGGCCTCACTATTATTTACTTCTCCTAAAGGCAATTATGGACAAACATAAGTTCTTTTGAAAAGAAGCTACTTAGAAATAAGTCTTAGCTTCTAATACATAGGTCATAGACTTGGCTCCGTCCTGTCTGACCTTTTCAATTTTCTACCCAGTAGTCAGAATTCTGTTCAGAATAATAACATTATTAATGACTTACAAGTGTAAGTTTTGAGGAATCAAGACTCTGGTATATCAAGCTTATAAAGTGTTTCGTGGGAATGATCTAAATTTATGACCTTTTCCAGACTCTATAATGTACACCCAGAGGCCTCCACAGCAGCCTTTCCTTAAAAGGTGTGTGCTGAAAGAGAAGAAAGCAGTGTGCTCCTGGAGTCTTCACCTCACTCCATTTCTGTTTCCTTGTCTTTGCAGTGCCGGGGATCAAAACTGGGGTCTCTCCTCCATGTTCTGCTGCTGTGCTCTGCCCCAGCCCTCTAATTTACTTTGGCTGACTGCTACATATTTCATCTGAGGTAAAGCTTTCGGCACTTTGCTACACGTTGTAATAAGACATTGTGACGTACCAAGGGTTGGGATATTCTCTAAGCCGGCACTTCTAACTGCAAAACAAGACTGAGGTTAGCAGCTATGGTAAAGGTATGCCTCACTCTGAAAAGCGTTTATTTCCTCAACTCTCCCTCCTTACCTCAACCAAAAAGTGGCACTCCTTCAGTCAGCTCAACAGTGCCTTTGACAGAGAAGGCTTCCATGTCGTGTTTAAGTATAGCCACTCCTGGTTTCTCAGGGCATGGAAAATAATCCGAGGAGCGTGTTTGCTCGTCATCAGGCTCCTTCACCCAGATGAAAGTACCCACCTCTCTGGGGATGACCCATGGACGCGTAGGGGACAGACTGAATCAAGGAAACAAGGTAGAAGCAAGCAAACACTTCAGCTGCTGTACAAGATAAAGATCTAATCTCTTCGCTTTGTTTTGTTTTTATCACACACACATTCTCGGCCCTCCTGGGTCATCAATTAAATGAAAGTAGCATTTACTCCACCCCAAGTGCCTGTTAGCTAGTGCACAAGCCAGCTGTAAAACAGGAAGCTGCGCCATTTCTTCAAAGATGTTGCTTGCTACTGGAAATTTGCTGGAAGTGAATAAAACTCATCTTACTGCAAGAACCCCCAAATCAACCAAACAAACAAACAACATGCCAGACAGCAAGGAAACCATGTGTTTCTGTTACCTTCAAAACATACCAAGGACAAGGCTGGCATGTCTTTATTATTCTGCACAACATTTAAAAACAGCATTTATTTTTAATAAGAAGGTACCTGGAACCATACATATTTCTATCTGAAAATACTATTTAAAGCCAATGCAATAGGTGGCTTTCCAAAACATTCAGAGAACACTAGTTAGTAGCCCTGGAGAAAACTCATAAGTAAATATGTGTTTTCTATCCTTTGGGATTGATTCATCAGGAGAGAGAGAGAGAGAGAGAGAGAGAGAGAGAGAGAGAGAGAGAGAGAAGACACCTGGCACACACAGGTCCAGGAGACTGAAGTCTTGCTCTGAGAGTCAGAATGAGGGACTTCATGGCTAGAGTTCTTAGTTTCCTCAGAGCCTTAATGACTGCAAGGGGCTTCATCTGGAGATAAAAAGATGATCACGTGGGTATTGGAGTACCAGGAGAAAACAGGCAGAGGGGTCTCCTCCTCCATCTCCTCAGTCAGATTTTGAGCCTTTTAAGTACTCGGACATTGTCCCCTGAAGAATTTCCTGTGTACTAGGCTTACAAGCGTTTCCTTGACCTCACCTGTGCTGCCAGCTCTCTCTGTCTAGGGGTCCCATAGGTCCTCCCAGGCTCTATTTAAAGGGAGTCCAGCCATTCCCCTGTGTCTGATGTTGTCCTTTGTGAGGGATAATGGTTTTCCTTTTAATTCAGAGTCCATCAATTGAGTGACACTAATCCAGACTGATTTGAGTAAACAGAGTTTATTCCACATTGTCTCTGTGATCTGAGAAAGAAGCACCTTGAGAAAGATCACTGCCTGGTTTGGAAATGGCCCCTGTGGGGCTTTTGCGCAAGCTTGAAAGGCAGACAGGAAAGGCCTGCACAGAGCCCTGTCCAAAGCCAGCCCTCTTTGGGGGAAGGGGAGATGGGAATTCTCCCAGGGGTATTAGACTAACTGCACCTATTAGTGGCTTCTGCACCAGTAAGAACAGAGAACTGTTTCCTTTGTAGTGTTTCCAGAGTAGCTGACCAGAGAGGCTCATGGGTTTCTTCCTCTGACAACACGCCACGGCTTTTAGAAACATTTGGTATTGGTCTTTTGCTTGTTTGTTTGTTGTTGTTTTTTCGCTGTTTTGTTTTAGCTCTTAAGAAGCAGGAAAAAAAATGAAGTTCAGGTTACAAGTTTTGAATGAAATATCAATTTTTTGAAAAGTATTTCATCCTTAGCCCCTCTCCTATCATCAGTGTGTGACTTGCCTTAATAATACCAGTTAGTAGATTTTAAGTTGACAAATGGGTATTATCTGGGGAAGGCATCTCAGTTCAAATCTGCAGTTGTCCAATCTTACTTTGTCTTCAAAGAAGAAACTTGAATGCCTTCATTTAAAACTTAGGGCATATAAACCAGTCACAGTAAAACATCAAAGAAGCTTGGAAATGAAAAGTCCCATGTCAGAAGGGTGTGGTAGCACAGACCTTTGATCCCAGCACTTGGGAGGCAGAGGCAGGCAGATCTCTGTGAGTTCCAGACCAGCCTGGTCTACAGAGCGAATTCTAAGACAGTTAGGGCTGCACCAGAAACTGTATCTTGAAAAACAAACAAACAAAAGTCCCATATCTTTTGTTTTTTCACTAGAAAATGTAGAGGAATACAATTTCCAGATAGAGTAAGAAAAGCAAACGTAGAGTATAAGCTATCGTCTTTGTGAAGATTCTATAGATACTTCATTCAATTACTTTTTCAAGAGGCTGAAGAGCAGACGGCAACAGTTTTGTGAAACTTTTCTGTTTGCTCTGATGCATCCAGAGCCAACAGTATAAGGCTGGACACTCCCTGAATCTGCTTGGTTTAGGGGAGCATTGAACTGGGGAGGGAGAGACTGAGAGGGACAAGTGTGAGGACCAGGGTAGCCTTAAACTTGCAGCAATCCTCCTGTCTCTGCCTCAAGAGTGCTGGGATTACAGGCTTGTACCACCACAGCAGATTGTTCTTGGCCTTTAAATCAAGTCACTAAGCACTCTGTCGCCATCTACCTACCCTATGGCCTGTCCTGCCCCTCTTGCTCTTCTACCCTCTGCTCTCTTTGGTTGTCTGCATGCCTTCCTTGGAGAAACAGGCGATGGAGGCGCCTGTGGCTACTACTACTTACTTGTTTCTGCCTTCCTCACAAAGATAGTCGGTGTGTCTAAACTTAGTTTCTAGGACATACTGAGTCAAGTGGAGATGTTACTTCGAATGGAAAAAAAAAATAATCCGTATGGTTTGTAGCTGCTGTCTGATCTACAGGCCAATCCATACTACTTCTCATTTGGGGGTCTTTATTTAGGAAAAGAATAGAAAGTAGAATAGAGTCCATTTATAGAGTAACTGAAAAATTTGTGTACTTACTAGGACATTTTTGCAAATAAAAAGGGGTACTATTAATAATTTTGTTGGAATAGCAGATATAAACAGGGTAAAACAACACTAAATATTCGCAGTTTATCTATGTCAGAAACCACAGCTACTAAAGGTTGCTATGGGCAGAGAGTACGTCAGTTCAATGCAGCCTGAGAAACAGTTGGTTTTGCCGTGAAGTGGTGGCTCTTCTTGAAGAGCTGGTAGCCGAGGTAGAGTGCAAGAAATGTGTTTTTCTGCTTTCATGCAGCCCCTGGCTAAGCCATGGATCCTCCCCAAGAGCCCTGACATAGGTCTCTGATTACACACGTCTCTGCTCAGAGCCCATCCCACATTTGCCACGGCCATGGTGTCAGCACACTCCCTTCTCAGTAACATGCTCCTTACTCAGCCGCTCTCTCGAAGATGTCTGACTCCATGTCCCAATGACACCCTCCTTTCTCTTCCACTGAACTGCATACATGACATTTCTGAGCATGCCAGTCCTGTGCCTTCTCTGCTTGATCCCTTTCCCGAAAATCTCCCTTCCCCCCTGTAAACCTAGGACTTAGGAAGTTCTATGCGTCTATCCAAGTTCAGCCGCATCTTCCATCTACCTCTGAGTTTTCCTGGTCCTCTTATCAGGGGCTTCTATTCTCTCTTCTCTGACACTTTTCACAACGCTCACACTTTCACACTGCAGCAAAGACCTCTATCAACTATGTCATTTGCTTTTGAAACTTTACTCTTAAGGGAATGGAAATAAGATGAACTTTGGGTCAACTGCCTTGCTTGAACCTTTCAAGTCACTGTGCTCTAAACCCAAATGCTTTGTCCTGTTGGATTCTCTATGTGCCATTAACATTAGTAATGGATTATGGATAACACTGTGCCCATCACCTAACCTTCTCATCAGGTATCGGAGGAGGAAAACCTTGCCATCTTTAAAAAAGTAAAGCTCTTGTAGCAATTATGAAAAGACTTTAAAAAAAAAAAAGCTGAGTTCTTTTTTGATCATTGGCGCTGTCTCCACTTATTGATATAAAAGAGAAAGTGAAAAATACTCAAAGATAAAGGGAAAAGTTTAATTTGATCGCCATAGGGAAGATATATCAACCTATATTCTTCTTTCCTACGTCATCAAATGCACATCAAAGAAAGCTAGCGTACTTTCTGTGACAACGTATTTCTTAATTTCTTATTGCTCAAATTCTCCATAAACAAAGTCTCATGGCCACAGATACATACTTCCCTAACAGGGCCGCATACAGAATTTATTGTAAATCCTCTGCGTTCGCCTCTAAGAAATTTGGAGCAAAGCTGCATTCAGGAGATGAACGTAGTCTGTGGGAAGAACAGCCATGCCATTTGGCGGCTGCGGGTAACACCCGTTCCTACTTCTCCCCTCTGTACACCCCCGCTGAGGATCCCTGCTCTTCTGAAACAGTCAAACACGTTCTCCCTTATCTAGATAAAGGATGAGTGTTTCATTATCAGCCAATCTCTTTTCCAATAGTAATGAGGAAGGCATGATCTATGGCCTGCCATCTAAGATCTCTTTCTCCTGGTCCCTTCTGGGCTTGAGGGCACCCAATTGGAAAACAGGCAGGGCGAGGCAATGCAGCCCTGTGGAGAGCAGATACAGCGTGGCTGACACTGAATTCAACCTGCTGCTGAGGCCTGCCACGCAGCGTGCGAACCCTGGGGACTACCATTTTATTGATGAGGAAGAATGTTCCTTTCTATTTAAAACATAGCCAGTAGAAACAGGACAGCGATAGGAAATGCTTGCTGAGGGCATGCAGGCCCTAAGGTCAGCGGAGTAGGCAGTGACCTGGCCTGCCGGGGGGGCCTCGCTGCTATCTCAGCACTTTCCCCAACGCTTTTCGTAAGGGTTTCACAGAAAGCTCTCAGGATAACTAGGTGAGTTACAATCGTCTGCTTCAGAGTGCATACAACTGTCCCAAGGTGTGCCTGATAAAAATAATTGTAAATGGCACACAATCGGACACATGAGGCACTCTCAAATCTAAAAAGAAAAACAGTCAACTCTGAGTAGGAAAATGGAAGCTTGGAGTCTTGGGTTCTGTTTAGGATCAATCCCCCAAACTGTCCTCTGTCACCAAAAACTGTGCAAGGGATATTTAAGCAAAGGTCTCTTTCTAAAATGGAGCTTCTCTCTTCCCTCTCCATCACCACTCCCACCGCCTAACTACATGAACACTCATCTCCCTCTCCCTACCATGTATACTCATGAGTATGCGCGCGCCCTCACACACACACACACACACACACACACACACACACACACACACACACACACACACACACACTGAGATATCAATACAGTGCAGTGGAGTGTGGTGCCAGTCCAGTGTTTCTGGCTGTGTTGTTGTTTTAGAAAGTAGAGCTTAATCTGTGAGGAAATGCCTTTCTCATGACATTTTATCTGAGTCTGGGTTGGTCCCAAGCTTGGCACTGGATCCCAGTGCTTGCTTGTTGCTTCTCCATTGTCACACCAGGGCAGAACGTGAAGCCCTGCCTGTCACATCTTGCCCATATCCTCCTCCCTTCTGGCCCCTTTCCTCTTCGCTAGTTGCTGCCCCCATCCGGCTTTATTGGAGGGAAATAACTGGAAAGTTAAAAACAGTGTAGCGAAGGAGCATACTGTGCTTTTATTAATTTTATCATTTTGAATTGTCAGTAAGTTAGGCTAAAAAATTAATTAAGCCAAAAAGTACATTATAGTCATTAAACAATTCTCTCTAGATATCTTAGTCCTTTTATAACACAAATCTGCCCAGTTTTAACAATTCTTGCTACTTCGATATTGATGGATACCAAAGTGCCACAGCTTTTTATTAAGTCTCCATATTCGCAGAAACATGTGGATTCAAATATTCCATATACTTATATGGGACAGTGCGCTTCGAGGCAGCGGTCCATATGAAAGAGAAGCCTAGGCAAACAAGGGGGTCGGTCTTTGCAGACCCCAGCTGTGAAGTTAACGTATAACACACACACTGGTGGGAGAATATGAAGCTACGAAGCCAGTGTGCGAGACCACAGAAGAGAGTGCTTGCTCATGTTCTCTCCCAGCTGTTTCCTACGGAGCTCAGCAGCATTCCAGCAGCCAGCACAGCCTCCTCGGAACCCTGACCATTCTTCCGCCGAGCGTTCCAAAACCCCTAAGCCCGCGTAGAGGAATTGCTGTCACAATGAGGCTGCCATATTCTCACGACAAAAATGACTGTGTCTACAAAAGGCAGTCTTCCCACAGAGATATACTATTGCCGTGGGGTTTGTAAGGCTGTCTTTCTTTTCTGACACTACATTTTCTTTAAAGCAAACATTCCCTTTAACCTGACACCGGGCTTGAACTCTCTTCACCCGTATCTCCGAACTAACCTGCGCTCTTCTTTTCACGCTTACCCACAGATAGCTTTTTCCTAGACACTCCTGAAATCCTGCGCAAACTAGCTCACAAATACAGACAAAAGCAAACGGATAGAGCGATCCTCTCTTAATTATGAAAACAGGACTACATCAGAGCCAGTGGAAACAGCAAGAAAAGCAGACTAGGTACAGGCATTTCTTTAAATTGTTTGCTAACATTTTAAGCTACCTTTCAGTGTTAAAGCAAAACGAGAAACTCGAGTTTCTCTGGCAAGGCCAAGCAAGACTGCGTGCGTGCCTGCTTTAAAGGAAAGCGGGCACTTCCTTTTCCTCCTTGAGATAACTTGATATTTCCCCCGTTCTATTTGCACAGTTTGGGCGTCTAGACAACAGCATGGTCAATAACAGCGCCGGCCCTGCTTGCTGCCTTTGTGTGTCTTCCTCTTGTGGTCTGCACTGATTGTTGTGCGTTCTGTTTTGACTTTTAAAAACCTTGACTCCCATACCCCAGTCTCCTTTTTCCAGGCATTCACCTGTAAGTGTTCTCATCGGAAATACTGAACCCTCTCTCTCTCCCAACAGCCATCCCCTGGACCCCTCACCCCACCCTCCCACCCCAATCTGATTAGTGTCAACACAGCTGCCTCTTCCTAGGAATGTAAACTAATATTGTTGTTAGGCCTCTGGACCTGAGGAAACTTCCTCGGGGCCGGCCAGTCTCATCAGCCACTTACTTCCCCAACATCCCGGTGTCTAGTGATTTAAATCCCTACATCAAACAAGAGCAGAGAATCACCAGTTCCTTAAACTCGTGAAAGTTTGAATGCTCACTTTCGTGTACACATGCATAAATGGTTAATAGCACACTATTCCAAAGTAACTCATCTATTTACAGAAAACTTCTAAGTCAGTCAGCACACAGTGCGGACAGGACTCAAGGATCTTCAAATTTAACGGAACTTCCAGACAGATACAGTGAAAAGTGATAGCTTTAAACAAACCTACTTCATTACCTTAAACAAATTCTCTTGCTTTTAATATGAAGCCTGAAGAACGGAGCAGTTAATGTACAATCAATTGATTTCTCTCCCCGGTACATTAGCTCCCATCACTGTTCCTAGCAGAATGTGCTCTCTGCTTCTACTGCCCTTATGAAAAAGTAAATTTTCTACAATCCGAATATTGTGTTTCTTCAAATACATAATGTCACTCTGGAATATTTCCTTTCCCCTGTGCTCCCACTGTTTCATCTGATTCTCAAGGAAAATCAAAGACACTCTTACAGCCACGAAAGAAAACATTATTGAAGAAAAGGAGATTCCTACATACAACTTGCAAATACATTCCATTGGGTCACTAGAACCACAACTACGCAAGTTCTTATTTAAAAGAATAAGAAGAGAAGAAAAACATCTTTATGCAGAGTGCTAAAAATCTAAAAGCCTTACCTCACTAAATTGAGTCTGGGCATTGTTTTCCAGGTACAACATGTTAGCAGTGAGACTGGTCAAGGCTGCTCTTCTCTCTTCTGCTTCCAGGGTTTTGCCAGCCCCCCCACCCCCTCTGAGAGCCTTTTGCCTCGAATCTTCTGAGAAGATAACAGAAAATCAGGTGTCTCTCTCTTTCTCTCTCTGTACATACTTTAAGGTTCTCTAATATATACCCAACTATAGGCATGAGGGGCGGGACTCTTCACTTTACCTGTCCAATCCATCAACTTCCACCTGGGCTCCTGCACTCCAATGGAGTGAAGCCTCTCCCATCTCATTAAGTAGTTAGAATTCCTTATCACCAATCTTTAAAAGCAAAGGGGTGGGGTGGGGGGGAGAGAAAGGCAGGAGACAGACAGGTAAAACTTTCCCTGTCTCTTTCATAAGAAAGTGCACTCTGTCCCCAAAACAAAACAAAACAAAAAGCCTCCTTCAATCAAGCCTACCCCCACCACCCCCACCACCCCTAGCAGGACAGGCAGAAGGCAAGGCATTGCACAAAGTTCTTACTACACTTTGCAGTGGAAAAGCAGAAATTCTGGGAAAGTTTTGGAAGGCT